>NC_052045.1:10482046-10786672 GCF_015832195.1 Motacilla alba alba | reverse complement strand
TTTATTTTGTGATGTCCTTTCTTAAAATGACAGGTATTTAATTGAAATAGGTTTTCCTGGTATAAAATATATCCATCAAGCTGTTGACATGAGTGCTTTGTTGAACATGAGGCACACCCCAGTGTTCCAGACTGGCTGTACCTTTATTTACATTTGCCAACAAAACACCTGCCAGATTTAACAGCAAATCAGCACACAATATAATGGATCTTTAAGTCAGCAGAAATGAATGACAGGCTTCTGTGTTTTCTATTGCCAGGAAGAAAGAATAGTTGTGTAGGATAATAAAACACAAAAAATGGTTTGTATGTTTTGCAAAAATAAAACTAATTTTGCCTTATTAATACTTTATCTGTAGACCTAGAAATCAGAGAGAATAGACACTATACAGCATATTAGAGGTAAGGAAATTAGAACCCCCTTTCAAATGAATTGTGGCCTTTAAGTACTCAAATATTTGAAATTAATTGTTCTTTGGTGTATTAATATCAATTTATCATCTGAGATCAACATTTTTTGTAAGGGAGCGTAATTCAGGCAGAATGATAGATGAATTACATGTTGCACTGACATGACGCCCAAACAGTTCACTGTGATTTTACTGCAACAGAGACCAAAGGTCAGCTGCTTGATGCTGAATTATCAGCTGTGTTGGGGTTCCAGCCCAGCATTCACCACTGGGAGCCTCTACAGCAAGACAGAAGAACAGCTGCACTTGAGTCTTTCTCTGTTTACCAGGAAAATTGCCCCCATTTTTAGCTGAGTTTCCTAAGAAGTTCCTTACAAGGCAGCCTAAACGTGAGAGATCTCCAACTCTGAGGTCCACGTTCACACCCGGCTCCCATTCCAGAGCTGCATTCCTTTCCTGGCATGGGCTGCATGCAAACACCCAGGGCTTCCTGGCAGCTGGAGCATTTGTCCCGATTCATAAAAACACACTGAGCTTTTTAGGGCATTATTTAAAAAGTACTTATTTGTACTCTTCCCTTCAAATGACCCATGAAATACACTTCCTGTTCTGAATTTGTAGACTTAAAGAAGGGTCTGCCATTTTTTCCAGGTACAGAAACCAGTGTAAGGTGGGAGGTAAAGAATAAATCACAGCAATGGAAGAATGTCTTCTTTACATGCTGTGTCCTTGCATAACATGGTCTTTCTTAATATCCATTTGGTACGATGCTGAAATTTCCTGATTAATGCAAAATGGATATCTGCACCAAGGATAATGCCATAGGAGACCTTCCCATGTTGTTTTGCAAATAAGCCCGTGTTCTCTCCTGTCTTTAGATTCTTATCCATGATTCTGCTCCACACAATTGGCTTCCAAATGTTAGTCCACATAGAATTCTGGAACTTGGCTAGTCATGGGGCTAGTGACAAAACCTGTCTTCCTCAGGACACTTGTTTATGTTTGAGGAGGTAAAGAACTGTCCCTGTCACTTATGCCTGTGTTTCGTTTTCTCCTTCCATTTTTTTCTTTATTTGCTCATGTTTAAAACTAAGGGAATGAGCTGACAGGAATTAGCTTGAGTAGCCCAAGACGAAACATTTTTTACTGCCATGACTGTTGGCAATTTTGAAGAGAATTACACTCCGAGAGTTTGTTTCTCTTTCTGTAGTAAATTTGAATAATCTTTTTCTCTGTGTGACTTTCCTCTCTGAAATTCTGTGAGACAATATGACAGGAAGCTGTAATGCTTAATTATTAAAAATCTAAATATATAGTATTCTGCAGAGAGGTAAAATGAGCTTTTGTAGGTCTCATAAAATTGTTTGAAGGCAATTCTTCCAATTATGTAATGAAAAATGTAACAAAGCCAGAGGAAAAAATTAAAAATTATAAAAAACTCTGTGCTTAATTTTAAGACTATTTTGATTTTCAGAAACTGTGTTTTCATTACAGTCTTTGGAATGAATGAGTTTAGAGTTTGATGTGAAACTGGAAGGGTTTTGCTTATTAGACTCAGGTGAGTGCTCCAGGAGGCTCTTGGAAAACCTCCAGTTTTCCCACTTCACTATCAATTAATTACACTCTTGAAGTTCATGAAGTTTGCCTAATTATTTTGGAATGTTTTGGAGCTGCATTTACATTTTGAGCAGTGGCACAGTATATGAGGATAGAGTCCAGTGAATACCATGTGTTGAGAGACTGACATTGTTAAATGTTCTGTAACATTTAAGAGAAGAGGTGTAAGAATTGGTGCAAAGGTCTGCCTGGGCTACCTCCTGTATCTTGGCAAGTGTGATCACTGCAGGTTACAGGGGAAGAACAGTGTAAATGTGTCCTCTGGCCTCACGTAATTACACGTGGTCAGAAGGCAGACTGAAGGTGACACCCAAGCCCATAGCAAAATGTTGTGTGTCCTCTGAGTGTTTCTAGAGGAAGAAGGGTGCTGAGAGGCAGAAGGGACAGGAAGAAAGGATTCTCTCAAGATGCTGGATTTTTGCTATGCAGCACATTAGAATATCTGTTTGCAAATGCAGTATTTCCTTTAACAGCAGAATGACTGTTTCACTAATATTTTCCTGCAGGATAGAAATAGACTTCTAAATTTCAAGAATTGTTTGGCTGCATAAATAAACCCAAGGGCAAAACTGACATGCAGTTTCTGTGCTTCAGTTAAGGAGTAAAAGGATCCTTCTCCACTCTTCATTCTTTGACTATTGCTGGTGGTGTGGCTAATGTTTCTGAAGTCCTGATGTGTAGCAACTGCATTGTTTTCTAAGTACTTCTAAACTGTCTGGTAAAATACTATGAAAACAGTTATTTTCGAGATAGGCCATCATTCAAACCTTTGAGACAGAAAACCCAAAAGCAGGAGTAAAAAAACTCAAAAAAAAGAGATTTCTTTGTAGCACAGGTAGATTGATCATGAGAGATAGGCCAAGAACTTCATTTTCTTGGGGCTAGCATTGGTTTGTTCATCACTCAAGTTTATATTTCAATTTTCCAGTGTCCTGGACCTAGCATACACGTGGTTTTCTCTGAACTTGAGGAAGTTTCCAGTGCCACCAATTGATAAAGGTTAGACTTGCCTTTAGAGGCATATGGTTTTCCTTGTGGTAACTTTTTCAGGATAAATGAAGTAGTTGCTCTGCATCCAGTAAATATGTGCAGTCACCTGGGACATCTCCAGGTACAGGTACTGTTTAGTGTAGAGATGCCACAACTGCAGTGCTGTGAAGTTTTAAATACAATGAGTTTGGTTTAGATCATGTGCTGTACGGTGATACAGAAATGTGAAATATGAATAAAACAACTCATACCATGGATAATTAGAGTGCCTGGATGTCTCTGAATACTTTGGCTGTTTTTCAGAGAGAAAGACCAAAATATTCTGGAATTTTGCTTCAAGTACTTCAAAGTCATTGCAGTGACAATATCCCCACTGTAATCTGCCAGGGACACACTGAGGTTATGTCAGGTAGTGGGGCTACAAGTCAGTCCCTCAAGAAATGCTCCTGGGTATAACTTGTTTTAAAAATTTAGTAATTCCCTTGAAAAAAAGAATTAGCGAAAACAATTTTTCTGAAGCCTATAATGTTTGTGGGCCCTGTCACAGGGGGAGTTCAGAATTCCACACTGGAAGAGTAAAATGACCTTGAGGACTACAGTAATACTATCTGAATGAAATTCAATAGGACAAAGTGCAAGATCATGCACAAAAACAATACAATTCTGTTATAAGCTAGGAGCTTGTTAATTGGAAATGACAGAAGAGGAGAAAGTCATAGAATGACTGCAAGTCATCAGTGCAAAACATCAATGAATAGGGCAAATACAATCTTACACTCTGCTGGATGAGATATTTGCGTTAGCAAATGAAATAACAAACACCTCTGAACTATGTCCTGCAGAAATAACAATGTGGGAAATTTGTAATAATTTTCTTTTCCTGATTTTAATTAAGGTGAATTCAAGCTGGAACTGGTGCAAAGAAATGCACCAGCTGAAATGCAACTAGGATGTTCAGGAGAATGTGAAGTCTTATAAGAAGAGCTGAGAAACTTTGTTGTGCTTAGTCCAACCAGATAAATTTACCAGAAGTTAAGCAATAAATTAAGAAAAATTACATAACTATATTTAGGTTGGAAATAAGTGTGTCCAGCCCTCAGAGGAGTGATATTTTGGACCCAATTTTAATGGTGATCAAAACCCCCCACAAACTACCAGCCTTTGAGCTAAGATCCTTTTGTCTTAAAGGGGAAAATCCAGCCTGCCTGCTAGTGACTGAAGGGAGCCAAAGAGCAAGGGAGCTCAAGAGCAATCATTTCCAGTGCTTCTAAGCATTTATAAGGAAAAGCCAATATTGAAATCAGTTCTATAATTCAGGTACTGCTGGGTTCATGTGTGGTTCAACTTCTGTTTATTTGGATTGTAATGGAGATGGAAGAAATCAGCCTGAGTCATAAACTGCCAGAATGGTGTTGTCAGACTGGGAAGAGCCACAGTGTTATAAAGGCATTGATAATGCAGCTTATGCTCTCTGACATATTTTCTTTCTGTTCTCTCTGTAAGGACACATCCTGCAAATACCTTCCTGGATATTTGCTCCACTGAAATATTGCATTCCAATCTACTTTAATCTCATTTTTCTAAATCCCAATGGCTTAGATCCGACTGGACCCCATGCCTGTCACAAATAGAGCAAAGAAAGGCTTAAAGTCCTGGCATACAAACAGTTTTTTCTTGAGAATTTGCCTTAATGGTATTAATGAACTCCCAAAAAAATCACCATCTCTGCCATCCTGCTGATCAGAAATTCTAGCTTTGCAGGTGTTGGGTGTTTTGTGGTTTTTTGTTGTTTGTTTTTTTTTTTTTTTTCTCATAATGAGCTGACACTAATTTTTTGCTGTTCTTGGCATTTGCCACTTCTTCCTTGCTGAGCTGAACTGGGACTTTGAAAAATAAAATCTCTTCTCTGGTATGGGAAATCAGTGGGCATGAAACAGGAGGAACTGCTTTCTTTGCAGTCCATTCAGTATAGCCATGGAGAGCTATTCTGGAGAAATGGGAAAGAGTGAAAAATGTGTGTGACAAACACAACAGAGACTAGGATGAAGAGAAAAACCATGAAGACAGAAAGGTTGACAATGAAAAACAGGGAAGAGGAGCAGAAATATTAATAAAAGCAAGACCAACATAAGCATGGCAAATTACCCCTTTTAACTATTTATTTAGGCTGAAAGGAATTGCTGCAAGTCAAGTCACATCAATTTCAATTTGTACTGCAAAGTTTGTAGTAGAGCTAAATTTTGTATAGCTGAAAGTGTCTGTCAGCCTGCGACTGGGAAGTGTCCAGTGCTATGGCTGCATTGAAGGAGGCTCAAAATCATCCACTCATGTTTAAGGTTATCTTTAAACCTGGTCTGAAGATCCTGCAGTCCAAAGCCTGGACTGCACTGGCTGTTTTGCTACCCCAGAGGTGTGATCTTCTTGTAGCCTTTTCCAGTTTTTCTGTGGGGGGATAGACTATAAGAAAACAAAGATAGTATAGAAAGTAATCTCACCCCTAAGGAGTTGCAGCTGGGCCAATTAGTGAAGATTAGGAACAGGCCTGACTTTAACAAGCCACAGCTGTAACTAATGAGAACAGAGCTATAAAAGAGTGGGTTGGTTGATTGGGAAGGAAGGCCCAAAGTGGGAAGGGAAGTGGAGTCAGTTGGCTACCTGGGAGGGAGAAAGAGTGTGCTTGGAGGAGCTGCTCACCAGAAAACACCGAAAAGGTATGAAACTTTTGTGATAAAGAGACGATAGTATGGAACTCCTGCTATATATATGACAACATTTTTCCATGATGGCTTCATATCCAAGGGTAATCTAGGTTGGGAGTAGCCATCTCTCCAGGATAGTCTCCCAGGATAGAAGAACCCTTCCACAGCTGATAGCCTTTCTTACAGGAGTGTTGTGCTACTGGAGTGAGAAAAGGTGCCCAGGAGTGCTGCCAGGACAGTGAGCCCTGAAGGACAAACTCCTGACTCCACTGACCTCTTGTGTCATGCTATAAAATCCTATTCCTTTCCAAGTTTTCATATTGGGATTGATGTCCCTCAGTCACCTTGGGAGAACCCAATTCTTTTGCTCGTGGAGTACTTACTGTATCTGATCCCCCTGTGTGCATACTTACAGGCTATAGCAGTAGAAATTCTACAGTAGAATCAGTTGAGAAATTCTACAATGCCTGAGGGTACTGGAGCAGCTCTGAGAGCAGATAATAACTGAAGTTCCTCAAACACTGTCAAATGGTAATTGTGGGCTCAAATTGCAGCTTTATTGTCACAAAGTAGAATTGCTGGGAGGGAATTCATAGAACCACCATGCCCATGTACAGAATATTTTTTTTCTTCCCCCTAACTTGAGTTTTCGTTGGATCATACTTTCTTCACCTTCATTATTAATATTTGTTTGCCTTTTAATTTTGTTGCTGAACTACTGGTTGTACTTAGTTAATGGAGAGCACTTAGGCAGGCAATGATGAGAAGCAAAGATGTTTTCTTTCAGACGGTGTTTGAAGGTCATCATGAAATAACTTTTAACAAGAAATAGTCTTATTCCTAAATAATGTTCCATTTTGCCCCTTTAAAATTTGTTCTTTTGTTGACTGCATGTGTTCTTTTCAAAATAGAAGTCAGAGAAATACTCTGTATACTTTCTAGGCTAGTCAGTTCCTGTGATGATTAGACACTTCCTGCTTCAGTGGAAAGCAACTAATTCATTGTCCTCAGAAGGTGAAATAATATATCTCTGCCACAGAATCAAAGGCTGATACAGAACCAAAACCCCTACACCCCTAAGTGTGCTCTCAGAATACAGGTATTGTCAGAATAGGCTTGATTTTGTTGATCATTTTAATACCTAAGAAAAGGTAGCAAGTAAGAGATGTCTTGAGTTTTGGGAGAAATATTAGAGTAAGATACTAATTTTAAACTGCAAATTCAAGTATTCTTCCTTGAAGTGTGAAAATCCAACCTTTTTTTTATAGAATAATGTAGAGAATGACTGCATGATGTAGGAAAATGAAGAAGTGTGCTGGATTGATTAGGAGATATTTACTTCTAGCACATTTGCTATCAGAAAAATGCATGATTACATGAAGACTGAAGGAATAGAAATGACTCTTCATATCCGTCACCTCTTCTCACCATTCAAAAATCTCTGCCTATGCTTCATAAAGAGTTTCAGTTCTTGAATCACACAGCTGGCAAACTTTAACATAAATTTATCTCAAGGAGTATTGCTTGAATTGATTTAGGATAAGCTGTCTTACTTCAGAGAGCCACAGGTCTTAACCTGTGCTTTTAGAAGTAATTATTTTAGCTGCAGGTGTGAAGAATACAATAGTTGTGTTAAAATGTGACAGTTTTATAAGCCACAATTATTGTGAACATGGGAAAAAAAATTAAGTCCAAAGACATGGTTTGGAAGTATTGTTGAGAGCACTGCAAAATATAAAGCTGTGCCAATCTCACTTTGCATTGCCTTCAGTCTTTCTGGAGCTAGAATAGGCTCCTGTTGGGAGACATTGGTCACAGTCACAGATTAACTACTGGAAAACATCTGTGTTGGGTTCACACCAGACTCCAGGAGCTGCTGGTGCTGAACAGTCAGGCTACAGAACTGCAGGCAAAGAGATAAAGCAAGTGATTACTCCAACTGCAGCCAAGTGCCAATATACCTTATAATTACTTTGAATCTTTTCAGACACATTAAAAATACATTCAGTAGAGCCAGCTTCTTGCATTTTTTGTTAAGGTACATGAACTTGCTGATGAGAACACAATGCAGAACGGAGATGAATGCAGAAAAGGTGAGAACAAACATCCTGACAGCAGCCAGGTGTTACTTGGGCTTTTCAAAGAGAACTTTCCTTGACCCTCTTAGAGCACATGGCTTATTACTGAAAGTTTCAAACACTCTGTTATCTCTGTTCAGCAGCACTGTACATCAGGCCATTTATTCATAACTTGGAGTGCTGCTCTTATTATAGAATCATAAAATATTCTGAGTTGGAAGGAATCCACAAGGACCATCGAGTCCAACTCCTGGCCCTGCACCAGACAAAGCCAAAAATTCCACCATGTGATTTTTTTATTGCTGTACTGCAGTTGAGTGCTTGCAGGTTGTGACAATAGTGAGCTGTAGCCCCAAGGTTTGTTGCCTATGGCAGTTCTTTCATGCTCTCATGAAAACCAAGGTCTGGCTCTACCCTGAAGAGGCAAAGAGGGCAATTCCTGCTGCAGAAACTGCTTTTTCACCCTGAACCCTACTGTTTGCTCCTCTCCTCTGTCACAGGTAGTGCTCTTACTACAGTAGCATTTGTGGCATCTGCTCCTGCCACACTGACTCACCTTGGAGAGAAAATGAATCAGAATAGCATGTTAGTAGTGGCAGGGAGGAGAGCAGCAATTCTCAGCTTTATTTCTCTTTGTTTCTCTTTGAGCCCTTTTTTTTCATTTCTTAACTCCAGTAAGCATTCTCCATATGTGTTTAGTATTTTCACATATGTTTCTGTGTATATTTAATTGTCTACAGTAGACTCTTCCCATCTTGTCTTCCGGCTTCTTGTGTCAACTGTCTGTTTAGATTTTAAGCTATTTGAGAAGAGCCATTTCTTTGTGTATTTCCATGCAGTAAGATGCAACCCTGCAGTTAATTGCAGGCTCTGAATAATCTTGCCATATAAAAAGTATAATTGCTGATAGTACTCAGATTTTGGTAGTTTTTTAAATGTCAGTGTCTGTGCAGGAAAAAAATGACAGGTTCTTATCAATAACCACTTTTCTTAATGTGCCTGTGTAGATTCCTACAACCCACAGAGAAGAAATCTACCAGTAGATAGCAGTGTAACTGTAGTATCTCTGTTCGCATTTTAATGAGCCTATTCTTGTGCTAGCTGTAAAACCTCATGGTTTGTGCTATTGGAAAGATTTTAAGGCTATTCTGTACAGAGAATTCAAGCTTTATGAAGGTAAAAAGATAGAAAATAGGAATACTTCCTTTCTAAAGCATACTCTGCAAAGGCTTGTGATAAATGAAGGCTTACCCAGAATGCTGTGTAAATGATTTGCTGGTAAAGGCTGTGTCTTTGTACCAATGTTCTATTCTTTTAGAATACTCAGTTTACCTTCAGGAATTCTTCATTACTGTTTGATGTTTATCTTAGTGATTTGCAATCTTATTTCTGGTGTAAAATGTTGGTACAATCAGTTTTTGGTTAATGATTATGATTTTGTCAATAAGTAAATGGTACAAAGTATGCCTTAATCTTCTAGGCTTACATTACTTTGCCACCATTAACTGTTTGGTTGTTTTTTTTTTTTAAATTGAAAACCAAAGGGCACTTCGTTTTGTATTTGCTGTGGTTTTTAGGTCCTGTTCGTTACTATCTAGGTCTTCAGTGGTTGGACTTCTAGCATTTGTAATTATGGTCAGAATGGCAATAACGCAAACACCACGGGAAATGCCAAGTTTTCTTAGTAAGTCTGTACTTACTAAAAGTTGCTTTTTCAATAGTTAGCACGTGCTGTCTTGAAAATACATTAGAGACCTTTCAGAGACAAGATTATGTACTTTCCCTGAGAATTGCTGCGATGAGGTGTTTAAGATAAATGTGAATCTGTCTTCCTGTCCTTTTTCACGACAGCAGCAATAGGAAAGCGCCAATCAGTTGGTTAATGAATCTGTGTGATAACTTCATGACTCTTCATTTTCTTCCACTCTGCTTTTGGCAGTTCTAAAGATGTTAATCTCTCCACATTTGCACGGGAGAAGTCTGCATTTGAGAGAGGTCTTTATATGCTCCACCTACAAAAGACCAGTGTGTCAAAAGGCACCACTGTTGATCTCATCTGCATTTCATTAATTCCAGTCCCTTGTCCTTCCCAGGCGGCTGTCACCCCTGCCTATCAGAATCTACCACTCAAATGACATTTTGGGTGTGATAACATCTCCATCATCCCTGTCTCTGCTGAACTCTTTGTGCATCCTCTGTGCTGGTCACACTTCAAAGCCACATTCTCTGTTTGTTCTCCTGCACGGTTTTCACTGTTGTCTATGTGAGGTGTTGGAAGATGAGTCCCTGAGGATAAACACCTGAGCTTGGGCAACATAAATACCCTGGCTCCTAATTCTCTAGTTTTGACTGTATTTTTTTTCCACTTCTGCCTTTATTTTGTCTCCAGTTTCAGTTCACTTGAAGATTGCAATGATATGACACAAGACATTCTTCAGCTCTACTTCAGCATTAAAATTTAACCTAATTTGGTGAAAAAAGCTTTTGTCTTGTCCATTTGTGGAACCAGGTTTTCTTCACGTTTTGGCAAGATTTCTTGTGGGCAGAAATATTGCATTGCTTAGAAATGCTGTTAATGATTTGGTTTAAATAAGGACAATTTCCCTATCTTGAAATTAAATACATGAAAATAATCCTGATTTTTTTGTCTTCCTTAAAAGAAATAGTTTGGGATATTTCTAGATATAAACTGAGTAGTGTTTATTGGTATTAGGGAGGACATGAGTACTGAAGTTGGCGAACCACCTTTTCGTACTTGATTTTGTTTGAGGTTTTTAAAATATTTTTATTGCATTCATGATTGTTATGCTCCTTCATTTTCATAATTGGTCTATTATTGCAATGAGTCACACCCACCCATAGTGCATAGATGTGAGGAATGTTTGGTCTATAAAGAAAATAAAGTAGAAATTAAAATTTCTTAGGATCTTGCTGATATTTTCATTTTTTCTTGCATACAAAAATTATCATACTTTTTAATTTTTGAACTCATTTGAACAAAAAGCATGGGTAATATTTTGAGCCTATTATGCTTTCTACATAAAACCAGAGCAAAAACTAATTATTCTTTTCCTGTGTGATATTGCCATCAATCCTATGAGGAGAAACAGTTTCTGCAATATCAGTATTTTTGGTTTTTTTGCTAGACCATTGCTTAAGTGCAGAGTGTGTCACTTTATTATATCGCAGTGCATATTTCAATGATCTGGGTGGCACGGTTATGGCACTGTTGATCTTACTGTAGTGCTGTGAAATGAATAAGTAAGGGCTGACAACTGGCAGGGAAATCGATCCCAGCTCTGCTAAGGTGGAGCTCATTATTGTGGGATACAACAGGCCAGCACTGGCTGTCACGAGCAGGAGACTCGTTCAAATGCTGCCAAGGTCAAACCCAGCACAGTAACAAGGGTTGGAGTGAGAAACCCTGCACGGTGCAGTCGCACGGGTGTGGGGCAGATCATTTCCAACGCTTCCAGGGTGTAGCTGTGGGATGCACCTGCAGAGCCATTCTGCTCCCAGTGCCCAGCAGGCTCCAGAGGATGGCTGGGGAAGGGCAGTGTGCTCAGCATGCCTGACAGCTTGTCCCTCTCCTCTCCTCTTTCGGAGGCTGGGCACCTTGGCCTTTTCCCAGTTCAGCTCCCTGCTCCAAGGGGTCGATCTCAAATCTGTGACTGAAAGGCCCTTTGGCTGCTCCTCTGCTCCAGGAGGAGGCCAGGGAGGCTGGACATGTCCTGACTCCCGTGGCACTGTGAGGCTGGCCAGGGTTAACAAATGAAGAGTGAGGTCTGTGCATGAAAAAGAGAGAGTTATGTGGAACCCTTGGAGTATGAAATAAATGCAGCAGCCCATTTTGTCTGGGCCTTGGTATGAGGTTCTCTTATGCACTGGGACTGTCCTGTTTACTGTGGTCAAGCACAGAAGGTGTTGTTTGAAAGGTATAAAAATATACCAAATTTCTTGATGGAATGTTAAATGATTCACAATTGGTTTAAAAGGACTTTGGAAGTACCCTACAGAGGCACTACATTTAAAAATAGGATAATTTTAGAATAACGTTTAATGGGCTTGGAGAAATAAAGAGTAATTTTAGTTGAAGATGTATTGTAATTGTCATAGTTTGGACAATAAACAGAGCACTGACTACAACAGCAATAAAAGCTTAGAATAGTTAAAATTATGTCAGATTCATCTTCTGCCAGCAAATGCTGTAGCCCAACCTACAAAACCAAAGTACTATGTTAAATAATAAATAAAATAGAACAAAACAGCTTACAATCACAAGGCGATTATGTTCTTAATGCCTTAAGAATGGATAAATGTACTATTTTCTGCACTTGTACTCCTTGATACATGAATGAAAATACATATAAAGCAGTCCATGCATTAAAATTTCATGTTAATTCATAATATAAATACTAAATTCAAATGCAATATCACCTAAATTTAATCCGTTCCTTGTATACACTGTAATAAATGCACACACAGATACTGCAATCCAGCCTCTGACAGTTGCCTTTACTATTTTCTATTATCTATGAATTATTTGCAAGATGGTTGAAGCATGATTGAATTGGGAAGCTATTTCTATTTTGTATAGGTCAGTGTTTCTGAAATACTTATCTTGGAGCAAAACGTTAAGAATACCACAAAACATATCATGTTGCTTACAATTAAATGCTCGAGATACATGGATCACCTAATTGTTTTTCCTTTGCAGTAATGCTCAGCTCTGTAGTCAAGGGATTACTTTCTTTAGGCACTAGGGAGCAACAGTTCTTCACTTTTCTGTTATCCATATTTTCTGCTCTTCCTGACTTCTCCAAGCGGCAGTTATCAACACATGGAACCAATCCTGGGGTTTTCCACATCTGTTGCTTAGTTTAAGGCAAATGTCCCAGACATACTACCCAAATTCTTTTTGTGGTTGTTGTTATTTCAGGATCATCATAGTTGTTGTTTAAAAAAGGGGGTGGTGGGGAAACTTTCTTCAGAATGGCAAAAGGTGAAGCTACCAAATGGTACAAATGAAGACTATTTTTCAGCCAGGTATTTAATGTGTTTTACCCCTGACAACACTGTGAAGCTCTGGTAGATGCTGCTGAAGACCAGTGTATTTCCTTTCAGCCCTCTGTACCAACAGCCTCAAGCTGTTGAACTGACATGTACCCAGGGTATGTATGTATGCACAATGAATGTACAATTCTGATTGTGGTGATGTGGTGGAAAAATGACAAGTGCTAAGCAATAATCTCAAAATTTCTTTTGCAATGGAGCTAGGATGAATGCACCTCAGCTCTTCTAAATTGACTTGAAAGTTGACTGAAGCATAGTAATGAATAAGGAATATTGCCAATTTTGATTCCTGTAGTGTTGTATGTGATGAGCTGAGTATGTGATACTCATAACCTTAGCACATGAATTTTTTTCTGACTTTTCCTGGTAGTGTCTCAGAACTTTAGAAGCACCCCAGAATGCCTCTCTCAAATAGGCTGGATTTCAGAATTCACCTAAGGCATCTGACTCAAGGCTGCTCTGAGTCCCTGCATTTTCCCAGGTGCCCTCTCTGCTTTTGTCCTTTTCTCCTCTGCCCATGCTGCAGGCCCATCAGCTCTGAGATGATTTAGGTAACCTCCTCTTGAGAATTCCAGCCACTGAATGAAACAATTGCCAATGCTGCCTAGTTTATCTTATGAGCACAAATTTCACTGCACACTTAGTGGCCCTGTGAGCATTAAATAATATGCAGTCAAGCGGCTTGTCAGGCCATATCATTACTGTATTTGTAGCATGCTCTGCAAAGCGAGCGCTGTGCCATCGCTGCGCTGCTCAAGGAAACAGTTAATAGGGTCATTGCCTCATTTATCTGGAAGGAAGAGTAAAATTAATGGGTAGGGCATTGACCTACTATGGAGGTTAAAAAATAAGTTGAAGTATCTGTCCATTTAAGGTGTGCTATACCACTAGGTAATCCAGAGCAACGGATAACTGATTTGTAATTATACTGAAGTATTTCACTGAAAGGACTATATTCCTTTTAACTATTTTCCTGTTATCTGTGCGACACACATCTTGACAAAATATTCAGTCTAGAGGACTGTGTGGACAACTTGACATATTGCCTTCAAACTCTCGCTACTTTTGGTTCATTTATGCTGGCAGTGTACAATTTGGTTTCTAGATTTTCATGCCAAATAGCAGATCGCTTTGATTCATGGCTGTCAGAAGCACACATTAGAAACTGCTTTGAGGAGTTGTATTTGGAAGTGTGAGATGACAGCGTGCTGGTTATTTTTAAGCATTAATCAGTTTATACATAGTGGAAGTGATTAGGAATACTTCTGCTTTTTCTTGTCTCCTTGCTTACGCATCCCTTTCTTCTTCCAAAGTTTTGTCAGTGGTTGTCACTCAATCAGATTTTCTGCGCTTTCACTCTGTCATTCTTGTTATTCAGTGGCATAACCTCCAACTTGTAGATATTATTCTCAGGCATTTTTCCTAGTTTCCTTCCAGAATTGCAGATGGAAAGATAGTTGCACAGAATATTGGCTTACATTTGGTATTTGCCAACTATAATTGCACACGTGAATTAAGAGTCTTGACTATACATATAGCTGCAGAGAAGTTGTAAATGAAGCGGTTATACTTCAGTTTGACTCTTAATCCAGTTCATTTCACACTTTCTATTTTCAGTTAACACGGAATAAACTTATTTATATGCCTACACTCTTGTCTACTCAAACTTGCTGGTATTGCCACACTTGAAAGCCTAAATCTAATTTGATTATATTAGTGATAAAGATTTTTGAGACTGTCTATTTCAAAATACATTCATGTTTTTAAAAAGTAGTAAGAAATAAAGAGGATTGATATTTTAAAATGAAATACCTATTTATCTTGTGAGTCAGAAATACAATGAATTAAACTGAACTAACATAAATAGGTACCCGTGGCTGTTGAAATGAGATGTAGCTCTTTAGAACTCTCCCAAAGAGGTAAAGCCATCCTTATAGGTTAACTGTGTGTTATAATTTATAAGTTCCGAATCAGTTAGACTCCAAGTCTCCCCGATTCAGAGTCAATTTAAACACGCAGTCATCTGGTTTACTGAGGTTAATGGTCCATAGTGGAGGTCCTAATTTAGCATGCCATAGTCTCCTTGTGGTCTGTGTTCCCGTTCCTCCCATGTTATGCTTTTAGGTTTTTTTGGGATTTTTTTTTTTGCCTAATAACTTTGCTACCTGAATGTTTGTAATTCATTTGAAAGTACAGCCTTACCTGTGAAATAATTACTGCTTTAATTCTAAAGCAATCCAAGGTAACCAAAGTAAATTTGTAATTTCTTTTGAGTTCTATGAAAAACTCCATGACCTCCATGGCCTATGTTCTTAAATCTTGTTACCAAGACAAATGTCATGTTTTCCTAATAACTACTGACAACAAATTCCATTTAGACACTATATTTTTGTTAGGTGATGATGTGGCTGCCAAAAGGGCTTTGCTCTTATATAAAGGTGTGCTAGTGGTGGGAGTATTTTTGAACTATGTTTCCTGATCTTTAAGAACTTAAGGGTAGTTTTGTCCACTTAGACATTTGAGGAGTACATATTAAATGTTATTCAAGTGCAGCCCGAACATATTTTTCCATAGTGTCCTTCTTGCACTACTTGATCAATCCAGTTCTGTATGGATTAGTTCTGTTTTCAAAAAGCTCTTTAGAGAGGGCAGCTGCCAGAACCATTACATAGCTGAAATGTCATTAAAGTAACAGAAGCAGGGAAGGAAGCCACATATAAGTTATGTATCTTCCTGCATTGCCACTGGGCCTAGTAATTATTCTGTTTTAATGTGAGAGTTTAAATTAAAAATCTGTTAGAAAGCATTGTGCTGTATTTGTATCAGAGCTTCAAAGTCTGCCTTTTTATCAAGACCTACTTCTGATGGTTTTTATCCTCTTTTATCTTTTTTTGAAACAAAGGTATTTTGAACTATAAGACAGGTAAAGTATCTTTTGCAATGGATTCATGAAAAGGAAGCTGAGTGAGAGGAGATCTATAAGGTAGCTGAAATACTGCAAAGGAGAATTTGAAAGAATTAAATGGAAAGTTATAATGGAATTGCGCCAAATAACAGGCAAAAATAGATTTTTTTTTTCTTGGTTTACATATCAGAAACCAAGACAAGGTAACATACTGAATTTTCACTATTTGTACAAATTATGTTTAAACATCAGTCAATCTTCAAGACTCTTGAATGTACAGACATAAACTCAGTCCTGAGAAAGACCTGCAGAGATTCAAAACTTCTTTCTCTGCTTCATACAAATCAAGAGTTTGGACTTACAGGGGATCTTTCATTGAATAAAGAGTTTAAAGAGATGGAAGCATTCAATTTATTCTCATTAAGGGTTTTTATAACTGTCATACATGTCTGTATGGATATCAAGATCTCTTCTTTGGCTCTGCATCCTTCTGTGCGTGACCCTTGGTTAAAATCCCAGTGTGGTTATCTTCAGTCGCATGAGATCCTACAGCTCTGCTGTGCACCAAATGAGGGACAGCTCTGACCTCACTTCAAAGCCAGTGCCTCCTCAAGCTGGGGACACATGCTTCATGCTCTCAGGTATTCCCAGCTCCACCTTTGCTGTAGTTTGCTCTTTAGGGAAAAGAGAGATTGCTTTATACTTTATTCTGACATTTTTACTATTTGCTTTCTACTTAATTTGAGGAAAAGGGAAAACTTCTCTGACTGAACTTACTAACAACTGTGGAAAGTTTGGCTGGCTCCTTCATAAGCTGGGAACAGGCCATTCATTGTGGAACTGCATAATACTCAGCAGAATATCTGCAAGAAAATAGATTTGTGGCAGTATTCCTCTAAACCTTTTTTTTTTCAGAATCCACTTTTTCCTCAAGCCTTGTGAATTCCGGCAGATTGGTGGAGCTAGGACTAACAGCTGTGGGGAGTTTCTGGTACAATGGGAAGCGTACAATAGGAAATAGTGCCTTAGCAGGAAAAAAAAGGCACTAATTGTCATAGGTTTAAAAGCATACTATCTCTTCATAATGCTCATATGTGAGTTAGCAATCTGCTCCATGAATGTGCCACCTTTGAGGGCAGCAAGTATCTGTTCTGGCTGATACCATGGCACAGCACAAGAACATTTCTTACTGAATGCATGAGAGCATGAGAATACCCCATGCATGAGATTAGGTTCAACCAAAAGTTCTGCATGATCCAAAAGTTGACTTTGAAATCAGCACTATCCTTAATTACATTGCTAATATAATAAACACTAAGCTGTGAGGAAGGTTATTGCAACTATTGTCATCTTTGAAGCAGGGTAATTGTCACTCTGGGCTCATCAGGACATAAATGAAAGGAAAAAAACCCTCAGTGATATGGCATGTAGGACTATTCTTCCTTCCTTCATTCCCCAGGTCACTTTAACAGCTCGAGCTGAATTTCAGTGCTGGTCCCTGGAATCTTTATGACCCAGGGCATATGTGAAAAGGAAGTCTAAGGCTGCCACTCTGTTCAGAGCTGTAGTGAGCCTGTGGCTTTCTTCCTTCACAGCTTCAAGAGAAATGTTTGCTTCTCGATAGGTGCTTAAACTTTGACATCTGTGTAGGCAATTGGAAATTGCTGTGCCTGTTGAGGTGCTTGTGCTCCCGTTCTGTTAGTACAGATAAATTTTTACAAAAGAAGCACAGGGAGGCTCTACCTTCGTGACTGAATCAATTTCATATCAGAAATGGAGAGATGGAATGGGAGCAGGTGGAATTGTGTCCTTACCTGGTTTTCATAGGATGAAACTTTTCATGTAAGTGTAATTCTAAAAGCTTTAAAAACATCTTGTGATCTCCTGGGCAATAATTCAGGAATTAAAACTGTCTTTAAAATAATCCAGTGTGATGTTGGCAGAAAGCTTTCAGGAAAAAATCCTAAGAGTACAAGTAAACTAGCAAACTCTGTATTCAGGGCTGTGCTGGCATCTTTAATTACACCATCAATTATGCTAATTTTAATGCATACTTGAGAATGTGATAAAAATAAACCAAAGGAGATTATTCGCTAGCTGCCGGTTCATGGCTGAAATTGAGCTGAACACTTAAAATAAGCGTGGATGAAACACTACATACTGTGCCATAGGGAGCAATTCTACATAGGCAGCAAGGAGAGCAGGGTGCAGGGTGGAAACTAATAATTCTTCCATCTTAGTTTTATTTTATGACTCACTGCAAGAAAAACTAGCTTAGATTCTTTTTTCTTTTTCTTTTTTTTTTTTTTTTTTTTCTTCCCCAGGGGTCTGTAAGCTCTTAGCTGAAGCCAGGACAAAACTGAGAACTTCCTAAAGAAAAACCTCTTCAGAGTAAAAAAAAAAGTTTATTGCATTTGGGATTACACAAAACTATATTCTTGGCACTGATAATAAGTGATTTCAATTATATCAGCAGAACAAACAGAGGTTCACCTCTTGTATTGAGTCCCTCTGTCACCAAAATCTGGTTGTCCACTTCTAGTTTAGTAATATTTTAAATTGTGCCTGTATTTGAATAGTTGTATTTTTCCCAAATTTCTTGTAACATAATATTTCATTCATTAATTCCCAGAACACTGCAATTAGAAGGTTTTCTTAGATGCTGAGTGTGGCTGACTTACAAGTATTGAACCTAGAATTTCTCATACTGCCTTGTAACAGGGAAAAACTGCAAGAACAGTCATTTTCACCTTCAGAGAAAGTACATTTATCACCTGGATCTCAGTGGTCTTAGCCCAGACTCTGTATTTGGGTTGATCTTGATTATATTGTCTACAGTTTACCTCCCATGAACCCAGAAATCCATTTTTCTAGAGTACATCTATACAATAAAATCTCTTGAAATATGCAATATGTCCTAGAGCTATTTGTAATTTTCCCAAATTTTCTAACCCAGCACATATACCTCACAACTAGGGGAGCAGTAAGACTCTTTTTTAGAAATAGATGATCTAATATTTATTTGTCCTGAGGCATAAATGAACAGGTTTTAAATGGCAAGGGGTCCTACATGGCTACACAACAAAAGAGGAATTGTTTAATGTTGGGGAAGAGCTCTTCATCATATTTAAATAAGTTTTGCTTTAATAAAGTACTTTCCATTAAGGTAGTGTGGCAGTCAGCACAAAACAGCTGCTGCTAACAAGAACAGAATAAGTTTCTAGGAGACTCAGTCCAGAACAATATACTTGGTGGTGTTCTGCTCAGCAGAAGCCTCAGCAATCCTGCCCATTTTCTGGGATCTTTGTCATACACCAAAGAAAGAGCTCCACAGATGAGCAAGACAGTGGTGGAAGGTGAGGGAAGATTTTTTAATTCCAGTTTGCAAAAAAAAATTTGATCTGCTTTTTCTTTTCTTTTTTTCTTACAAGAATAAGAAGAAATGAAGAATTTAATGGTGACTTGTTATTAATGCAACGTACTTACAGTTCTCAAAAGTCTTCCACATGTACAAGACAAATGTTTATAATGGAATATGAGATAAAAGAAATTATTTTGGTTTCAAAAAAAAAAGTAAATGCTGTTGAAATCTGTGACTATCACTTCAGATTCCTGTTTCTTTTAGAATTCTCTGCAATTATCCTTTTCTTCAGCTTCAAATAAAGGAAATTACTACTGTAAATAGGATTGCTGTGTTGCTGCATTAATGCCTCCTTGTCTTTAAGCTTTGAATAGTCCTTCTCATTGAAGGAGGCCATGAGGTTAGGGAGAAAGTGATGGCTTGGAAACAAACCCATTTCTACTTCTGACTGGTCTCAGGGCAGAGCTAATAGGAGTTGGTAATATCAGACTTTGTTTGTCCTGCTGTGTAAAATAAAGATGTTGTGTTTTGGAAGTGCCTGTAAAAATTATCTGGTGGATGTACAAGAATAATCACTATTACGAAATTGCAAAGAATTGCCAAATTCTTCTCTGAGCTAAAACATATGAAAACACAGAGCAAATCACAGCTTTCCAACCTACTTATATTTTATTTAGGCTCATCTACTGACATTTGACTTTGCTCTGGAGAGACAAATTTTTTCAGACTATTGTTCATACTTAGTAGCAGAGTCCACTTGTGCTTGGATGTGAGGTTATTCTTGGGTTGCAGTGAGGAGGCAAGAGAGGGCAGATGGGAGCCAACTTATCTTTTTCTCTGAAAAGACAATTTTGATGCAGGACTGGAAGTGCTCTTAGTAGTAGAGGAAATAATGAAAACAAAACTGTGTGGAGAAGGTGAAGAACCAATAGTACTCTCAAGTAGGTGCTTGACAGTATTTGTTTACCTGTGAAGTGTTGCCTGAAACTTGTGGAATCTGTAAAACAAGATTCAAGGACCAGACATAGCTAAGAGCAGGAACTATAGAAGAGTTTTGAGAATTTGAGGGAGGAGAGTGGGAAAAAATCCCCAGATTTCATGGGTAACTAGAAATTGCCTGACCTATGGCCAGGATCTAAGAGCAGATTTTTAGACAAGTAGTGTGACCTATTGTAGGCACATGGTCTCCATCATGTGGAAAAGGCAAGTGGAAGAAACAAAAAGCTAAAAAATAACGTGATTTCAGCAGAGGATATGAAAAAAAAAAAAAGTAATTGGGGCAGCTTACATGGAAATCTGGTAGATTTCCATGATTCTAGAAATTCTAGAAATCAAAAATGTGAGAAAGAATGAGTGCACTGGAGCCCAGGAAGCAAAGAAAGTGCTCTATAGATGTCTGTGAGGAAGGAATAAGGTCTTCTGAGGGAAGAGGGCAGGGAGGACGGAGGGAGCAGAAGAAAGAAAAGGGAAAATCAAATCAGCAGCAGGTCAACCTCATGATGGGAAACCCTTTCGGAAGACTTGACAGGTTTGTCATCAGAGTATAATTAGCACCATTAGGGTGGGCTCTAGCCCATGGGCAAATATGAAGAATATAAACCTAAAAGAGGAAAAGACCCCAAGGTGAGGTAGGAGATGCTCAATCCCATTTTTGGAAGTGACATCTAGAAATACTCTGTAATGAAAGGATGGTGACTTCACCAAGATAGGAAAGCTGGAAAGGCAATTTTTAATTGCCCTCTGAATCTCGTTTAAGAAGGCAAGAGGTATTAAAAATTATTTGTAGCAAAAGGATCTTGTGTTATGAGAAATGTTTTGTATTTAAAAGTGTTATAACCACAAAGAAATTAATTTCATAAGGACTAGCTAAGTAACCACAGAATCTTTGCATGTCGTATCCCTCATCTGCTCATTCTCCCAAGTCCTTCACTCATAGAGAGTTTACTTGTTGGAACTTATGTTTGTCATTGAAATGTAAAGTATCAAACTGACACATGCACCGAGGTCTTGGTCTGGGTAGTGATTTGTGTGTGCTGAGATCAAGATGTTTTGGGTGGAATTGTAATTTTTATCTTTTCTTCAATTTACAGTACTACTGGATAATTGTTAGAATCACAGAATATCCTGAGTTGGAATGTAAGACTTCTGTTCTTGGTTTTGTGAGGGGGCACTTGAGTCCGGCACTTTTTATTGCACCAAAGAGTTTTGTATGTAGAACAGATAGGGCACTAGGTACATAAATATTCAGCACACACAAAAAAAGTCACCTAAATCCTATCTAAAGTATGGGTTAAAAAAGATTACTTCCCTACAACTGTTGTATGTGTGAAAGCCAGCACTTACTGGGAGTGTTTATGGACTGCTTTGTACATGATTTGGTAGTACAGACCCTCTTTCCAAATCTTGAAGTTGAATGCATCATAGAAGGTTTTTCCACATATTGTAAAAGAGAAAAAGGACGTTACATTTTTGTGGGTGCACGTCTAGGGTTGCAATGCCCTGTCTTAGAGTAATTCTTAAGATTCTAGAGGTACTAATGCAGTATTTTTGATAGTTATGGATTAACACTGAAATGCTCATATTTCTGCAAATAGCTGTCTTTCATTACTACAGTCAATAGAAATATTGCAGCTATAGGAATGGACAAATTCAAATCATCTGGCAGTCTAAAACTGCCAGAAACCAACAACTAGGCTCAGTTCATGCAGATCCATTCAACACGTCTTTATACAGAAGCAGAGGGAGTTGCTATTTTTGATTCAGTCTCAGGAACTTTGTCATAGGCACTTCTTTAGAACTGAGAAACAGAAATGGATAGAAAAGTTTTGGTCAGTACGTAGTTTTCCCAACACTTGTCCCACAGCTCCGGAGGAATTTTTACAAGAGTATTTTTGCTGAATTTTAAGAAACCAAATGCACTCTGTAAAAGCTTTATAAGGCCCGTCAGCAGTGATGCCTTAGAATACGAACAACTGTTGTGACAAACAGTTCCTCATGAAGGCATAGGGCATTTGCAGCCAACTCTGCTTGAGAAAGGGGTCTCGTTGCAATTCACTCAGAGAGGAACCAACATTTGCTTCCAGAATGGAAATCTGAGGCCCTCGTATGCCACTCTTAGCAATAATGTTTATGCACTGTGCTCATGACCATGATATGCAGAGTTATACTCCTCCTGAAAAAGAGAATGAAATGTTTTGCTTTGTGTTGAATGTATTTGAAAGATCAGATGCTTCTTTCTCACTTAATGTACAATGAATCAGAATGTTTTGACAAGAAGTTTAAAAGCCACTGGAAATAAGCATGACATTAAAAAGGCTGTTTTTCTCTCATACACATACAGAGTGGTGAGAAATGATAATGAAAAGGTCAGGATTGGAAAGGTTACAGAATGGTAGCTCAAAAGACACTTAGCAGCTTGTTGAGCTCCACAATGCAATACTAATTGGTGACAGTGTGCAAGTGGCCTTCAGAAGGGAGACCTGAAAGCACCCCCAGCAAGCCAGCTTCTCGGGCTACCCAAGATCACAGGATCCAGTGTAATACAATTTCTTTTTTGCCTATGGGTTTGTTTTTTTTTTTTTTTTTTTTTTTCTTCTTTTACTCCTTCGTATTCTTCCTGTGTTTTATTTATTTGTAAATAAATGAGATCCTACACGAGCTGTATCCAGCAGTAGAGTCTACACTTATTTTTAAGACACACAGTAGCATGCTAGCAATGCAACTTCATTGTCTTATTACTGAAGAGGACTGATCTAATACTGAACTTCAAGGATGCCTATTCTGCCTGAAAAGTATTGCCTCCTAGGAGGAACACTATTTTCTGAACCAGGAAGCCAGGAGCAAATTGACAGAAATAGTTTCTTACCTGAAAGAGGTCTGAATTTACATTTTTGCTTATTTTTTATACTAATAAATCCTCATTTTCCCTGATCTGAGAGCCTCCTTACCCTGAACTATGAAGCTGCAGTCCTTGTGCCAGTATTCTCCCCTGAGCACCAGCAATTATTGCTCCTTTAGTCAATGTGTCTGTGTTCTGGTGTAAATACAAACCTCATTCATGGTGACAGTGGCAGTCAGTCCACTGCCTCATTTCCTTATTTATGTGCTTTAAAAATATATAGACTACTGAGTTGAAGGGAAATGACAGTGTTTTATATGTAGCAGCTGATACCTGTATTTTTCGTGGCTGAAGAATAGGCACTAAGTGCACAAGGTCGAAGCTTGCACCATAAGCATGGGATTGAGTTGAACTCATCAGTTTTAGCCCTCTGTGCTGATAGGAGAAAGCAGAGAGGTCAAATGAGGCTGTTTAAAAGGCACCACTCATCAAGTTTTAATGAGTTTCTCCAGAATGTAAATAAAATTGCATCCTTGCGTTTTTCTACCAAAGCTATTTTGACTCTTCACGATCAAGCTGTGCCATTTACTTGGCCAAATTAATCTGAATCAGAAGAGGATTTGGCCTCAGCAAAGGCTCTGCCTCTCGAGCTGCGGTGGCTGCAGCCCAGCACGGCACATACCTGCACAAGCCCCTCTCTGTTGCTGTCAGTTCATTCGGATCCATGGACCTCACCATGGGGAAGGAAGCTCATTGTACAGCTTGCTCCCCTGCCAGTGAGCTTCCGAACATTGCTGCAGAAAACATGCTGTATGAAAAGCTGGCTGTCACACATCATTTCGCCATATGCTCAGCTTCAAAATGAAATAGACAAATATTCGGGGCTATTTATGTGGTCAAACCTATTCTATTTTTTTTTTCCCCATGTTAAAAACTGCTAAATTATGAGGCTGCGTCCTCCTGTTGATACAGCCTGAGGATGTGGCAAGAGGAAAAGGAGCAGCAGGATAAAGGAAAATATTAAGTGATCACGAAAGTTGATTATCCTGCTACTTTTGTAACTACAGCAGAAGTGTTTAGCCTAGCAGCTGCCAAGGCTCTTCTTTTTTGTCATCTGTTTTTGTAGAGTTCATTTACTTCTTTAAGTGCTTTTATACCCCAAACTAAATCTTCAGGGCCATTTTTAAATAGCAGAAGAGATAATTCTTTGCCAGCAATTCAACATTTGCAAGCATTCTTTTAATAAAAAGGTGTGTTAATCCTCTTAATAGGGAAACAAGACGTCAGGAAGAAAACGTTTTTACAATTTCATAAATACATCCTTAAATGACAGCATTTTAAAGCCAAGTCAGAGGCTGCACAAGAGATCCTCTCCAACTGATGGGGAGAATTTTCCATTATTTTCCAAGGCTTCGGCTCATTTCTAGTCTTTTTTTTTTTTTTTTCCCTTTCTGTTCCTTTCTTCTTATTTTCCTTTTTTTCTTTTTCTTTTTTCTTTTAATAATGGATATTACTATTGTTATCGTCACTGTAGGTAGCATGTAGAATCTTAACCATGAAAATACGAGCTGGTGGGGTTTTTGGGGGGTGGGGGTGAAGGGTTGATTGGTTACTTTTTTGAATTATAATTAGTCAAAAAAGATAACAGGTCTAAGAGTAAATTCCATACTGAAATTAGTGCTGTGCATCTAATGCAGAACATCCTTTCTTCATTTGAGTCACTGGAAGACCTGCCAGTGCTTAGGCTACCAAGTGAGGCATTGAATTTCCACCTTAAACATTCCATTGAAGTTTTTGAACGTCAGTTACTTTTATACCCATGCTCAGCTATGAACTCTAGATGATATATTCTGATCATCTGCAGGGAGCTATGATCATTAATGAAAGACTACTATCTGCAGTAATGTATTGTTTCTGTGCTTCTCTGTTGTCCACTGAAAATAATGACTAGCATAATTTGAGTTCCTATTACCTTTGATTAAATATTAGGTAACACAGCCAACAGTGGCTTCAAATTCAAAGCCTCCTGCCTTCTTCAGCACTGCAATTTTCAGTTCTCTGTAAGGTCTAAGTTATTGACATAGAGGCACTTCTAATAGATACAGTATTTTCAGTTATGGAAGTTTCTGTTCATAAAAAAATATTTCACAAATATGTCAAAACTAGCACAAAATAAACCTTAATGATTTAATCTGCTGCAGATCTCTGAAAAAAACCAGTTTTTAACATGGTCCTTGGAATTTTTTTTTTTGCTGTTTCACAAAGTTTTTCATCATAAGAGCATCATGTTCTGCAGTTTATTCTTCTTTAAAGGCAATCCAAATAGGAAAGAATATCAGGACCAGAGTGAGAGCTCTACCAAGAATCTAAATTGGTTTTCTCCTTGATATGAAATATTTGGCTTAGAAAGTATCAGCTTTTAGTAAGGTAGCAAATACTGAAGGCCAGAAACATGAAAGAAATGTTGCAACAATATTTTATCAAGATTAAAGGTAGACAGTCCAGGTAAAAGGGGGAATGCCAGACTAGCACCGGCATTAAACAAAATAACTCCACACTGGCAACATAAGCAAGCTTACAATTTTGAGGTTGTAGAAGACTGATCTTACTACCTAAACTAACAGAATAGGTGTATATTGGAATCAAACCAGATTGATACTTGATTGATACAAATACTTGATACTGTAAAGAATTTTGTCTGAGACACTGGAATTCTAGAAATTAATGATAGCTAATGATGAACTGATCAGAAGATGTGGGTATTGCTAGAGGTGCATGATTAAAGAGGTCTCACAAATACATATTTTCATCCCTTTATTATTAGAAATTTTGCTACTTGTGGCCTGGAAGGAAACATGAAATTCCCTCTGCTTCTGTTTTCATGTAATGGTGAAATCAGAGAAACGGTACATGAAAAAAGAAGGAAGGCCATTAATACTGGTTGAACAATGATAATGGACTCTTTGATTTTATAATTTATTTGAACTATTTTCTTTCAGTATGTACACACTGCTGTCTAGAGGATTCTATCTTGAATTATAAGAGAAAAGCCTTGGCTAAGCTTATCTGTGTAAGACACATAAAGGGAAATGCCAACCACTACAGAAGGATGTTGTAATAGTTCAAATAGTGGTTTTGTTGTGTGTTTGTTTTTCTGGAATTCATTGTTCTTACATGCTTTAATATACTTTTCATCCTGATACCATAAAAATAGCATTTTCCCTGACTTCTGCTAAGACATGACACAGATTTTTTTTTTTTTCTCTGTAGAACAGTCCTATTCTGATTTCCAAGTTTGATTCTTCAGTTGAGAAAGCTATGATTTAAAGGAACTCATCTGTTGGATCAAATAATACAAGTAAGATAAGCTCTGACAATGTGAAAAGAAGAATTTTTGGTAATTATAACAATTTGGTCAATCTACTACAGTGAAGTACTTATGAACTTTACAGAAAGTATTCAATCAGGGCATGACTGGACAAAAAACCCTACCTTCATTAACTTTGGGTTCTTTACAGCTGAAATAGAATTACCATTTGATTTCTAGAAGATTTCAAAAGTCTTCTATTGGTTGGGTTCCTGTTATCTGCTTTGGGGAAAACCAACCAACCAACCACTTTCTTATATTAAACCTTTAGAAGCATCTTCCCAACTCGTATCCTGCTCAGGAAGTCACGCTGCACATGGAGTTACTTGCACACGCAGTCTGGAGCGTGTCATCTGGACATGCTCATCAATCGGTCTGTTATTGCAGCTGAAGAGCATTCAGCACTCCAGTCAGAGCTGCTCCCAACCCAACAAATATTCCAGTTAGTTAAAACAATAAGCATAAGCAAACACACTGCTCGTGTTCACTTTGCTTTTCTCTCCTCAGGAAAATTACCTCAACTTATGACGACATTTTCTTTGTGATTACCCCGCAGTTATCGGACTTTTTCAGATTAAAAATTCCTGTTATAATATTTAGGGAGTGGGGAGAAAAAAGCCTTAGGCCAGATGAAATAAAACTCATTTCATAGAATGGAAAAGAAAGCTCCTTATCTTTACCCTGGTAGCACAGTAAAGAGGAAGGTTTTTTCTTTCATTCTTTTTTTTTTTTCCACTTTTTTTCTCCCCTCATACAATATGCTTTCAGTTCAGTCAAGAATCTAGACACCTTCCCCATTTTTCTCTTTCTCTGTTGACTGCATGTTCTTCCTTCTTTTATTGGCAGCACTATAAATGTAAGAAGTGAAAGGATTTTCTGGGTCAAGTCATAGTCTGCTATTATTTTGGACAGCAGCATCATATATCTTTCCTCCTAAAATTGGGTGTCTTTCCCTTGCACACCTCTCCTTTGGAGGACTACATCAAACTCTTGAATGTGGGGCTTAGAAATGTCTAATTTTTTCTTAGAAAGTAATTTTTATTTTACCCACTTGTGCCCAATTTTGCCTGGGCAAATAAATAAAATTATCCAGAGCATTTAATGAATGTTACCCAAGAAACTGATTCACTATAACCATTAACTGTCCCTCTAGAAAGCAATGGCCATTTTTCCTGTACTAAAGATCTCAGGCTAAGCTACTGTTTAGAGGACATTGTCACACATCTCCTGACATTGTTCCCATCCTACGTATTCTTCCTCCACACAGCAAATGCCCATCTTCTTCTATCAGCTGTATCATATTTTCACCTTGACCACTAACTACAGTGTCATCTGAGTCTTATTTTCTATATGCCATATTTTGTATGCATGTTAAAAGATATGTTATTTTTCAGATAGAATTAATTTTCCCCCACAATCTGTTTCCTTAAGCTTAATATTCAATTGATCTTCTATTGGAGATCAAAAGTATTGATTATTATACATTCTCTGAGAGGTGATAATTAGTCACGTCCTCATGAACTACAGTACTTTTCCTTATGATGTGTTGAATTTTGTCAACAGTGTTAACAAGATGGAATACTGAGGAATAGACTAATCTATGAGCATGACTTAATTGGGTGACTGCCTCAATAAAGCTACCCAATAAAGCTCTTTGGATCTGCACACTGTTTGCATAGTTAAAGAAGAGACAGGTAAAAGAGGTGTGCAGGAAGGGCTCTGTCACTCCACCAGCTCCAGAGGTGAGTTCAGCTGCTGGTCCCCATCCTGCCATCAGGAGCTCAGCTGTGGGGTCTACCTGGCACAAACTCAGGTCCACTACGCTCCCCAGAATGGCAGCAGCAACCCTGTATCACTTGTTTCCTTTTCTGTATTTCATAGTGTGTATTTTTGCATACAGTATATACACATACACTAAATTCCTTAAATACCTAGTTTCATTAAGCACTATCTACATGTCAAATACAGGATAGCAAGAAGATCCAAGAGCCAAGCATTTCTTGATTGTGCAATGCAGATTTTCTGGGCTGTATCATACAAACTACTTAAGTTCTCTGTCTGCAAGACAAGGAAAAAAGACATTGCATAAACAAAGTAAAACAATAAGATAGTTTTGGCAAAATTCGTCCCATACAAATCATTGTCATGAGACAAACTGCATGTCTGTAGCTTTACGTTAACAAGCATAGTAAATAGTGAGCCTATCACAGAGATTTCCTAAGAAATATAAATTGCATAGCCACATGACTGACTTGTAGCTTCATACCATTTTCAAAGATATTAGCTGTTTGTTCTGAGATTTTTTCCCCCCTGTGCTTGATCTCTGCTCTTGATGAGATTTTTCTGCAGGTTTTTGGGGGTTGTTTTGTTCATTTCTTGTTACTTGTTGGTTTGTAGTTTTTTTTTAATGGGGTGAGGAAGAGTATGGAGAGGGGTAAACAAGGCAGATCCAAACAGTATGAACTGTGCATGAACTTAAGCAAAGATGCAGACTGAGGGAGTGAGAAATTACGGAATTAAAGGATACCAGTGGTTGGTAAATTTGCAGTTTAATATGTGAGCTCAGTTGTACCCTTTGCTTTCAAGATGTGTCTGCATATTTGCCCACAGCAGTACAATGGAGGTACCGAGTCAGCCAGAGCCTCAAGGTGGAGCTTCAAGAGTTTCCTTTGAAGTGAACATGTCAAAATACACCAGAAGCCCTCTGATCTTTGAAGCTGTGTTTTAGTAGAACATAAAATAAGCTGGTTGGAGGTAGCTTTTTAAAGAGGAAAAAAAAAACAACCCTCTGAACTGGACAGGACAGACGAAGTAAGAAGACTTTAAAATAAGCCTCTTGTCCATTGCAATATCTGGAGATTATTATCAGGAAGTTGGAAGAGCTTTGTACAATTCTTGCTCATCAAGCTGTGGGCTAGTCAGACACTGTGAGTCTGCTGTGGCTCAGGAGAACTGAGAATCCTTAAGCTCATCCTAAAATAGCTCATATGTATCACATCTTTACATTCGTACATTTTTAATATCAAGTTTTGCCAGGACTAGGAGTGACTGCTTATGTCAAGTAGGTGGAAATCTCCTTTTGAAGGCACAAAACATCCATTTATAGCAACATAAAACCATAAATATCAATTTCACTGTGTGTGCATAATGTACATATTATGCAAAAGTGGCTTCAGGCAAGTGTGGTTGTTTTTTTTTTTTCCAAGAAGGGATTCCATCTATTGAAGCATTGAACATATCTCTGATAAAGCAATTTCTTTTTTTCTAAGAGCATGCAAAAGATGCTCTGCAACTTGGAAGATTAGATGAGTCATCAGGGAGACAGAGCAGCAGCTTAACAATGGAATTAGAGTAGGCACTGTATTTATTTGTATCATATACATGGTCCAGTATAGGGTTCATATTCACATATGAGGGGTTGTATGTGTGTTCTGGTAAATACTGAGGTGTTACTAAATGTGATTTTTCTCTCCCTGAAATGATTGTACTTGCACTGTTGAATCATTTCAGTAGTGGTGAAGAGACCACCACAGTGTGGTTGTACATGTATTTTTAGAGCATGATCCCACAGACTGCTGGAGGGTTTCTTCCAAGATTACTTACCAATATGAAAGAAATGTCTTTAAAAACTGAGAGAAGCAGTTAGATGTGAAACCATTTTTTTGTGCATAACCTTCAGTTTTTATTAAAGGCTCTTTTTTTTTTTTTTGCTGCGTTTACAAGCTAAACCAGCTGTGAAAGGTGCAAGCATATAGTTTGTATTCAGCAAAGATCTGTCATTTTGTGCTTACTGCAAGGCAAATGGCTCTGCCAGTTGGGGCTACAATTTATCAAGTTGGCAGAGTGACAATTTTCATTGCTCTTGAAAATTTATCATGGATAGTCATTTTTGAAGGGTTGACTCTTTTGTTTAAGCAGGCTTTTTATATTTAGACTTATCAAAATGGCAATTATTAATGCCATTAACCCATGAGGCAAAGATCAGTTTTGTCCCTGGAACCTTGAGTATGTCTTCTTGACAAAGGGATTTTTCTGCCTCTGTGGGTTCCAGGGTTCATGGAAATATAACAAAATATAATGGTAATATAACAAAAAGCTGTTTTCCCTAAAGACCCATAAAGATCATTTTAATCCCAGCTGCTTTAGCAGGAAAACAGTGTAAAGCAGGGAGAAAAAGGTAAAATAATAAATATTAGTTGTCAAAATTATTTTTATGTTTGTTCTGACTTCTGTCCTGCCCTTAGAGGCTTGAAGACTCACTCACATTGAGAGGGTTAGTAACATCCTCCTAACCCCAGCTCAACAATAAGACCCTTCTATATTGCATACGGGTGAATTATTAGAGAATAATTCACCAGTACCGGCCATGAGTGGATTTAGACACAGTTCTGTGAAGTATCAAGTAGATCCCCAAAGACACTGAGAATCCTCAGCTTCATGGCTCTGAACGGAAGGAGAAAGTGCCGTGTTCTCTGCAGGCTCAGGACACAGTGAGGAGAGGACTGAAAGAGATCTGGTGTCAAAAAGGAGTCTGAAGGGCTATAATTTGTTAAAAGTACTAGCTGTCACTGTATGCATCTGGATGTATGTAATTTGCATTTCCCCATATCAGCTAGAAAAACTCTGTCTAGATGAGCTAAAGGCAGCTTGTTCTGTAGCATGAGGTAGGCACAGACACATTTCCACAACCATTATAAAGAAAAACCAAATTAGAGGTGTCTTAACTTAGAGCAGAAATTATCCTCTCCCCAATTTACTGAAAAATTCTGTGTTCTCCCTGCTTTATGAAAAGATTACATTTTAATTTAACGCAGAGTCAATACCGACTCCTCCAGTACTTTCTCACTGGAGCAGGTGGGATGTTTCTTCACAGGAGAGCAGAGCTGCGTGCACCTGCTGGAAGCAGGAGGCGATCCACGGGCTGCCAGGCCTGCAGAACCCCACTCACTTAAAACACTCATTTCCCCAAATAATTCTTTCAACATCTGGGGGTTTTAATCTATATTTTTTCCCCCAAAACTCCTAAACAGCTAAGGCACAAATATGAGTCTAAAACAGAATGGCTGAGAAATGAGTGTGTGGCCATCCTGAGGTGGAGCTCACTGAGATGGCAGCTCCTGCCCAGTGCCAAGCCACCCACCACTCTCCCTGCCCTTTGCTTCATCGTCTTTTTATATTTATCCTTTTTCCCCTTTCCCTTTCTAAAGTATTTTCCTTTATGCATTTTTAAACTACCGGCTGGAATCCCTCTTTGCTCAGGAACACCGCTACGCGGGAGCTGATTCTGTGCATCTTCCTGAGGGAAAGAGGCTCTGAGCTCCTCAGCCTAGGAGGAGGGGGACGAACAGCCGAGGGGACGAACAGCCGCGGGCTCGGGGAAGACAATGGCCACGGGCCCGCGGGGCTCGAGCCGGGGCAGAACCGCGGCCCCGAGCAGGCGGAGCGGCCGGGCCGGGCCTGAGGGGAGCGGCCGCCGAGGGGCCTGAGGGAGGAGCCGCGGGAGCTGCTCGGGAGCCGGGGAGTGAGGGGCGGGAAGAAGCAACTGCTGGGGAAACGGGGCTTTCAGGCTAAAGAAGTAGAAAGGAATTTTAAGTTAGAGTGCCTGAACGTGCCCTGGGGCTGAAGGCAGGATTTATCTCATACTTCAGGCCAGAAATAGCTGATGTTGAAGAAATGAAATTTGGTGTAAAACCCATCTCTGTTGGGAAAGTAAACAGCAAAATAATTTTTTAAACTTTTTTTTTTTTTCTTTAAGGGGAAAAGTTTTGCAAAACTTACTTAAAATGCTTGTGTAAATTGTCTATTAAAATGTAGTTCAAATGAGCCCTTTTCCCTTTCCCATTCCCACAGCCAGCACGGTGTGTTCCTGCACCCCAGTTTGGCAGTCCCAGCTCTAGCTGAAATCCAGCGTAAGAAACAGAACTTTCCCTGTGAGATCTGTAGGCAGCACTATCATTCTAAACAGCAAGTAGATGTCTCTGGACTTTCCATTGCTGCATTCTCTCTCCTCAGCCAAACAGAAACTGCTCTGTCCTAAGGCATTAATGTTTTCCCTTTGTTTAATTAAAAAGTGTCTTTTCTTTTTCACTTTTGTATAAATGATAGGCTGCGTCCTGACATGAAAGTTGTTCAGACACAATAACATTGCACAGCAACTCTCTATTGAAGGAGCACAGTAGCTGTGAATTTTTAGCTGTGTTTCAGGCATTCATCAACATCTTAATTTTATGGTTTATGAATGCAGCAGTTCTGATACTCTATCTCCTTTTCTGTCCCGGTCTTCTTTTTATCGCACAGGATTGTCTTCAGAATGTCTGCTGTGTTCTTCTCTCTGGCTGAACCCTGCACATTCAGTGAGCTCTACCCCAGCTCATGGATCTCACAATAAAGCTATTGCAGTTCTAGCTGAAATGTCAGATTGTAAAGCAAAACACTGGTAATTAATAGAGCTGAGGCCTGCAAAGAGGGGTATTTGTAACATCCAAAGGGAATTAATTTATCAGATATGTCTAACCTTGCATTTCTGAGAATGTCATCTGAGAATAATGCTCATCTAAACTAGAATTTGAAAAAAGTTAACAATCAATCGAATTAAGTGGCACAGGTTCAAAGAGAAGATCTTATCCCTTGCAACAGATATGACAGCATTGCCCTTGCCTCTGAAAAGCTTTCAGCATTCAAAATGATAAGGACTTGTTAGGAACTCAGAATCTAGATCTCCAAACTCCTGCATTACGCTTGGCCTCTTTTGCTAAAATATATTGCATTAAAGTACCAAAAGAAGACTTGAGAACAATTTTGGATTTGCTGTCTGTGTGGCTTAGGTCTGTCTGTATTGAAAGCTGACATAGACACAACAGTCTTAGATTGCATGGGCTTGGAAGAAAACAGGGTTCTTTGAGATCTTTCAGAAGTAGCAGCATAGTTAATAACAGAGGCAAGTCCTAGCACTATGAATGTGAGTTGCCCCTGTTTAATGCTTTCAGATTTAGAGCTAAATAATAACTACTTTGTGTCTTTCCAAGAGTTAATGCTTTTGAAGAAATGCCATTATCAACCTGTTCAGTGTGACATGGTTGGGTTTTTTAATTAAAAAATGTTTTTCTTCTTTTTAATTTTGATTATGGCTTCTCATAGAGCTATGAAGTGTAATGTTTACAAGGAATGCTTTTTCGTACTCAGGACAGCAAATGTCAGATTGAATAGTTCTTTACTTAATTTCCTTTGGGCTTTTCTTTAAGTGAGATAGATGTGAGTAGTTTCAAATAGTATTAGATCTTCATAAATCATATTCCACCTTTTTCCTTGTTAAAAGCAATGTGATCCCACCTTCAACAGGAAATTCCCACTTTTGAGTTAGACTTTACCCTTGGAAGAGAGAACATGCATGTCTAACCAGAAGGAAATGCAGGTAGAACTGCAAGATGCAATGCAGGCATGATCATTGGGAAGTTGTAGAACAGACTTAGCTTTTTGTGCAATTTATATGGCCAATATTTTTAATATTTCAAAAATCATCACCACAAGAGTCCTTGGTAATTTATTTGCCATAGAATACCTCCAAGTACTTTGTCTGGCTAGCTAGTCATCCCTGAATGTATGTTGGCCATACAGTGTTGCTGGTTTGAAAAACAAATTATCATCTTCTCATTCAATCTCAAGATCTTTCTGAATTTGGAGACTCTGTAGCTTATTTCACCATCTAGAAACACATGATGTGGCACAATGCTTTCCAGGTGGGTGAATGTATTCATTGCAAACAGCAAGGACTGGTCAGCAGTGATATTACACACCAGCTATATTGTGTATTAGAAGCTGGAGGATGAGACATCAGCATGATTTTCCTGCTATTGATGCTAAGGTAAAAGAAGACACTGTATTCATAACTCCAAAGGTTGATTTCAAAGGATCATTTCAGATTCCTTTTTGTAGGAGTGGATGCAACATAATTTCAGTGTGTGAAAAGAAGAGGCTGCTTGAGAGACTCTCAATTCTTATGGGGAGAACTGTAAATTTGGAGGAAACCCTGGGGATGGTTTGGTTATAGCAATGGCCTTGGGGCACCTGACTGTCAAAGGAGGACAGGAATGTTAGAAATGTTTCGCATCAATGTTTGCACATTTGTATGTGCTTGTTAATGTGCAGGCAAAAATGCCTTTCTCTTTGAGAGGGAGTCTGAGAGAGGTTGTGACTTGCTGGTGATAGAAATTCTCTGATAAAAAAATGTATTAACATGTAGGAAAATCTAGGTGAATTTCAGGCACCAGAATTGTCAGAGAGGAAATTGGGCTTTTTTTTTTTTTTCCGTGTGGCCATTATTTCCCTCACACTTTATTAAGAAGGAAATTGTTTCAGAAGAAACATGCAGAATGTGATGAGAGATAAGGCATTATACCTTTACATAAATTAATCCTCCATTTTCAGGATGAGAGAGATGGAGCTTTGTGCAGGTGCCTCAACTGTAGCCTGATCACCCCAGCTGACTTTAAAGGAAAATTGATAGAAATTTGTAGATGACTTTTTTGGAAATAAGAAGCATGAGATTGCAAAGAATAGAATGTTAAGTCAAGTGGAAAAGATTGAGTTTGGTTTTGTTTTTTGTTTTTATTCCTGGAAAACTCTTTAGCAGTTATTGGTAAAATCATGAGGTCATTCGTGTATAAGTATCTGAGCTAAATGATGTTATGGAAAGTGCAAAGTTCATGTAGGAACTGATTTCCAGTCTTGCAGCTCTGCAATAAATAACTTGTAATGTTTTTAATGAGTAAGAGGTTTAAGTATGGCTTTTTCATTGAAGTATACAGGCATGCAGTTTTACCTGTGGGCCTACAGTTTTAATGAACGCATCAATTAACTCTGGATATCTATGATGAATTCTTTTTTTAGAACATGTCCAACTGGTGAACAAATGAAATAACCAATTTCATAAATTGAAATGAAGATGCTCTGTAGCCTTATCCAGCACTCATTACATTTAGGATAATTCCTCTGTAGTCTTTAGAGAGTGTTCAGGATGATCACTGCTTCTCAAATGACCATTTTGATTAACAAAGAAATAAAATTAGGTTCGGTGTTTTGACAGTTATTGCAAAGGGATTTCAGTTATTGTCTGTGGATGGGCTGGGGAAAAAAAAATAAGGGTTTAAAAAGATTTTTTGATTTTTTTCTCACACAGTTGATATCCATAGGGCTAGATATAAAATGAAATTTATGTGAAAACTCTAGGCCACAATTATAAACCTTAAAAGCACCACTTAATTGCTACTCAACATGCTACCTATCCTGTTTGCTTAAAATTCCCCCATGGAGAGTTATTGCTGGGTAAATGGTCTAATTATATGAAACATATAAATACCATTACCTGCCTATTCTTAATGGTAATAGCAATATTTTTTAAAAGAGAAGTGCTGGCCTGTGCAGCCCTTCCAAAGACAGTGTGGAAACCATTTTCCAACTGTTGCAGCCATAACCAAGCAGACAGAAGTGTCCTAATTCAAATTTAGTATTTATTCCTGTCTTCAGTAAAGTGACTTATGATAAGAGGAAGCTCTCTTGCCTGGACCTTTGTCTCCATTTTGAAGGGTCTGAGCTCTCTTGTGTGCTGTACAGAATGTCTGAGCACCTAACAGGGGTATGGGTTCCTCCTAAAGGACAGGAAATCTGAAGCTTTGGTGCTAAAATACTTCTGTTAGATCTGGCTTTATAAGGCAATCATAGCTAACATCATTAAATGTATTAAGCTTGGTGAGCATTTTAAGTAAGGATGTTTAGTTATTTCTGTTCAGCTTTAATCAAATGACCTCTTAGGTTTTTTAATGAAAGGTCTGAAAAGCTGAGTCTGCTTTGTAATGTATTATTGCAATTTTGCTTGTTAGCAGAGATATTTTTATTTAACTTTTCTCATTGACTGGTCACATTTACCATGAAAAATCAGGATCGTTATCTAGCAGGCCAGACCCAAAGCCAAATAAATGGCATGGTTCATGTGGCTTGTAGCTGCATTCACTTGGAATTGAATATACTTGAACACAAAAGTCCTGTCTGAAAAGCAGCACGGTTCTGTGCGTTTGTTTAGAAACCAAAGTGAACAGAGAAAAAGTAATAGCTGGTCACCTAATGGTTTTCTCAGCTCTGCTGGAGAAAGAAGGGCTATGATTATATCCCCACTTAGAGTAAATTGTAGTAATAAATCCTGCTTCATCATTGTGCCCCATGGCTAATAGTGGGCTGGTTTTGTGTGACCATCACAACAAATGTATTTCCTCCAGTTACAAATAAAACAATACAGGTCAATTCAGGAGGAACTGGTTTCTATGGAATGATCACAGGCCTGCTCGTGTGAATAATAGGAAAAGATTTTCAAAACTGAAATAATTCACAGTAAGAAGGTGATTGAGTAGTTATTTAATTTTAATTAGTAGTTCAAAACTAAATAGCAATAAGATGTAATTTTTTTAATCTTTGATTTGCCTGTGGTTTATTTCTTTTACCCAGACCTTTCCATTGACTAATGTATATCATTTTATATGTTATCTCCCTGATACTGCCATCAGGTGCAAAATCCTTCAGAGTATTAAATAGAATGACTTTAATAGTTCTTAAACAAATTGGGATTTGGTTCTTTAGGTGTTAGTGATGTATTCAATGGAGCAGAGCAGGAAAAAATTTCAGTTTGACTGCAACTCTTGCCTGGTACTACTAACTTAACTGGACTTAATTTTCAGACACAAAGCATGAAGACATGCTTTTCTGTTGGATCAATAATAGCATTTTTAAAAATGTTTTTTTGCATTTATATTGGGTTGGCTCCAATTGACTTGATAAACAGAACAACTTACAGTTCATAAAATCATAGAACAGTTTGGGTTGAAAGGGACCTTTTTAGTCCCTTTTGAGGGTCATCTAGTCCAATTCCCCTGCCAGGAACAGGGACATCTTCAGCTATGTGGCATTGCTCAGAGCTATCTCCAACCCGGCCTGGAATGTTCCCAGGGAAGGGGCATCCACCACCTCTCTGGACAACCTGTTTCAATTTTTCACCAGCCTTTCTTCCTCTTGCCTAGTCTAAATCTACCCTCTTAGGTGAAAACCATTTTTCCTTGTCCTATTGCAACACGTCCTGCTGAAAAGCATCCCCATCTTTCTTATAAACCTCCTCCTGATAAGGTAACAATTGGTTTGGCAAAAGAAAACCGTTTGTACAAAGCACACTTTGTGCTCTTCCTTTCCCTTAGTCTCGTGCCTGCATGTGTGGTTTCCTTTAGTCTGTCAATGCTGCTGCATGAATATGTAAACTATGACAAAGATGTGCTTTCTGCTCATGTATTAGAGCCATGACAGGAGTCCTCTGCTAAATTTTGCTGGGGTGACTGCCCCAGTTCACCTGGCATCTTATTAACTCTTGGTAAGCAGCACTTCTGGGTGGTAACTGCCTCGCTAATAAAGATTGCAAAACAAATTGGATGCCTCACATGTCAGTCATAGGCCTGATATTGTAGTGCAAAATCACCTGTGTCAGCACTCTAAACTGAGAATTGCCCTGACCCAGTTTTGTTTAAAGAAGTGTAACATGCCTACTAAGAACACACAAAATCAGTTGAAGTCCATACTTTAAATTCTACAGCAATTTTCCTTTTAGTATAACACCAATAAAATTGATGGGGTTTTTTCATACTTAGAATTAAAAATGAAAATTTTAGTAGAAGCAATATCAGGTTGTCAGAAAGTATGTGATTTTTTGGTACTTTTAGTGTGCCAGGTTTCAGAAAGGGGTCTTTGGCGTGATCAGATAACTCCTTTCTCAAAGAGATTTTGAAAAAACAAAACTGCTGCACTTCAGATGTTTTTCCAAAGTGGTTCCCTATTCTTTCTGTCTTCCTAACAGTTTTTAATCTCTTTTAAGGTATTCATCTCATTTGGTCTCCCTTAGGATACAGAAACATTCCATCTCAATTTGATGTGAGAAAGCACCTAAATCACTGCTATTGCAAACCTGCCAAGTCTAATTAAATTTTTGTTCTGTTTAATTTATTAATTCCCGAGATGAAAACCATAATACAAAGAAACAGGCAGGACTGCAGTTAAGTAATAGAGAACTAAAATTGGAAGAAAAACATTATGAGCCATTCTTTTGTAGTGATGAGACAAATAATTTCATCTATTTCCTGACATAAAAGGCAAGAAAGGAAAAGGAGAGTGTAACAAATAACATAGGCAGGAGAAAGAGCAGAATGGAGTGAAAATTTTCCAAATGTCAGAGGAAATGAAATAATAAACTCTAAAAGAAGCAGCACCCATTTTGCTCAGTAGAGTCTTTTCTCTCAAAGCTGTCATGTTGGGAAAAATGGAAAAGCTCTGAAAATGAATTTTAAACCTGTTTGTGTTACAGTTTGGGTTTCTTAGACCTGTTGGCAGCAGGTGTCTTTTCTTAATATTCATTATTCATGTGGCCTCACAATGCATTTCAATTTACAAATGAAGAGGTATACAAGCCTTTCTCCACTGCATTAAATAGATGAAATATATTACTGCCTTTGAGCTCATAATGCCATAGCTGGAGCTTGAAAGTTATTTGCCTGCTGCAGCTGATAGCCATGTGAGTTGCAAATAAGTTTTATTTTGATGAATTTGTGGGTGAACAGAGTTCTTCCATACATCTTTATATTTTAGTGGATTATAATGTACTTTCTAATATTATTCTGAAATAGTAAGTCTCTTCCTAATATCTCAGAAAAATGAGTCAAATAGAAATAGGTTTCATTTTCTGTCATAATTTTCCACTTAAAGTAATGTGTGTGTGCCTGATCCTGTTAGGTGCCGAAGGATTCAGCTCATGTTAGGCTGGATCTTGAAGTCCTTAATCTTTGTTCAAGCCACGTCCCACTGACTTCAGTGTAAAACTTGCATGAGCCAGGCCTGAGGTGTAACTGAACTCCCATTCCTGTTTGACTGAAAGCAGTGCAAAGTTTTTGTCTATTCATCTCAGCAGGAGCTGAAGCACAACTAAATCATAACCTTAGAATTTTACCCATTAACACCAATGGGATTGGAAGGCATAACAGCTTGCAATGTCTCTTATTTAAAAACAGAGCCAAAACCACTAAGTCATTTTTCAGTGTGAAGTGTTGCATTTTAAAGGGGAGAACCTCCTCCTGGACCTGAGCTGCTGTAACTCCCATGCTGAGAGATCCTTATGTGAAGAAGGATAGCTCTAAAGATGAAAGGTTGAAGGATTAAATTCCTAAACCATTACCAGAGTTTTATTTATGTACTTAGGTTCCATTTTGTAACAGCCTGATAAATGCATACTAATGGGGGGAAAAGTGGATGCAGACTTTGAAATATGTTCGGTTCTTGGTGATTCCTGTTGTCTTTGAGCAAGGAGACACAGAGCATCTTCCACAACCCTGAGTTTTGCATAGTTAGGTTTTAGATAACCTTCTGCATGAGGCTGAAAGCTGCTGAAGTCATTCTGAGTACTGGGCTAAGTCATATTTAGCCTTTTCTCCTACTAACTTGCATGAGAGATTGGTGACTTGAGGAGCAGAATTCTTGTACTAACCCAAAGATTTTAGTGAAAATAATACATTAAGAGAGAGCTGGACCAAATTATCAAAATAGGTGTAAGAAAGTCTTGTGCAGTTTTGTGATAGGTTCGTGCCAATCTGGAATTGTGCTGGATGTTTTTTCTAGCTATGTGTTCTTGTTGCTTGCATGAGCAATTGTAATTTTAGATGTTGAGACATATTGACTCATGAGCCATATGGACCATGACCCTACTGAAAATGTGATTAATTCACAGATTTTATCCGTCTTATTGAGAAAATACATTGGTAAGAGAAAAGTGTCAGAGACATGGTGCATTGGTCCACTTTTTTTCTGCTACTTGAAAGTGAACAAAGACAGGAGTTTCCAATCTGCTAGTTGAATTGCCACTCTCTGTACCTGCCCTGCAAGAAACTCAGCAGAACATAAAGTGATCTTTAACTCTCCCCAAACACAACCTTCAGAATACACACTTAATTCCCTGCTATCTTTCAATGGCTGAATTTGCACAACATATGTATGTCCCTGGAAACACTGCAGAGAAGTTGAGAAGTACCTTGCACTCACTCTGGATGTGGTGAATGGCACTCTACATATGGGCATGACATGTTTATATAGAGGCGCTCAAACAGCTTGCTTTATTCTGAAATGGAAGCCTTTAGATCTCCTAAGTGTCCATGAAAAGACCCAGTGTGTACAGTCTGAGGGCAGCTTCATTTCAGATTGGGAAGCCAGGGCATAATCAGAGACATTCAAGTACTGAAAAGGTGAAGATTCTGCAAACTCTTGAACACACAATAACATTGTGTTCATGTGTATTACTCTTCATCCTGTGGGTTTATTACCATGAGCAAAATTGCCTCTGTTCAAGTGGCTGCAAGATGTGAGTCTTTAAAAAGGACTATTTCCTAAGAGTATGCAGTTGTGATTAAGGTCTACTTCGAGGTCTTTTATTGTTCTTCTAAAGATACCAGTTTGGCAGAGTTAGACTTGCCTATCATTTCAGTGCAACATATGCATTATGAATGCTAAAAGGTTCCTGGATGTGGCTGGAACAAAACTTCTTTTGGAAGAAGTAATGAAATAATTTAAAAGTCTCTAATGAAAAGAACATATTTTAAGCCCAGCAAATAAGAGATTTTGAGACTTCATATTGAGAAAACTGAAAAATGTTGATCTACTGTAAGTAGCCCTAAATCTCTCTTGCTGCTTTTGTAGCCTGAGACTGCTGAGCATTGTTGCTGGTAGACTGAATATCTCTGTGTGCTTGGGCTGCTAAGTGAACTTTCCAGACAGGAGCAAGATTCTGTTGGGATTAATGAAAGTAATTACATGCCTTTAGAAATGTGCATTGCATTAAAACAATGCTGCTTTTCAGTTCTGATTTTGAGATGACTGAAATGTCTCTGTGGTGTACACAAGCCTTGCTCCTGAGCCAGTTGGAGTCTGGGTTTAACACATTTCCTTTACATGCTGTGATTGCACCATTTCAACCGGAGTAATACTTTTTTTTCCCCACTCAGAACAAGTTATGTGGTTTTCCCAAATTAGAACTGGAAGTGATACTGGCATCTCACAAGTTCATTTTGTTCAGTTATAATTAGGGGATTGAGAAGTAGGTGGTGGTATTCTGTGTGTAAGATTTAGGTTTCAGTGGAAAGAGTTACAAGGTTGTTCAGTAACATGCAATAGGGAGTGCATTTTACAATAAATTTCTGCTTATATTAGCTTTCATGAATATATTTTGTAATCTTTATAACTTTTTAATGTATCTTCCAAACAGTTTTACAAAAATATTATGAATATTTTAGTCTGTTTTTTTAATTACCAAAACTATAGTTATAATTGCCTATCAAATGACAGCTTCTCTACCTTGTTGTGAAATAAGAAGCATTTGTTTTCACATCACGTGATTCAGTTAGCAGTGGTTACAGTCACAAGTATTTCATTCCCTGTTTGTGTATGATATTCAGCCTCAAGGCAAATATTGAACAGAAATATGTTGGTTCTGATGTTGAAATTTTATGATTCAGAAAACAGTGTCAGAGTTGACTGTAACAACGTGAGTTAGTGCAGCATGAGTGAAATATGTTGAACTGGAGTGCAAGTGACATCTTTGCTTCTAGAAATCTTTTGCATCTCAAAAATAAGAGGCCAAGGATGGAAGTGGTAAGAGTGCTAATTTATTCACGGTGATGAACAGTAAGTTAAAACATGAATAGAAATGAATGTGACATTCCTTTGCAATGCCATTTTGGATTGATGAGAGGGATTTAGCAATCTCAGTGTATTTTTTGTTTGGAGTTTTTTAAAATTAATCTTTAATCTTAAAACTTTTGTATTATGTGGGTATATAACCTTTTTAGCAGCCTTTAAAAACGAGGGTTTATTTTTTACAGACAGTTTCTATAAATGAAATAGTTGGAGCAACAACATAAACTACTAAACCTTGTTCATAACACTGTGAAGGAAAAATACTTAGCTGTTGGTTCAAAAGCAAAGGAAGATTAATAAGTTGGTGAAGTCATGATTTTGGAGAACAAATTACTATGGAGACGGAGTTTGAAACCATTCAGTTCAGAAACACAGCTTATATACTAGTCTGTGAAAGCTTGTAATTGTGTCAGTGTAGGTGTCTCAAAACAGCAGAGAATTATGTGCTGTGAGATGATTCTGCTTTTAAAGGCACAAAGCCTGGTTAAGGGCTTATGTTTGCATCAGAATTGTGTAGGTGCACCTGCAAGGGTGGAGATCCTTGTCTGAGTTCATGGCTGGTGTAGCACAGGCATTTGCAATGAATCGAGGCTAGGAATTTCTACTGCTATATCAAAGCAAACAAAAGTAGTGCTTGTCCTTGACAAGAAAAATTATAAATTATGTGATGTAACTTACTTCAAACTGAATGAGTAGTAAAAATGAAGTTAGAAATTTATAGAAACCTTTTATGAAATATTGTTTATCAGAAATAAAATAAACATGAACTAAGGGACTCCAATAGAAAAAAGAGAATTTAAGATGTAGAATTTTAGCTAGGCCATGTGTTATTAGTATTTTTTTTGTTACTATTCATTTTATCCAATTGCTGTTTCCAGTAAATTTTTCTTATCCCCAATCTGTGATCTTCATCTTTTGTGCTTCCAGTCGGTGGGGAAGGGGGAGTAAGCAGTGGCATAATTTTAGAGGACCACTAAATTGGAGAATATCATTTCTAAACCATAACATTTGGGAGGGAGGGAGGGAAAGAAGGAGATATTTTCTTTTACCTCCAAATACAGAGCGCTTTGATGGCTACCTCTCAATTTGTTTTTTCACAATGATATTGATTTTTGTCTGTGTGCCAGGTTTCTTGCCAGTTTTCACTTCAGATACTGATGTCCCTTGGTAGAGAACATGCAGTAATGTCAAGAAAAGGAGGAGTTAAAGGCAGTAACAAAGGCATCCTGAAACAAGGGGTTCCTTTGATAGGACAAACTGAATTCCCTAAACAAAAATCTAACATCTCTTCTCTTTATTTTTAACAAGTCCATTGATAAATAATGGGGGAGCTTAAGAAAGACATCTCCTGTCACATTTTAACTCCACCCGGCAACTCAGCCCCACACATCAACTGATTAAATCCTGTTTAGGGGAATGAAGGAGAGAAGCAAAGGGTAAAAGTGAGAAAATTCATGGGTCAAGATAACAAAAGTTTAGCAAGTAAAGCAAAAGCCATGTGTACAAGGAAATCAAACCAAGGAATTCATTGCTCTTTTCCCCAGGGCAGACAGGTGCTCAGCGTCCCCAGGACAGGAGGGCTCCATCCCACATAATGGTGACAGGAAGACAAACACCATCATTCCAAATATCTCACCTCCTGCTGCAGCTTTATATGCTGAGCATGAGGCGCTATGGTCTGGGACATCCTTAACATCAGTTGGCATCAACTGTCCTGGCTGTGTCCCCTCCCTGCTCCATGTGCACCCCCAGCTTCCTGGCATCTGGAGTGGGGTGAGGAGCAGAGATGGCCTTGCCTGGGTGAGCCCTGCTAAGAAGTGACAAAAACATCCCTGTCTTAACAACACAAAATTCATGTTTCCAGCAGGAATCACAAGCACAGCCCCATACTGACTACCAAGAAGAAAACTTTCACAGCCAAAACCAGCACATCTCTGAAAACTTCATCACTTTTAAGAATAGAATAGTCCCCACAGGCTAAATAAAAGAAATGTCACCATCACCCATGGTGATGAGAAGTACTTCTCCTTCTGAGAAGTAATGACCTCACCCAACTCAAGACAGGTGCAGCTCATGCAGTGTGTTTGCTAAGTTAACCCATTAATGGCAGTGGGTGGCTCTGGTCTTTGCAGGACAGCCAGGATGAGGGAAGAGAAGAGAATCTTGACTCCATTTTTCAGAAGGCTGATTTATTATATTACCATATATATTATATTAAAAATGCTAAACTAAAACTATAATAAAAGAATAGAGAGAAAGGAATCATCAGAAGTCTAGACAAAAATAGAATGGAATGAATAACGAAATCCTGTGACCCCCAGAGAGTCCGAGACCAGCTGCATCTTTGATTGGCTATTAAGTAGGAACACCTAACATGGACCAATCAAAGATGCACCTCTTGCATTCCACAGCAGTAGATAATAATTGTTTTTCTTTCTTTCCTGAGGCCTCTCATCTTTTCAGGAGAAAAAATCCTGGCAAAAGGATTTTTCATAAAATATGTCGGTGACAGGTGGCCATCACCTATGAGAGCAGGACAGGTAATCCCTAGTAACTGAGTCTCGATTCCCCAGCAGTGTTAACACTGCACTTCTTTTCACATTTGCAAGTTTCTCGCTTCCTTGGTAAAACTGACTATAGTGTGCTCTTTTTAGAGGGGGAGATAGATAGGACTAGTAAAAAAGAACGTGATAATAGTGAAAAACCCCTATGGTTAAGAGTGAAGAAAGAGACGTGAGAATTTAAGATTCTTTGGAAACTTTTTTTTATTATTCTCATAAAGATGAAATAAACCCAAAGAAAAGAGCAAAACAAGCAGTAGGGGTTAATTTCCTTTACTATACACAGATCAGTCTTTTGAATTCTTTTGGAAACGTCATCTGGGACAAATGTGAGATGAAGCTTCATATTCCAGTTCCTTTTTCCGTGATACAGTTATTGGGCTGTACATCAATGAAGTAGAAGAGGAGGGACCATAAAATGGCCTCTTTCTACGTAACCTTTCTCTTTGTTCCCTTTTGGCAATATGAGTCTGCTATTCCTTTGGATTCAGTGTTACAGCCTTAATAGAACTTGTAAGTAAACAGCATGTGGTTTCCTGCAGTCCCAGAAAATCTCACATGTCTAATCTTTAGGATACTTATGGGAAGGTTAGAGATAGGGATTTGAGTCCCCTTGGGCTATGAGGAAGGGTTTGAATGGAAGTCTCCAACTTTTGTGAATGTTTCAGTTATGAGGCTATGACTGGAAAAGCGCTGTCCCTTTGATTTCGTTCAGGAGCCTGTTCTGGAGATGGGTGAGCTCGTGTGCCTCAGTGTGGCTCAAGGATTCTATTCTCAGCATACAGGGTTTCCATGTTTTGTCTCAGGGATATAACCCAGGAGAGTGTAATTTTGATTTTTGGATTCTAAACCTGGGCTCAATAAACAGACATCCAAAGATTACAACATTCATTGTACTGGAGACAATGAGGTTTTTTTCTTACTTTTTTTTTTTTTTTTTTTTTTTTTTTTTTTTTTTTTTGTTGTTGTTGTTAACCTGTTTCAATACTAGTAAAAGGGTCTTGTAGAAAAGAAGTGTGGATCAAAGACATTGGTCTTTTCAAGAGAAAAGTTGGCTGTTTTGCTTATAAACTTATTAGAGGGATGAAATTTGAAATCAGGAGAATATGCCTGACAGAGGGACTCTGTTGTTAAAAAGGGTTTGATTTTTGTGAGGCAAAGAAAAGGTTTTAAGTAAGGGAAGATTCTTAGAATAAACTGAAAGCTGTGGGGATCATTATCATCTCACTGGGGCTTTATGAAGATGACAGTCACAGGAAGACATCTGTTAGAAATATGCATCAGAGACCCTTGTGAGCAAGGAACAGAAGTTTCTGTGCTAGGAAAGTAAGCAGCCACACTGATGGAAATAAATATCAGGACAGATGTGCCTGGGAGAACCTGTGATAAATTATATTTTCATCTGTCAATTGTTATTTGATATGTTCTAGTAATTCTGGAAAGTTAACTATGTAAAACAGGCAAGTAAAGCCACTTCTTGAGTTTAACTCTGATTCCTCCAGAAAGAATTGACATGCACATTAAGAAAAAGCTGTCTAAGGTGCGGGTCATATCCAAGTGACTTGTAGAAATGTGGGTATGCAAGTCAGGAAGGTGGGAAAATAATTTCAAGTCTAGAGTGTGATCAGGGAAGGGAATCACAAGGCAGTGCTGATACCAGAAGTGAAGGGCATGAGTCACTGTACAAAGAAAACAGTGGGAGCTGCTTTCCTATTCTAAAGCCTGTGTAGGTCCAGCTCCTTCTCCCAAAAGGGCAAAGATCACTAACTAACCTGCCTTTGGCTTTTTTTTTTGGTGTAGTCACCTGGAGACTTTGCATCTGGTTCCTCCTATCTCACTGTATGGCCAAGCAGCAGCTGGAACTTAGCCTGTGTTGTTGTCAGTGCTCATCCACAGATGGAGTCTGAATCCTTTTTCTTGTGCCTATCAGTGTCTGCAGCAAACAGACTGGGAAATCAAGTTCCTGCTCTCTTCCATCTTAAGGTGGTTTCCATAATCCTGTATTTATGTTTCAGTTTTGGGAATTCTAGCCAAGGAATCCTTTTACTGAACAATATTTATCTCCTTTTGAAACTGTAGTTGATCTGTAATATAAAATATTAACCAATTATCCTCAAAGGAAGAAAGAAAATTGACAGAGGAGCTTCAGAGAACAGACTAAAGTAAATCAAAATTTTGGCAATTGCACTGTCATTGTCCAATTATCTTCTTAGTATTTTATATCTTGTCTTTAGTTCCATTATTTTTGTTTTGTTTTGGTTTTTAATAGAAAGCCAGAATGGAGAAGGTGGCTATGCTTGTTTGTTTGTTTAGCCTCCAGAGATGTTTAATTTGTTTTATATGATGAATACATGACGAAAACTGTAATCATATTACATTTTTTCCTGATCTTTTTACAGAGCACCATTGTACATTATATCACTGAAATGTTGAGAGCTTCTTTAAGAAATTTAAAATTAAATTATAAAATTGTTCTTCTGTAGTATATCAGATTTATTTGCTCTTCCTTCCCCTTTGGAGGTAGGTGAAGAAAGTGCCCTTTTATGGCAAAATTTCTTAGATGAGCTCAGGGTCCTCTCCATCTCTTGACATTGTGTGTAAATCTTTAAAGCTGATTGTACATACGATGCTTTGCTATACAATTAATTCAGTTCTTGGATCACTCACATAATTTGCCTCCTGAGTCCTCTGGCTTTGCCTTCACATGAGAGAGCACATAGATCATTCAGTGGGAATTTTTTAAACCCAGGAGATTGAAAATATTTTCTTTGATTGTCATTCGTGTTTCACTTTTGTATGCACTGACATGGAGACCTTCCCTCTTCATCAGTGTGCCAGTCCACTCAGTGTTTACTCTCCCTCTGCCTCAACCAACATTACTCTTTTATGTCCTATTCCATTTCACTAACAACATACTAATTAATTCCGTTTTGATTTGACTCTTTACAGGTGTTAGTGCTTCTATCTCATCTCTTCCTGTGTGACACCTGTGTATGAGAGAAACTTAATTTTTTTTAACCACAATTTTGTTGTTCAGCAACCACTACAGCATGAGATAGGTGTTCTCTTAGACCTCAACAAGAACACTCCAGTCTTGGAGGGCAGCATTTTGCAGTAATGGTCTTGTTAGAGAGGAAAAGGTGTTTCTGCATTTTCTTAATGAGGAAATAACATTTCAGCATGCTTAGTTTAATTCCCTGTTGGTTTGATAGCAGTGGAGTGATCCACTCCTGCACTTGCCATCAGCAAATCCATGAAGTTGCTAATTAGGAGAAGATTTACAGGTAGGGTAACATCTTTAATTAGACCAAGTATAGTTGGGAAATAAAAAACAGATAAGCTCTCAGGCACATAAGTAGTTCTTGAGGTCTGAAACAGAAGCAGGAAACTTCAAAGTAAAATTCAAGTTGGAAGCAACTGCTCTGACTTAATTAAAGAATGACCTACAAAATACTTTTGAAAGATAAGCCTGGAAACTCATATTCATTACTTAGTAAATACCAAAAGCTAAGGACTGCAGATACTGGGTTTTTTTGTCCTTTACAGCCTTGTCCAAGTCCTTGTCCACCCTCAGCCTCCCATTAGTGTTACAGAGTTCCACAGCTTACAGATTACATGGAGCTCTTTCCCCTGAGAGAGGGCAGCCCCCTCTCACCCCAGCTCCTTACTGAGTGTCTTTGATTCCCTGAGCAAACTTTCCTCTTCTCCTGAGCAGTGTAATTCATACCTAATTAAATTGTAAGCAATTGCCTTTAATGTCTAATTATAGTTATTTTTAAAATTTTCTCCTTTTGTTTCAGATCTGAAAAAGGACTTGCCAAACTTTTATCTACTTTTTCTGCACCTGCTGGTCTAACTAAAAAGTATCAGCTCATTCTAGAAATCTTGGTTTGACTGTAGTTTTAAACTGTATATCTACAATGACCTTCCACCCTTACTCTACCCCAACACCCCTCAAAAACAGAATAAGGAATTATAAGATTAATTTTTTTGAGTATTCCTTACATACTTTTGTGCTCCGCCTTTATATTTGTTAGTCAAGTGGTGCTCAATCATAAGCATTAATATACACACTAAATAATCTGCACTTTCGTGTAATGTGAACAACTACTGGATTAAACAGTTGCTTCACTTCTCTCTGAAATGTAATATGATGAATCAAAGCACACTTCAAGGGTGGAATAAGGGTTTCATTTTTATGGTATTACTGCATAAATCTATATACCTGTAAATGACAGGCTCAATATATTGAGGTCTTCTCCTTATTTGTGATACTCAGTTTCTTTCTGCCATGAAGTGATGGAAAAAGAGAGGCAGGATCATAATCATATTCATTATGATGAGATGTCTGACAGCTCTGTGCATTTACAAGTAGCTTTCAAAATCCAGAGAAATGATTTCTCATTTCTTTGCACAAACAGTTTTGATATGGGATTCAGAGCTCCTGATTTGTGTAACTGAGCGTCATACAAGCCCAGACTGCAGAAATGGATAGAGCAGAGGAAACCCCATCCCAACACTCTCTTACCTGGCAGAGTGCACTGACTTGCAACCATGTGAATCAAATCAAACTCTTGTTTCTAACAGGAATGTGAAGATGTTTGTTATGAACATGGAATTTCTACAGAAATTTCAGATTGCTTCTATCATTGAAATAGTTGTTAATCTGTTACAGAGGCTGGAAGTTTCTCAAGTCCTGCAGCAAGCAGCAATGCAGCAGTAGTGGCAGAGTGCTCAGATTTGGCCAGTGATGCAAATAGACACAGCTGTTCTTCCACCATCATTGTCCTCCTATTAGTGATGTGTGAATCCTTCCCCTGCATGATTGTAGGTAATTATTTCACCTGCAATTATTTCTCTGCACGCTCCCATGAGCATTGTTGGCATCCTTTATTTCCATACACTGCTGACTTCTGTGGGATGAAAAGTCTAAGGAAATAGAGATGCAAAGTCTAAGGAAATACTGGTTTCAGTGTTAGGACTTCTGAAGCAGAATCTTACTGTCTTCATGAACACTGGCCATGTGTATGTTCATTTATTAAAAGAAAATATATGACAAGGGTTGTGAATGTTTGCTGGAAAATATTTAATAATGTGTTTTATCTTCAGTATAATTTATTTATCCAGTTTGATGAAATGCTTTATTTTTTATTTTTGCTATGAAAGGAAATAAGATTTTTTATTTTTATCACTGCTTCCCCCAAAATAAGGCTTTTCAATCACACTTTATGTATTTGGTTCTTTGACTGGCCAATATTTTATATCTGTCAGAAACCTAGAAGAATCAAAGTGTTAAGCTCTTAATACAGGTTTCTGAGTGGAGGAGAAAGACCCTATTAATATCCAAACTTATTAACCCCAAAGCTAATTATCTTTCCTTTTATTAAGCATCAGAAGCTTCCCATGGAGATTTGTAAACTAAGCTTCATTAGTTCTGCTGCTCACACATCTACTTGTTTACCTCTGGTTACAAGGAAAGGAACCTTCTTCAGGAGTGGAAAACAATACCTTGCAGACAAAACAGGCAGGAAATTATTGGAACTAATGATGAAAGATGAATGAGAGGCTTTTTGTATGGACCAGAGTAGTGTTATGTTTAATTATGAAATTGGCAGGCTAGTCACGATGTTGGTTTGGCTATCTTCATATTAGTAAGCTCGGTAAATAACTGGAACACAGAAATGATATCAAGCCCAAGGAAATCTAAGTCTGGAGTTCAGAGGTAAACTCTTTGATGCCATTTGATATAAATGGGAAATCTATTCCACCAAATTTAATCTAAAGGTCAGTCACATCAGAGAGTTAAATAGAGAAGCAATCCAGATGTATCCCTGCCTATTCCGAATTACAAGAAGTGTCATTTATATAGTAAATTATCTAGAATGTTTGGAGTTCCACTGACAACTCTGTCCTTTTCTAAATAACCTATTTATGAAGTTAGAAAAGTATCTCAGCTGCTAATGATATCCATTTTATCAACTTATTCTGAGTTCAGTTTTCTTTTCTGGCAGCAAATCTCCTCTAGCCTAAAGCCTCCCTTCATAGCCCTAGTTTCTCTTGACAGTCACTATGAATGTGAGTATCCTGTCTTGAGCCTGGAGATTTTCAGGTTATCCCTATTTTAGATGATTTTGGAGGCTTATAAATATATCTCAGATAATGCAGAACAAGCATTTCTGAGTCTTTTCCACTTGGAAGAAAGGATTGTATTTGAAGTTCCTGATTTAGTACGTACCAATTTTTTTAAAAGATTACAATTAAGTTTTTATCAGCACACAATATGTTTAATCCTATTCTACACTAGCCCTGTTGAGTTGTTTACTGTGCAAAAGGGATGTGAAATGCTTCCAAAAACATGAGAATACATTAAATTTGCATGGGCCAGATGAAATTATCACACATTATACAAAAGTATCTTGCAAAGGATCCAAACCACACTGATAAGTTTGAGATGAAGAAGAAATAGAGTTTTTTCAAGGACTCTTGAAAGCTTATTAAATTCTTTTTGAACCTTGAGTGTAAAAAATTACTGGTGAATTTAGGTTGAAGCATGGTCCAAGTATTAAATCAAAAGATTTGCTGCAATTCCCATTGAACCCACAGCCATTCTGTGACTTGTCACTTAAGAAACATTGTTATACCAAATAAAACACAGCTTGTACCCTCTGAATGATGAGGATGAGGATGATTCAGCTAGCAGGGATATTGTCTCCTTGGGCTCTATACAGCATCTGGCACACTGAGCTGCCCTGAGAAATCACACAGGCACATGAAGCCTGACCTGCTTTTCCTTTCTTTTTGGCAAGCTTATTACTTCAGTGAGGGGTTTTATCCAAGGCATTTTTGCTTTCATTGTTACACTGACACTGAGGTAGATAATGCTTTATGGGCATCTATGTGTGAGAAGAGTGATCTGTCTGACTGCTTTTGGGTTCTAGGTACTTAGCATTGCAAAATGTTTCTGCTTCATTTTTTTTCACTCATTTATAAGACTACTACTTTTGAAATGTTTATTAGTGTAGTTTCATAGTTTTGTGTTAGGATGGACTTCAGCTATTGATAGATTAGAACTTTAGCACAAAAATAGTTGTAGACCCATAGCTCAAAGAGATGAGGCAGTCTTTGTATCTCAAATGTCACTTCAGTCAAACCATTCCTTTGTCTGAAATACTGTAATACTGAAATACTGTAATAATTTTCCTTTCTTCCCTCTAGGAAATATTAAGATTTTATTTTATTCTCTAAGAAGCAGTTGTTGCACTAATTCATTATTGGGAGGAGATAGGAACACTTTCAGAAAGGGAAAAAAAATATATATTTTGTTCCCATAGACAGTAGTACATCAGCAAATGTGAATGTCTGACCATACAGATATTCTGTGAGATATATATTATCTTTGTTGCTCCTCTGGCAGAGTGAAAAATGTTTAATATAGGCTTTTCAAGGCATGAAAACAATTTGGGATTTGCTTTCCTGTGAAGATATCTTTGAAGACAGCATTTAATAAAACAGTGAAATACTTGATTTTTCCTGAAAGCTTATCTACTTTTTCTTGCCAGTGAAAATGAAACTTTAACGTTGTAACTTGTATTTTACTACTGAACCTGTGTTTGGGGAGTGCAGCACTTTTGCAGGTTGGAGACAAAGGAGCTTTTTGTTCCACTAAGTTTTTTGTTTTACTTAGACTTTCCTAAGTGCATACTACAGTAATCAGAGGCAGCTTGTTGGAATTCGTCTTGGATAATAATTTTTATGCGTGTTTGAATATTTCATTTTCTTCTGATTTATGATGACTTTATTTACCTAAGCAATTTCGATAATTTGGAGGTTGTGTCTTTAATGCCTCTTACAGTTAAATAGAATTCTTGACAGAGGGTAGGGAGGGAAGCCTTTATTTGTGCTTTGCCATCTATAAAAAATCCATTAGTGATTTGCAGTGAAATGTTTGTTGATCCATTACTTTGTTAGTGGAAAATGGTATCTAGAAAGATGAATATTGTGGATTGCACTCTTACATTTTGCAGTGCTTAAATTTATAGAACTTGTCATAATTAACTAAATGTTACTTTGATGCTATTAGCCTATGCTCAGCCAGGAGATGTTGAGAACATGACATATGTTGTCTACTTGCTGCATGAAATTGTCTCTGGTAGCATCTTAGGAGTTCCACTGATAAGCTTAATTATTTTCAGTTATGATAGGATTCATTTTCTGTTCTTATTTACCTTGGTGCCTCTTAACTTTTTTTTTGTTATACACATTGATGAGGTTATACACCCCCTTACCTTGTAAATGCATTTGTATCCACATTACTCAAGGGATTCTTGTTCCCATGTCTGAATATAGAGATTTAGTATAATTTCAGCATATGAACCAGCAACCTTTACAAGTTGCTGTTGTGATCATCCCTTCTTTTGCACAGAGTACCAATTTTTTTGTTGTAAAATGATCTGCTGTCCTGTTGATGTTATCAAAGAGCATTGAACAGTATAACAGCTGTGAACTATACAGCATTGATTGTATCCTTTGAGAATCATCTGAGGTATTTGCTTTTTCTAATCCCATAATCCTATCCCATATTTGCCAGTATTAGGCATTATATCATATAATACCATTAAATGCTGCTTGAACATTTATTAAATTAACATATTTAAAACATAATTGAATTACTGTACATTTTGTGCTCTAAATAATGTCCGATTGCACATTTCTGCACACTGGAAGGTTTGCCTTGTACCCCTCATGCCTCTGAACAGTCCTATGCTCTTTTATAGCTCATGGAATGCAGACAAGGACCATGGTGAAGTGAGGGGCTCTGAAACAAAGTTATGACTGTTGAAATCAGTAGAAGTTTTTCACTGCACTCGCTGAGTCTAGAATTTCATCCAGTGTGATGCAAGGGTTTGTTCTTGAAGAAATCATGGAGTCAAAACACTTATTTTAAGCAGCTTTGGGTTTGTTTTTTAAGGCAGGTGCTTTGTGGGTATTTTGCTCATTCCAACCTCATGTTGTTTGCTACTGTGAAGGGATTGTGACTTTTTAAAAGTTATCTCTTCTTTCATTGCATTCACAGTTCCTCAAAACTCCTGCATGTTTCTTGTTACAGAAAGCACCTGTCCTGTCATTATCATTTTGCATCTGGCTGTAGATTCTGTGATGGAACGTGGGAGCCCCCATTGCCACAGGTGCATCACAGAGAGGATTGATGGCAATCATGGTGAGGGCCGGGCTTGAGTCTGAAAATATGTGAAACATGAGTGCCAATGGAATCACAAGTCATTTCACCAGATACAGAATTCTGTATCTTATTTTTGATGCTTCCAGTGCACACAGTTTGGATTATCTTAATTGGAAATCTCCCACTACTGTGGCTGGGCTGTGAGTGGGTTTGCAGTTGTCTGCTTCTGATCTTGCATTAACTTTGGCCTTGTTACATAGCTATTAGTTTTTTACTTGACTATACAAAAATTTCTACAGTTGTTTTGCTCAAGAATTGATAATTGCCATAATTCTGATTTTTTTAATGCCCTAATAAAGGAACAGTGGTGACTAAAGATGTAATTGGTCACTGAGTGATAGATCTCTTTTTATCCTGTGTTAATAGATATGGAGCAACGGAGAGATAAAAATATTAAATCATGTAAAACTTCAGAAAGCAAATTAGATTTTTTTCCCAGTACAGTTACAATGATATATGTGTGTTACCAGAGTCAATTAACTCTGGGGACTTCCATCCCAGAGAATAGTGGATACTATGTTGTTTGTTTTCTCTCCCAGATCACTATAGGAGTTCAAGATAGTAAATGTAAATACCAGGTTTCAGTCACCTTTTATAAAACTTAAACACTTGATCTACTTCTAAAATATGGTATTTAAATGCCTTTCTGCCAGTGGTTTAACACTTTATTAATCTAAATTGCTCAATAACAACCATTTTAATTACATCTTGTGTTTTACAAAGTTCAAACGCTTAAAGCTAAATATTGGCATTCACAAAACCAGAGAATGAATAAAACCTGCTGATTTTCTTTGACCTGTCAGATACATGCATTGACATGTCAGTTACATGCATTTAGCAGGATTGCTGCACAGCTCACTGTGCTCATGACACTGTGTTCGCGGTCTTGGATTTCCCCCCTGCCCTTTCATAGCAACCTCTGCTTCAGGTGTGGCTGTAAACCTCATCCCTGCTCTCTGCTGGGTCCTTTTGAGGAGCAGTCTATTCACCATCACATCTCCTCTCCCTGTCTCTCTGTCTGTCCCACTGTGCGATGCCCATGTGTACCTGTCCCTCTTACCTGACCCTGCTTTATAGGGGGTGGGAAGTACATTGTGATAACTTGTTCATTCCTAACCTCAATCATTTTAACACTGCCTTAAACTTGAGTCACTGAGTTAAACCTTGATACATCTTCTAATCTAGTCTTGCTATAGGAGAGGAGAAAATACCTGAGCTTGCAAATGGTGTGAGAGGCACAGTTCCCAAGGAGTGGCACTGACTGGGTTGGCCTCTTCATGTGTATCATGTTTATTCCAATAGGATGATGATTTTATGTATTTCTGTGTGTGTCATGAATATTAGACACAATATTAGAGAAATGTTCTGCTTGATAACATTTCAGAGCTATGTTCAAAATAGAACAAGATCCCTGTTTTTCAGGGCTCTAACATCTAAAACAAAATATTGAGAAGTCCACTACTTAATCTGTTCTTGATTTTGTTCCATACCAGTTGCCTGAGCACACACACTTGTCTGATCATCCACAGTGCTGTGACATGGCCTCTCAGCTGCTGAATTCTCTGCCTGCCACTTTACAAGTGGAAAGTAATCCCCCTGATCCTCCATCTTACCTTCCCTAAGTTCCTGCTTCATGAGAAAGAAATTACTTGTGTGTGTTAGGCATAGTGTGCTGTCAGGGCTACCAGGAAGAAAGCAACAAGAAAAGAAGTAGAAAATTGAAGTAGAAAAGAAGTAGAAAATTATCTTCAAAAGAAAAAAAAAAAAGTGTAATATATATCGAGTAATCCTCAAGATAAAATCTTACTGACATGAAAATTATTCAATGCAAGTTTTCACAGCCCCTTACAGTGATTCAGAGGCAGAAGGTAATATAAGAACTGTGGTGATGTTTGGCATCCAGGAAAGAAGGCTGAGCTACTTACTGATCAAATTAGAGAGAGCAGTCATGAAATGAGGGATGGCAGCAGGGAAACCTGCAGCATCAACAAATATTTCAAAATATTAGCCTTAGAATTTGGGATGGTTTCATCTAGCTACATATATTTTGAGCAGCCACTTCCTATTCTGTAGTTAAATTAGGGTTACTTCTTATGTACTGCCAAGAAATTATGGGTTTTATTGAAATTAGTGGTAAATTTTCCATGTATGAGATAGGATTTTACTTATTCTCTTTAAAGAAAATTAGCTAGCACCTTCAGTTATACATTATATTGCACAAGTGACAGTTTCTTATAATTGATTCCTGGGTAATTTTCTAGGTCCAGTATTCTGTGAAAAGGCAGTTTATGCACAGATGGTTGAAACAGGTCAAATTGCTTCACTTAGTCTTGTTTTCTTCAGGTATTCAGCAATGAGTACATATTGACAGACTTAATTGCGGTTACTTCAAAAGCTGGAGGCTACTTATTTTGCCAAAGATTTTCCATATAAACATGACATTAATAATGTGTGTTTTAATTAAGTTGCAGATAGCTTTTTAGTAGGCTATTTGCTAAAACTGACAAGAAGAAAAGCAATAATGGTTGAGCTGACAGAAATAGAATTTGTGAAAAGAATGAAGTGTTTACCACCACTGTGTTTTATTTAACACAAATAATAACAGTGAAGAGCATTTCAGACTTGGATAGTAGCAATGTGTCAGTGAAGCACACTGCAGTAAGTCTTCCAAAAGCAATTCTTTTTGGTGGCCAAAGTTAATGAGTGGCAGATTCAGATCCTTCCTGGAAAGGGTTTGGGGTTTTTTACGTGTGAAGTGGGCCTGTGGTCATGCTTGTTAATATCTGGCTATTGATTTTTTTATCATGTCATGCAGTGTGCACAGTCACAGTAGTCTTGATGTAACCACGAATTTCATTTCCCAGTTCTATCTGGCTCATGCTTGCAATAATCAGTGTCAGTCCATGTCAGGGCACTGCTCATCCTGACCCATCAGCTGCTGTGCCTATTACATTGTGGGGATTATTTTCTCTATGGAAAAATACACAATGTTTGTTAAACTAGGGATCGCTCTGCACTCATTGTTACAGGCTGTATTTGTGGGGTTTGGCCTCCTCTGTAAGTTCAAAGTTGATTATGTCTGTGTTGGAAGGGTTTTAAGGAGACATATGGACCTTTCTGATCTGAAAATCTATTGCAAGATTGCCAGTGTGCAGATCACCTCTCTGGGGATGGGCAGCAGTTAAAGCACACAATGTGTGGGCTTAAAGATGGTTCCAGGACTAATCACTCTTCACATCAGGTGGATAGAGGGAAAAAATACACCTGCATGCCTTCGGTGCTCTGTAGTATCCTTCAGGCATCCTCAGCATCCTGCCAGGGTTTGAAGCTCCTTAAGTGTTTTTCCCACAAATCATGATCTACTAAGTCCAATCAGGTTTTTTGAGCTTAATTAATGCCAGTTGAAAAATCAGCAGAAGACAGAAGAAAAACACTCTGCATTTAGAAATCATTATGTTCATATTTTTGAAACTCTTTTTAATCTAATTTAGGATTTGGACCTCACAAAATGAATTATACTGTGAGAGCCCACCCACAGTCGTTATTATCAGAAGCAATTGCAAGGCTTTTCTTTCTTTTCTTTCTTTTCTTTATTTTTTTTCCCTTTTTTCATTTTTTATTTTCTTACTTGTGAGAGATAAAGCAACATTTAGAGGAGGGGGTGGAGATCATCTCTACACTTCTTGAGGACTTGAAAAGCATTTGGAAAAGAATGGTCAAGGACTTGGATGCCTTGTTTTACCATGATGTTCTATTGATTCATTTAGGTATTAAAGAATGAATGAGTTTGTAATTAAATAGATTCAAAGGTTTGAAGAATTTTTGTGTATTCATTAAGCTTCTTCTGTCTTTCAGTAGGGATTACAGATGCAATTCTGTACATTTCTAAAGTTAAATAAAACATAATAGGCCAAAGAACTGAATTAAAGAAATTCTTTTTTTTTTTTTTCCTGTGGTGAGGTAATTAACATAATGAGTTGACACTGGGTATTTCTTCCATGTTGTATCCTGGGGAAATTGATAGTCTTTTATAGTGGGGGAAAAATGTATTCTCAAAGACTCTAGTATGGAGAGTCTAAGTAATAAAACAGAGAACTTAAACTTAGATTTTTTTTAAAAAAAATAAACTTAAAGTGTAATTTATTTCCATTAGAAGATGTTACCTATCCTTCAAGCCTGAGTGGATATAATTACCATAATATAAATCTCTTGACAAATAGTGCCCTAAGGCAGCATGACACTAATAATTGTTCAATTAAAGACTTTTAGCTTTTCAAATGGCCAGTCATCATTATGCACCTCATTAATAGAAATAAAGGCATAGTTTAAATGCATAGGAAAAATATTATTCTTTTGAAGATGAGTTTCTCTTTACATTTAATGTCTTTTGTAATTACCTCTAATAATTTCTAGTAATCATTATTTAATTCTCTTTAATGATAATTGCATTTTAATCTGATTGTTTACTGAAAAAGGAGGAATTTAATATTTGTGCATTCAATTTCAAGTAATATGTTAGTGATATATTTACCCTTTCGAAAAATTTTGTTCATTCTACCTTTGTAGCTTCAGGGTACTTTAAATGTTTCTAACATATCAAATTTATTCTCTGAGCAAACTCAATCATCAGATGGGTAAATATTATATTTCTGATCTCAACCTCAGTTCTTGATTCTTAGTCATGTAATTTAAAGGTACTGAAAATAGGCTGAAATTGATAACTCAGGTTAGGAAAATTCTTGGGAGACACAGACGATTGCTGAAGGTAAAATGGGAAATCACAGCTATTCTTTACAATGTTGTTCCTCTTTAGTGCAACATGAGTTTGTGAGAGGGAAGATATGTGGGACTCTCATCCTCTAAGAATATTTGCTTGCAGAAGCCAGGAGGCTCATTGTTATCAAAATGGCCACCACAGTAAATGGTAAATAAACATTTTACTCCTTGCAAACACCAGTCACCCTCAGTGTTGCTCATCCTATTCCACTACACTAATTAGAATGTGTTACTGTGCTTAGATCACCATAAATATATATAATGCTACATATTGTCAAATTAATTAAAATGCCCTCCCCCCAGAGAGTTTGGACTCTGGTGATTTCATCTGGAAGTGCTAACTGCTTGCCTTGCTGCATGCTCTGCCTTTTGAGTGTTCCCAGATTTATTAGCACATAGTCACAAGGGAAAACAGCGAAATTTTTTTCTGGAAATACCAGAGACAAAATGTTCTGTTTGACATTATCCCTACTGAGGTAGATTTATCCGAGAGAAGTTTGAGAAATTGTTTCCTTAAATTGTCTGCTGTTAATGTATTTAAAAACAAAGTATGCTTGATTTCTCAGCAATCTGACATGGAAGACTAGGAACAAGATCAGATAAATTTTATCTTACAATTAAGCTTAGACTCACATTTTTCTTTTGATGATAATGGCATTTTTTGTGTATTTGTGGGGTTTTTTAATGTATATATGACTTTTGACTTGTTACAGTTCTTTGCTCTTTAGGTAAATTTTGGAATATTTAAATGCTTGCAATTGGATGTCTTTGTTTCCTGTGAACGATTGAGGGCTTGGGGTAAATTTTTCAGTGTACAGAAGAACTTTGCAGTATGTAATGTCAGTATGCATTAACAATATTGAAGCTGTGCTCCCTAATGAACTGGTCTAGAAAGGTTCCAAAAGAGCATGGCCATAGCCCAGGCTGGCATTAATAGCTCAGGAACTCATACTCACTTCCAGAAGCCACGAATCTACAGATTGGTTAAGGGTTAAGACTATGTCTGCTCAGAGCTGGAACATAGCAGTAGAAGGCATTTATAATATTAGACCTTGCTTTAAAAGATTTGAGATCCACTTTGAAACAGAGTGATATTTCTGTGTAAAATCAAAATCAACACGGCCATCACGAATTCATCTAACTGTCAAAGTTTTCATTTCAGACATATTTTCAAAATTATCTCGGACTCTTTTGTAATAATTCACATTGATTACATGCACTTGACCAGAGTCAAACCCAAAAAATGCAGACTTCAGTGCTCCTACAGTCAGCATATACATTAATTACAGCTTCACCTGGTTTGATTTTTCTTTGTTTGCTTTTACAACATGTGTTAATTTCAAGATTAGAAGTCACGGAATCACAGGATGGTTTGGGGTGGAAAGGATCTTAAAGATCATCTTGCTCCAATCCCCCTGCCATGTGCAAGGACATCTTCCACTAGACCAGATTGTTCAAAGCCCCATCCAACCTGGCCTTCATAGACAGAGCAAGAGCAGTTGGTGCTGGTTGGAGTTAATGCTGTCTGTGGTTGCATTACAGTGACATCAGCATCTCTTTCCTATTCTTTCGGACTTGTCCAAAATGAGGATGATGCTGTGCACATGCAATATGCTACCACTAAGAAAGCTTTGGGATCACTTTAGAATTGCTGTCCCAGAGTTATCTGAGTTAGCTTGCTCAGGCAAGAAGCAACTTGCAGTCCTCTGTGCTGGACACCCTTCAAAGCCTGCTGCATTAAGGACTGAGTTAATGGCTCTTGGCACTATTTTTTGGAGCAGTGTAGGGGCAAGTCACTCAATGACCAACTTGGGAGCATGAATAAAGATGAATCCTGAAAAATGTCCCGTGATATGCACTGACATATATTGCAACAGAGAAGTGTTTATTTAATCTCTCACTATTGCCTCATCTGAGGATTTATGCTGTTGAGTTTATCCCTGGTGATATTTGAAGCATATATCTGCCCAGACATCACTGTCTCACTGTCCTTCCTGCAACTCATTCTAGAACATCTCCTTAAGTCAGAGACGTCTGTTCCAAAAGACAAAAAGTCTTAGTCATGCTACAATGAAAAACCCCCTATTTGAGCCTCATTGGTGCCTAATTCTGAAGCACATGACTTGTTTAAAAGTCTAAGCACTTGCTTCCTTCTCTCCTGCACGGAGATATTTTGCAGCACTAATTACATCATCCTGGAATGCTTTCATTCCAATATGCTGTTGAGTTGCACTGTGCCATGCATCTCTTTTGTAGTTTTCCCCACAAAATGCTCTGGTTTAGGTGCACTTGCTGCAGTTCTCTTTTGGCATCCATTGTGTAACAGAATCTGTTCCATTGTTTTTCAGAGCTGCAAAGAAACCTGGGTTCGCTTCACTCCTCCTTGTTGTCCTGTTCAGAGCAAGTAAAGGAAGCAGAATTTGACCTTAGGTTCCAGTAGCCAGTATGATCCACATACCATTAGGATTTATATAAAGCTCTGTTCCACATGGCAGGCTTCCATACATTGCATATACTTTTTAAAGCCAGAGTGCAGAGGATGAAGACAGATAAAGAATTGGGTTTTGAAATAGAAGGAACAGAGTGCTTGTGAATGAGCTCATTCAGGATGTTTAAGTGCAGAGAGAATTGTGTTCTCCTAGGAGTTACTTGTTATCCCCATTGCTGATCTATATAAATGGCTCACGTGGCAGAATACAAACATGAAGCAGCAAATCTGCGGATTATTCCAAGTTTGAGGGAGTAATGAATGCAAGGTTTGCCAAAGAGGAGGTGAAAAAGAACTGTTAATCGCTTTTTAATTAGGTTTGTGAGGTTTCAAAACATCTACCATTGGTTAATGAGAAGTACTATATACCATGTGAAAATAATAAACGTGCTCTAGGAATGGTAAAAGAAGTCAGAAAGGGTTTTTCTGGTAAGGAAAACCTTTTACTTTATGTGCATCTTATGGCATATTTTGGCATATGCTAGATTTTCGGTGGGTGATTTTGTAATTCTTTAATTCCATATATAATTTTTTCATGTTATTGCTTCAAAAAGTGCATTCTATTCCAGTCATTCTATTCTACCTTTATGGTAATTATTAACTATGAAAGCATTTCTCCCAATCTGACTGCAAGTTCTGTGCTATTACATGGATATGTGATAACTGTGTCTATGAGTAGCAGTTAATTGTAATTGCATATTTGTGGTGTCATGCTGGAATCTGTTCTTGTTTGCATTGAGTACCACTTGTACATGGAGGATGATCTTGTGTGAAATGTGAGGGAGTACACAGTGGACAACTACTGTGAGCAGAGGATGAGGAACACTGAGGTTGTGGTCAAAAGTTCACAGTCTGAGACTTTCCCTGCCTTATTACTACCAGGATTTTTTATCTGTTGACTGTGATGCCAAAAAAATTAGTAAGTTCAATATTTGAAATATTTTGTGATCAGGTTGAAACCTTGAAGAGCCATATGAAAGAATTAATTTTGGTTTTGTGCTTAGTGTTTTCACAGTAAAAACAACCTAGATATAACTTCATGCTCTGAGAGTTAAATTGAACAAATGTTCAACAACAGTTTTATATGCTCACCCATCCTTTGGTTTTTGATGATTAAGACCAAAAGTGATGTCCTTTTCAGAAAATACCATTCAAATCAATTATATTGATATATGTATTTTCATCCCTTAATATCTCTCAAATACATGCTCACTTATCTGGTAATATATACTTAGGAAATCTCATTCTGTTAATTAGTACTAAATTTACTTTTTGTGGGTAATAATAGCAGCATAAAGCTATATGCATCATTTTAAATATTTAATCTTAGAAGCACCTTGAAAACTCTACCTTTAGCACTGAGTGACTCCACGAATGTCTTACAACATTTGGTGTTCAAATATCCTCATTGCCCCATTACAGACACTTCAGGTTAGCAAATTAATGCTCTATCTTATTAATTACTTTCCAAGTGCCATTAAAAAACACACGCTGTCATTTTGCTGAAACATAAACCATTCCAACTTTATATGCACTAATATCTGTTATAGAAATGATGGATTTGTTTTTAGTCAGACCTATCAAGATATATGAACACATGTGAAAACATCACCAAAAAAAAATAATTTTAAAATCTATAAAAATAGCAAAATGAGAAACAGGTTGAAAAACTCAATCTTTTTTCTCTAACATAGTCCAGAATTGAAATTTAGTAGAATAACTGGATTGTGCTTAGCTCCAGAACTGCAAAACCTCTTTGCTGTGATGTTAAGGTTAAAGTTAGGGATATGCTAAAGATTAGTGTTGGAGACTATAGAGTGACAAAGGGTACATTTGTTTCTGGATGTTGTAGGATTTAATGTGAAGAAGGTGGTTTAAGTGGGGATAAAAGGCTTACAATGAGAGTGGATGAGAAAGAGAAAATTCATTTTTAGAGTAAATTTAGAGTTAATGATGAAATAGGGACAGGTATTTGAGAAAGCGGTGCTTGAGCAGCTAAGATTATTCCTGGATCTCAGAAGGCTTACAGGTGTAGAAGCCTGCAGTAAATTGAGATCCTCAATCTCTTTTTCCCAAATCACCTCTAATTCTAGATGTAGCCACAGTCCAGTGGATATATGTTTGCTTGAAGGTAAGTGCAAACTGTCTGGCCCACCCACACCAGCATCCATTTTAGTTCTGACTGCCTTTTGAGATACAGCAATAAAGGTTTGTCCTCCTTAGTGAATTCCAGCCTATTTCACACTCTAGCCCTGAGTGTTGCTCAGTCTTCTGAGAAATAACAATCACATATTTTTTACTGCTGCCACACTCCATGTTAGTCCTGCAGCCTTGCAAGATCAAGAAATATATCAAGATCTTGTGTTTCTTTCCTGAGTCCAAGATAAATGTGTAGTCCAAGAATACCTTGTGGAATCCTTTGAAAGGAAAGATCAGGTAATCTCTGTTATGGTCTACATTTTAGGCCAGAAATAAGATAAAATCCGGTGCTCATAATAATGGAGAACTTATGGTTAATGGTTGGGTAAATATCCCCGAGGTCAAATAAAACTCAGGATCCTTCAGACTCATTTTAGGATTAGTGCTTGTAGTGTAGCTTACAGCTGGTTGCAGTGGAGATGAATAGACCCCTGTGACCCTAGGACATGCAAGAAAGCCTTGTTTTGTATTTGCAGTGACATTAGGTGTTGGAATAGAAAAGGGGAAGGTAGTGATGACAGAACTTGGGGCTGAGATCAAAACTGCTCTGTCCTCTTTAATATTTCTTGACAAGTTCTGGTGACCAAAAATTGATCTCTGGGGTTAGGGCTTTGAATTGCAGAGCAAAAGTTTTGTCCTTCAAGGTTCACAAGTCTGGGATAATGCCTGTGGCTGAATCCATTGCCTTGGTATGAAACTAGAGATGGGATTGAGAGCAAAGACCCAGCTGTCCATGGGGTAAGTTCAAGTCCAGTGTAAGCCTCAGGTATGCATCCCATGTGATTGAATCCTGTGTCCAGGATTGCAGAGCCTGGCCAGAAAGTTTTGAAGGGAGGAGGAGTAACTGATGCTGCCAGCTTCAGATCTATATTCATTCTTTTGTAGTGTGCCCTCAGCTGATTTAGCTGTTGAGCTGCTATTGGCCTGTAAGATATTGTCTGTGCTGAATATACTTTGGTTATAAAAATGCAAAATTTTTATTTGAGATTCCAGAAGTCTTGCTGGGGTGAAATGCCAGCAGGGAAGAAGAGTTTATCAGTAGTTTCAGAGTAGGCTAGGATTAGATTTAGAATAAATCTCAGGTAATCTCAGGGCTCAGACAGGCTTACTGGTTTTCAGTGAGGGAGAATATTATTAACAGTGAAGGTTTATGGTAAATTCAGGCTAAGTATGGTTTCCCAGGCTTGCCTAGGGGGGAAGGATTTTGTATTGTTAGGGCCAAAAATGAAATCTTATCACTAAGTCGTACAAGTCTTATGCAGTAAAGAAAAAGGGCAAGTGGCTTGGGCTTTGTTCAAATGTAAGTTCCCATTTCATTTAGAATGTGTCTGGCTGTTGGGTTAGAATTTGGGGCTCCAGGGACAGGAAAACTAAGTATACTGTTAAATGCCTGCAACATAGAGCAGACTGGAGTGAGGAGGGACTGAGAGGCAGAGACTGTGTTGTGTAAATAAAATGGTCATCACCATTTCTGAGCTGACAGAAAATACACCAAAACCTGGATTTCTGTATGTATATGAAATTAAAGGTATAAACTGACAGATGTTAAAACCAAGCTTCCTTTTCGGACCTGTAAAAGTCATATCCTTTGTCAACCAGGCAAAGAAAATGTCAATGCAATAAATTACTGCCTATATAAAAACCATCAGTGAATAAATACTCACCCCTGTAGCAGATGATATCAGTGTAGTTAATTTAGGCAGAAAACTGGTAGCATTCACAGAAAACTGGAAATGGGCAGCAGAAGGAATAAAGTTTGTATTTTAAGTGGTAAACTGGCAGTCTCAGATCTTCACAGCTTCTAATGGAAGGTTATTGTAAGGTGAACTGAATTTCCATCTCTGTTTTTGTCCTTTTAAAAACCAATGCTCTTGGTGTATCCATTCCACACCTCTCACAAATAGATGTGTATTACTTGTCCAGCTGTATTAATATTGCTGACTGAACTATTAACAATGTTGCAGTGATTGAGTCAAGTTTAATTGTGTAATTCCAAACATTTGAAAACTAAATTCACTTTTTAGTGACCTGTCATTCTTTATTCAGTACTGCTAACTCATTAAATTAAGCTGTTGTCATCAACAGTTTAATCAAGTGGCCTTTTTTGGTAACCAAGGTAATAAAAGAGGCAAACAAATTATTTTTACTGCTGAAGTTTGTGTCCTAACTTAACTATTCTGTGTGATAATTTGACATCCTTCAGCTTTAGGACTTAAAAATCTGATAATTGATAATTGTTTAATTAATCACTGTGTTTGGTGTCCTGAACTTTGTATGTTAATACCTGATTTCACAGTTTTCTGGTAGATGTTGCTCTGGCTCTACCACTCAGTCACAATGCTAGAGAAATTTTAGAGTTAGACAAAACATTTCATAGAAGAACCCCTGTGAAGAAGCATTTCAAAACAAGAGTAACCCCGTTCAATATTAGTAATTTTAATTCATTTAAATTAATGTTTCAGGAGTCGTGGTAACACACAGTTTTTGATAAATATCTTCAGTTAGATTTTGTACTCCAGTTCAGGTTTATTCCTTTTGTGCTCGCATATATATTATTAAATTAAGATTTCATCGACTAACATGCTGCTGTGACACCCTTTTTATTGCCAGAGAAATATATTTTACTACTTTATAGAAATAAATTGAGAAACATGGCTACTGTAAAATAAACCATAATGATAAAATATTTCTTATGCCTTGTATTGATAAATGAATACTTTGTGATAACTGGAAAAACAGAGCATATTAAAGAAAATGTTGTTTCTGTTGTATTAACATAAAACCTTGTGGAGTAACTATGGAGTTCTTATCTATGGGAGTTTGTCCCAGTAATAATACTGATCATATAAGATGGACTGTATTCTTTAGCAAAGTATTTAATCACAAGCTTACATCTTGGCTGGAGACTGTGGAGAATCCTGTACCTGTTTAGCAGCATACATTTAACTGATGTTTTAAATCAGAGCCTTTGTGTATTGCTCTGTTTAAGCTGTTGAAAGTGTGTCTGCAGTAACTGCATGGCCACATAAGAAGCTGACAGTCTAATATTAGGCAATGGAAGATTTTTCATGCTGTTTTAAAGCTCAGCATTTCTGAAAAATTAGTCTTTGATTTAGGAGCTGTGTATTAGTGTGGTCTGCAGGTCACCCTGGAAATGCAGCAATAATAAATAACAAGAATACACAAGTAAGCATGAACTGCACGTAATTGGCCAGTAACTGCTGGCATATTCAGCTGTGAATAATACTCAGCTGAGAGAGACTGACTGTAAATAATGTCAAACAGATGTAATTTTTAAAATGTTGGAGAAGTAGCATTAATCCCAAAACAGTATAGCAAGGGTTCCCAAAGTATGACTACTTTACATGTAGCTCATCAGGTGAAAGCCGCATCTACTCATAAAAGGCTTGTGTGCTCAGCCTCATATGTGGTTTTTCTTTCAGCTGTGTCCAACAAGCTATTACTAAATGCATTTAACTTGTAATGGTTTGTCAAGGGAGTGGGAATGATTTTCCAATCAGCTGAGGAAAGAAGTTTTTGAAAACTAAAGCATATTGAAAAGAGAAAAGATCTTTTGTTCAGCCCCTGATGCAGCCATTGCTGTCAGCAGATACAGCTGTCCTGTGATTGCACTGCCTAAACTCTTCTATTGAAAGCAGCACCCAGAGACTTGCCATGTAAAACAAGGTTTTTGCAAAAACTTCTTTTAGTGATTTTTGTAAATGGAGAAAGGGACATATTTGGATTTTGAAATGAAAAATGTTCATTTTCAATGGAGCGTTTTCTTCTAACAACAATACTTAGAATTCACTGTGCAATTTATAGATGAGCTAATCGAGACCCAGAGAGCCTGAATGATGGCTGGGCTTCAAGCAGCATGAGGTACAAGAGCTACAAACTGAGCCTGGCAGTTTTTTTGAAGCAAACACTGAGTGATAAGGTCTCCTGTACAACAGCAGTGTGCTGTTCTAAAAATGATGGCGTTCCTATTTCAAAGCTTCATTTGTTGTTGTTTGAGCTTGGATGTGCACGCTTTAGAAATGGTGTTTTAATAAATAGAAGTAAAGGTCCCATTCTTTAATGTCTCACCTTTAATAGCTGAAGACACTAAATTATTCATTTCTGATGTGGTGTGACTGAGAGATACTGAACTGGAGTTCAGGATGCTGGGCTCACTTTCTTGCTCACCTAAAGGTCTGTAGATTATCCTTTGGCAAGCATCTTCCTCACTTTAGGTTTCATATTTTTGATCTCTTTCTTTTTAAAAAAACACACAACTGCTCATCTTTCTGCCTGTCTTGTTTGCTCTTCTTCTCTCCCTGTCCACTGCAGGTGCAAGGATTTGTGACTGTACAACTAAATCTACAATTTACTAAAAGAAAGTGTAGGATTTCATGCTTTCAGGATAACCAAAACCTCAAAGACAGTTCTCATGTTTATGAGATCATTTGCTTTTCATAGATCTTCATTTTATTTGGATTTCTGTTGTTTCTTCCTTCTTTTGCATGTCTGAGTTGTCACAATGTAGCAATATTTTGTCTTTCTATTTCTTTCCCTGTCTGATTTATTGAACCAATCAAGCTATCAGATAATTACTAAGCCATAAAGAACTTTGCCATATATGTTTTTTGGGATTTTCTTAATTGCAACTTGTTCAACTTGCCAGTTTGGTTTATTTTTTCTTCTTATCTTCATCATATTTAGATCAACCATAATTTTAATTATTGCAGTTTATTATGTTTTGGACAGCAGCAGTATTATCTAAAAAAGGTAGAACAGTACAAAGACACAACTTATTTTCAAAGTAACACTGCTGTTAAAATATCACTCAACAGCTCTATTCAGTATTGTTGTCCAGTACTGGATATTATGAACTCACTGCTTCCATCAACAGTTTGAATTTTTTTTCCAGACTAATACCAGGGGAAAACAAACAATAGAAGGAACAAAACAGCTGACCAGCAAGGAACGTTCACAGTATCTTCCCTGAGAGAAGGATGTAGTTTGTAAAACTCTTATAAAAAAATCAGAATACTGATCTCTCTGTGGTCAAATAATTTTGTTCTGCTGCTCATCGTTAGCCCCGTGTCAGGTGTTCAGGTGAATGTGATCACAGCCAACCCCACAGCTGATTTCACTTGAAGTGATGACCCATCAGCCCCCCTTTACAGGCATATACAAACTCAGGGTGTTGGTGGGGATGGTTTCTTAAGAGCAGCTGAGCCAGTAGACCCAAACAGAGCTCAAAAGTAAGATTGCGACAGAGATTGGGATCCCTTCTACTTCATTTCCACAAAATGGTAAAGTTAATTCACTTTAGTGAATTTACAGTAAAATAACGTTGTATCAGTAAAATATGATGTATTGTGATCAATTAGAATTGTTCTAACCTCTGGTTTGACCATTTTATGGTCTACCTATTGATTTAAGATATGGAATATTTATTAAATATTTATTAATTAATTGAATAATTAATCTTACAATTATGTTTGTACAAATTAGGACCTGGATAAACCTGTTATCTAGAAAAAAAAATACTGACAACACAGGTTTTGGGTCACAAAGTTTGAAATTAGCAATGAGGAGTATTGTGGAACAACTTCTGTTTTCTTTAGCAAATCTGCCTGTGCTGTAATGGTGTGTGCTTGAGAAGAGTTCAGATTCACATTAGAGTAAAGCTTACAAATACAGCTCACTGGTTATCATAGAATAGATTGTCAGCTCAAAGAAAAAAGGGTAAGAATTAAATGAAGTCACTCAAGTAAGAAGAATTTAAAGCACGCTAATGCAATGGTCAGGAAAAAAACTTTTCTAAGTCATACTTTTTATTTATTAGGTATGGATTTTTAATACAGAGAAGGAAATAGCAGTTCCCCCTTGGTATCAAATGTCATTCAATAAATTGATAGCCATTGAGAGGTGGGGAAGGAAAGTAGAAGAGAATAAAAGAGCCTTTAGGAACATCTGTTTGCAGTGCACACCCAGGGCTGCCTTGCTTTTCATCATGGGGCGCAGCACGTGCATTGCAGCACAGCTGAAGAAAGTGCTAAAGGTATTTCTCAATCCTGCAAACTCGTGCTGAGAAAAGGTGTGTGCAAAGGGCCAGGGGAAGGTCAGTTACCTCTTCCCACCCCTCCACAATCTCTCATCTAAATTGATTTCACTGAAAGGAACTGGTTATTCTACTGAAACATATAATGAATTTAAAACTGTTAGACTTTTAGATTGTAGGAGCTTTCCTGGATCCTGTTTTAGTCCGAATAAGATTTGGACATACTTGAGGGTCTGTCACTCATAGCAGTGAGCTTCTGTGTCATTTGCCCTGCCCTCACTGTCCCTTCATCTGCCTGAATCCCCAGTACTGAGGGCTCCTAGCAGGTCATTAGTTTTTTCATGTTTGTGAGTACTTTGTTATTAAATAAACAATTTTTTCCACTTCTCTCAAAAAAGATTTTTCTCCTGAACAAGTTAGGAAAAGGGAAGCTTTAATTTGCTTTCTAAAAGAGACCACTTCAAAAATTTCCTCCCAAAATTTGTCCTAAACCAAGACAAGAACTGTGAAGGAGGATAAGCAAGCAAACACATTATTATTTTTATTTTCTGCAGGATTTTCAGTGGTAATGGATATTATGCATGGTGGTTTTAGTGAAAACTAGTGGTTTAAAAGGAAAACTTTTATTATGAAGTGCCAACACAATCTTTGCATACTTTTCCTGCGCAGCTCAGTGGAGTATGAAAAGACATCTTTCATCCTTTCCTGTAGGAAGTCACTCTTCCTTGTGTGGTTTGAATTCATCCTTAACCATCACTGAGTATCTCACAGGAGGGTTGTGGCTGGGTCCAGACAGATGTGCTGTACATCTCAAATGAGTTTGCAGTTTTCAAGCCGTGCTGAATTTGCAGCCATCCCATGCAGCTCATCATACGTTCATCTCATCACCATGAAAAGCTCTTTTCTAGTGCTAACAGGCTGAATTTAGTACTGCACTGGACTCATCAGTTAGGTATAAAATTCCTATCTGCATTGCTTTTGCCAAAATACAGGGAAAAAATGTTTCCCTGGCTGTTCTGTCTCAGCAGCTTTCCTGACCATTCTAAGCACTTAGACGTGATATGTTTTGATTATATTTCTGTAATTCGTTTCCCCCATGCATTCTTCATTGCATGCATTGGGGCTTTTTTCTGCTGTGTTCTGGAGGCTTTCTGGTCACGTTCTAATATCACAGTGCCTGATCAGCTCGAGTAGTCCTGCTGGAATTTATGAAGACCACAGACTTCTATCTCTGTTCTGTGGTTTTATATGCGACTGTAACACAAATAACACACCCATGCTGGTCATTAGCACTCTTCTCTGGCAGGAGAAGAAAAACAAAGTTGAGTGATGTAAATGTGGTCAGAGGCTGACAAATGGGCAGATATCTAAAATTTTCTGGAGCAAAGCTGAGCTTCTGGATCACAAACACCTCTGCATTGCAGTCCTGAGAAAGACAAAGCGGGGGGGATGATCATGATCTACTCTTAAGGCAGAGTGGATGAAATATTTGTTTACACAACAGTAATTTTCAGGTGGCTGAGCATTCAATGGGCTGGCTTTGTTAAGGGTTCAAGTTTTGTCTCCTTTGTGCATTTATGAATCGTCATATTGTGTGTTAGGAATTTTAAGAGTCTCATTAATTGGTGATCGTTTTTCAATATCAATTTTAAAATGAAATATGGTCTTATAGTTTTGATCAAAAATAGGTAAAGTTCTAACAAGAGGAGTGGTTGAGCTGTCCATATATGTGTGGTGTTTCCTTTGTCAATTCTAACTCAAAAGTTTTTGGCTTTTGGTTAGGAGCTCTCCATATAATATTAAACTGTGCATAGAGTAAGCTGCTGGTTTTGTTCCCATTTCATTGATTTAGTTACAATAACTGGCTGTGGTCTGCTTGATTCATAATTTCTCTACATGGACTCTAAACTGTTAAAATATTTATTGTACTGTCTGCTTCAGCATAGTAGTACAACCTGATTACATCCAGAACTCGGAATATTTTCCACAATATTAAAATCCTGGAGTCATTTGGAATGTAAAAGGCTTCAATAATTTCTGTATAATATCTTTAATGACGGTTACTAATTGCTAAAGCACTCTAATTCTAAACTATCTTTGCTTCTCTTGGTGGGAAAAATGAAGACCTGAAATGATGCACAGGTTTTTGAAACAAGGAGATTCAAATAGTTATTAGTTATTTCTGCTTTGTATGTTGAAATGAGGATTGGGCCTGTATTCTGTAATAGCAAAACATGAAAACATGCCATACAAATTATTTATATTTCAGATTAACACTGAATACTTTATATCATTGTGCCATGCTTGCTAATGGTATTATATAAATAATATCTTCATATTCACCTTTTATTTAACTACTGTGGGCAGCTTTCTTTATGAAATTATTAACTTGTGTTAGTACTTGGACTGTAGAGGATCTCTACGCCAAACTTCCAGTGGATTTTCTGTATATTTCATAAAATCAGTGAGTGCATATTTATAAAATGGGGTTGGAGAATTGTTTGTTACAGCTGTCTATATACACACATGCCCCTCCTCCCCTCCAGTAATACTGACTGTCTACAACCAAATTCTCATGGCTTTTATGCCACAAAAGACATTGCAAGATTTGGAAGATGATGGATATCTCCCTTCATTGCCAGTGTATGAGCAACACAGGCTTAACATTGTTTTATGCAAGAGCAGGAGCAAAGCTTGCTGGAATAATAATGAATGGAATATATGGTGTCTGAAAGCTAAACTGTGCTCTAACAGGTTAGAAAATTCAGGATAAATATCTTTATTTTGTTATCCTCTTGCAAGTAAGAGCATTTTCTTTTGGTTTCCCTTTCTGTAGAGGTGCAGAGTGCCCATGGTCAAGCTTGGGGAGGCAGCTGGGGCTTGGCTGGAGAGCAGCTGAGCTGCAGCCTGGGGCAGGAAAGTGTTTGTAGCTGTGTAGGCTAACATTGATTATTCACTCATCTGAAACTGAATTCTGGTTTTGGCTGCACTGGCCTACAGCCTGGAGAGAGAAAGCCTCTATCTTTTCATGTCTCTATTTTAGTGTGTATTTCTTAAGGCTTAAAAACGCGTTCAGCTGTGAGGATATTTTTATTCTGCTGGAAGTGCTTCATTTATTTTATTGGACCTTGGTGTACAGCCCCACTGAACATGGTAGATTCTGAGTGTTTCACTCTGGCTTGGGAAAAGCTTTCTTAGCAGAACCAAAATGGAAAATCCATGAAAAACACTGTCTGATGGAAATAAATATACTGTGGGATATAACCACTCCAAATAACAACCTGGAAGGTGACATTGAAGGACCTCATTACTTTCTTCAGCTCTTAGCAAGCAGCCAACTGAACCAGCTGCTCTGGGAGTTGTCAGTCTGAGCAAAATGGGATCAGCAGGTGGAGAGGGACAGGGATACAGGTTGTCCAAGGGTATGTCTGAAAGGATTCTGTGGGTCTGTTCCCAGCTGGCAGGGTGGGAAAGGCCACCTGCTTTGAAGAAGGGGCAGCATTTTATTTTGGTGGGTTTTGGCATGGAGGCTGAAATACATGCTGTGGCTCCCTGGAGACAGGACCAAGGACAGGGGAGGTAGCAAAGAGCAGAAGGGAATTTAAATGTTCCTATTGTGAAACTTGCAGTCTGCCAGAATGGGATCAACTCAGCAATTTGGTCCATAAAGTATATGGATGAAATGAGCAAAAAAGTCTATTGAAAGAATGATTTGGAAGGCCTAGAAATTTCTCCTGCCTCCATTTCAGGATGGGTAATAATTTCTGTTTCATCCTTTTTGTATGTGATGGGAGAAATTTGAATTTATGTATTTGAAAGAAGAAAACACAGCTTACTAGGTCAATGAAAAATTCTGCATATACATTTTCTGAGTAATTTCTGTTTTGCTGAACTCCACAAGAGCTCTTTACAGATGTGTATAACATTGTCCCTGCTGACTGTTCAAGTTGTGGAAGACTTTAAAAAGTCATCTCTCGTGTTCTGCTGTTCCAAGACATTGTATTGTCTTTTACTGTTGCCAGAACTGGACAGTCACTGAATGTCATCTAGCACTTAATAATATGGATGTTGTAATTTGTCATCTCAGTCACCACTGTCACTCTGTCATTTCAGTGTGTTATGGCTCATGGTGTTGCTACCCCTCTGTCCTTCATCTCACAGGTTTCATAAACTCTGAAAGTTAGCATACCTGAAGATTAGCTCAGAGGGAAAAAGCTCCGTGTCTAAGACTTACCTTCACTCTATGTGCCCCCTATTGCAAGTGGTGAATGTCCTTTTAGAAAAGGACAGTACCTATTTTATCTTAGGCCATGGAGTGTGCTGTATTTCTGTTTCCCTTATATTCCTTCCATAGGAGAAGAAAAATGGCATAATGTCATTGCAGTAGCAAGAAAAAGCCTTTGGTCTTCATGTATGATTGGGTTATTTTGCTGTAGTCAGGAGAATATGGTCTTTCTGAAACATCAGGTAGGAATTTTTTTCTTCTCCCTTCAGAAAGGGCAATAGTAAGAACCAAAGTAATCTCATTGCTGCCATTATCTAGAAAGAAGGTAAATTAGATTCTGAAAAAATAGGAATAATTCAGAAAAAAAACAACCTGTAATAGCTGAATGAATAACAGAGAGGGCTGGAGAGAGCATAAAACATCACTGATATAAGTGTGTGTGTGTATACACACACACACACACATATATATATGTATGTATGTATGTATATAAGCTCTCTAGACCAGTTTTGGTTTTGCAGTTTTTGTACCAGTTGGCATTGTTTTAGACAATTATTTCAACCCAGACATTGGTTGAAATAGTTAATTTTTTATTCAAAACTCAGAGAATACCTGTCAAAACGTTGTGTTTTGTTTTGGTTTTGTGTACGTGCCTGAATATGAGATGTACATTTTGCCAGAAGTAACAGCAGGATATTCCAGACCCTGCCATCCTGCTTGCCCACCTGGCCCTGTACAAGAGAGCCTTTGATTGCCATGGGCTGCTCCCCTGGGATTTGACTCTCCCTTGCAGTGAAGGAGCCTGCTCTGTGTGCTTGGTCTGTTCCCCAGCTTGCTAAGAGAACCAAACACACCGACATATGTTGTAGGGAAAGCAAATTCCTCATGTCTTAATTAAAGAGAATAAATTAGTTTGTTAATTAGGTAGATTACAGAAAGAGCTTTCCAGGGAGAACCTACTGACTTCTTCAGGAGTTTCCCAAGGCCATGGTGTGCCCAGAGAGTGACCCCATTCTCAGGCTGGAACCTTGGGCTCTGATGCAAAAGCACAAGCACTGTGTCTGGTGAAGAAACAGCAGGGCACTGAAATTGAGACAGAGTCAGTGTGGGGTGCTTGAGCTCAGGAAATGCATCATGACTCAGAGCTCTATAGCAGTGGAGTTTTTCCAAGTAGTAGGAAATCCAGGAAAGCTGCCTTGCAAAATCCAGTGTTAGTATTACAGATATGGAGCATATTATAGAAAAGAATGTGAAGCTGACAAATCTGCTCACCTTTACATGAATGGGAAGCTGTATAAATGTTATGCATGTGTTAATACTTGTAGACCATGTGGGGGTTATGTATTTTGGGTTTCAGGGTTTTTCCATCATAATCATCACTTGTGGATTTTGTGAATGTCTCTCTTGGAGAATACAGACTTGAAAAAATGCTGATGGCAAGTGAATATGCTAGAATGTTAATTTTAATTTTCTTCCCAGAACTGCCTTAAAATTTGCTTTAATCCATATTCATTCTGTTGAGGAAAAGAACTATTGGCTTTTTCTTTCATTTTTACTCCTCTTATTTTCTTCAGATGAAGAAATTACTAAAATGCTTTCCTAATTTCTGTAATGCAGGAAAGAACAACCTTTCCTGTCTTTGTTGAATAAATGGTCTTGCTTTAGTATCTTCAAAACCATCTTCCCGTAACTTGATTAAAATTCAGTCTTTTTTGTCAAGCCACCTTAATTTTATGGCTGTATTTCTATCGTTTGCCATTTTGTTTAGTAAGTAATGCAATAAGGAATTGGAATTTCATTATAGGACCCAATAAATAATAAGGTCAAGTGTAAAATGAGGCAACAAAAATGATCAGTATAAAAAGAATTAAATTATTATGACTAGCATATATTTTTAACTATTTAAAGTTAATTTTCATTTGAAATTATGCATTGTAATATCTTGACAAAAGTTTTTGAGAGTATAAATTCATGTTTTTCACTGTGGGTATGTGTATCCAGAGAAAAGGGAAAATAAGAGGTTTCAAAAAACAATCTGATTTACTCTTCATTTAAAAAATGGGGAAAAAAAATCTGTCTTCTTCAATGTTGCCTTTGATTTCTTTGACACCTTGGAATGATTTGTTGTTGTTTTCAATCTGATTCTGGGCAGTCAGGGAAATATGCAGTGTGAAGTGCCTCTTATCAAAAATATTTTTACAAAGTCTCATGGCATTTAAATAAATCCCATCAAACATTGTCAAAGTCCTTGCCACACCAGGGCTTTGATTGGAGTTTGCAGCATAATTCCCCCCTAATCCATGAAACCTGAACAGAGGAGGGCATGCTGGTGGTGTTCAGCAAGGCACAGACTTTGAACAGTTCTTGTATCAGCATTATTTCTCTGACTCCTTGTGAAAGAAATACTCTTGTTGCAGACCTATTGCAGTTCCTTCCACAAATCAGTCTGCAGTTAGGTATGAATGGAGGTAACACACAGACTTTGTTTCTGCCTGTGCTACCCATGCAACTGTTTTCAGGACTGTGGTGTCCCCCATGAGGTGTGGAGCGTGGTTTGAGTGTTCACCTCTGTCTCCTCAGTCTGTTCTGCAGGGGATGCTGTGGGCAGGGCTCACGAGGGTTTGTACAGCCAGATGTGTCCAAGGGGGTTCTGATGAAGCTCTCATTAGTGACATGACAGATGTTGCAATCACACGTGGAGTTTTGACACATGGAGTTGTTTTGTTTGGGTGAATAAACCTCCTAACGAGGCATAAGAGAATTGTGGACCGCAGGCAAGACAGATCTGGTTTTGGTATACACAGGGTCAGTTTGGGATTTTGCTCCTCACTTCCAGAATCAGGGTTACTGGGAGGCCAAGTGTAGGTGCCCAGCAGTAGGGAGAGGAGTCAGTCAGATCTGGCAGGTTTTATTAGACCAGACTGCTGATGGATCTTCTCTAGGCTCAGTTTAGCTCCCGAAATGAAGAGTGGTGGCAGCAGCTCAGAGACAGCTTCAGGAAAGGCAGTTTTGAGAATAACAAAGAGGGAAAAAAGCAAAACCCAAAGAATTAAGGATTTCTGACGTCTTTGCAATTAAACATTCAACGGAAAAGAGTGAGAACGGTTAATTCAGAATGACTGTTTTGAGATGTACTATGAAACTGCGTAAACCTTCTTAAAAATCCTCAAAACAGAAGGGTTGAGAACTTCCCTTCTTCAAAGAAAAATTATCATTGGTCCATTTAAAGAATCTGGAGACTTAAAGATAGAACTGCATTACGTTGCTGAATTACATGTAATTTGCTGTCTCACCTTTATTTCTTTTTAAGATGGGACAACATGGCTGGATTGTACTTGGCAGCTTGTTTTGTTTTTTGAGGTTTTTTTGAGCCTTTTGTAGACTTAGTTAAATCTTTCTCCATCTGCAGGGGTGAGATGGTTTATTTGCTTGGGGTATTTTGGGCAGGGTAGGGAGATATTTTTGTTTGTTTAGGCTTTTTTTTTTTTTTTTCCATGAACTTCATGTATTCTTTTACTTAGAGTTTATTAAAACAGAGATAAATGTGTGTATTTTGTCAATTTTCTCAGCCAGATTCTCTGGCAGCATAAAGAGTACAAAATCTAAAGTACTCAACACATACTTAGATGTACTTGAGTTGTCATTTGTTTCAGTGTACAGGACATAAACACCTCTTTTAGATGACCTCTGTATGCAGGAAACTTGTACTAAGGAAAAGAAACTTGGAAAGCTGTAGAGATTTAATATGAGCTCTCTCTTTTAAGCAGGGAAACAAATTCATTGCTAAAATGCATTAGACAACTTTCTTTCCTTGCCTCTCAGAGATATCAGAAACCTAAAAAATGGCAATTTTAAAACCCCTGCTGTGTTAATCTTGGCTTAGGAAGTAAACTTGCTTAACTTTCAGAGAAACATAAGGAGAGGAATCATTCTTATTTATATGTAATTTATATTCTTTGTCTGAAAATCTTATTGTGGTTTTGGCTTAGATTTTAATTCATGTTATCCCGAGCACAATATATATATATATATTATTCAAGAGAGATGATTCTTTAAGTAAAAAAAAAAAAAAATGGCAGTGCTGTTGTATATATAAAAGTCAGTTTCATTTAGATGGTAATACTGTTTTAATATGACAAACCATCAGCAGTTTTGAGTTATTTGAAATTCAGCGGCAAACATTTTAAGAAAATTAAGTTGTATTTTGCTTTGTTTGATCAAGTAATACTTTCATGCTTCCATCTGCTCAAAAGGGGATGGTATGGATGGTCCCAGGGGCCTTATTTTAGATCTGGGCTTGGTGGATGGTGTCAGCAGCAGGGACAGTTCCACTCTCAGCACTTACAATGCTATGAGTGTTGCTCTGAAATTTGATTTTGTGCAACCAAAAGTGAACAGTGAGATAGTATCGTATGCTTAAAAGTGAAAAGTTTTTTTTAAAAAAAACATAATATGCTTGCAAAGTTTGTCAAATGCTAGATGTTATCTGTGGAGTAGGATGATGATACACTGTTTTAAACAGCAGCTTTCAAAAGCAGCTGTGTGACACCATCTGTGTGTTAGGTCTTGGTAGCAAAAACCCAAGACAGGATTAAGAAATGCACTAAACTGTGCTTGAACTTGAATAAAAGGGATGTTTAGAAGGAATGAAGATCTTCCCTGGCAACTATAACTCCACATTGATTATGGACGATTTTTTCAAAGGAAAAAGCTATTTTTTACACAGAAACTTCTAGGTTTATTTTTAAGATGTTCTTTGAAAGATTATATGAACATCTTTTTTCTTCTCATATCATCAGATGTATTCTTATGGTTTGGAGTCTTCAGAGCTGCTAACAGAGCTGGTGAGAGCAATCCCCATGCTGGGACTTTGTGTCCCAGTAAGTGAGCAGTTTGGTACCCAGTGGTTCCAGTAACCTTTGAGCAGGAGTGGAGGCTGATGGACAGTGCACTGGGTGTCTCAGTCGTGCAGCTGGAAAATACGGGTCCCTTTGCTTACATCCAGTTTTCCCTTCTCACTTAATTGAGCTATTAACATTTTAGAAATCATTAGTGCCTAACAAGTCTGGTGCTTTTTGCTTGAAATAGGATAGTATGTATTTGATGAAAAGAGGTGTTTCTTTCAGGAAAACTTTCCTAAAAGCATATCTGTTCATGGATTTGAGTCTGAGAGCTGTTCCCTCATGCAGACAAGAGAATTCTCTCCAAATTGTTGCTCTCTGGTGATAGCAGGGAGAGATTCACTTGTACTGATGCAGAGGAGTTCCCTGTTTCTTTGCAGTGGTGTTTGCTCATATTTACAGCATATAGTTCCTAATTTAATAACCTGTTGAATGTCTATCTATAAATGGAATTTTATTTCTCAGACTTGATCAGGCAAAGATTTTTGTCTAAACCCCTTACGTGCTTGGTAATAACTATGTTGGACTTTAAGTTTGACATATTGTATAGATCCCTGTAGATCCCTGTCCTAAAATATATTTTGCTTTGAAAAAGTAGTTTTACTTTCTCTGGAACTAAAGGCTTACACACCTCTGACAATAAAACCCAATCATACAGTATGTCAAATAACAGGAAAATTTGAGCAATGCTCTGAATTTCAGGGTTTTTGGAACAGCAAGACATTTCAAGAGCAGCATCTTCATCTCAATGGCCAGGTCTTAGCTGAAGGAAACAATTGAGTTTAAGTGCAAAGATGTTTTAAATGAAATGAACTCTTCCATTTAGCTATGGGTGTATTCTGCAAATCCTTTGGGTCCTGTCAGAGTACCAGGACTATTCAATGCCTGATCTTGCTCCCTAACTCTTCTTTTGGCTCTTCTAAGTCATCATCTCCTGGGAAGTATTGAGTGCATTTTATTTTTCATTGTTTGAACACTTTATTTTTTCTTGCAGCTCCTAAAAATAAAACCTTAATGGAGCCTTTCCACTCTGGTCAAGTATTTATGCTATACATGATCAATATAGAGGAAGTAAATTCTGCTTGTGCATAGTTTCACATACCAAGTGAATCAAAATTTATCAAATCACAGATGACTTCTATAATTATAACTTCAGCTTCAGAGATACAAGTAAGGGTGAAGGTTTCTCCATGGCACTGTATCTTACAACACTGAATGCCTATTTTGATTCCTGAAAATTAAAATCAAGTCCCTTAAAGGAATTGCTTGGGCTCTTATGTGTGACTCTATTAGCAACTCTAAGTGTTGTTTTACTTTCTCTGGGATGTGATTTGCTCAAAGAGAAGGGAATCTTTTTTATTCAATGAATGAAGTGATGAAAATGGCAAGAAACTTAAAAACTGAGGGCAACCTGAAAGTAACAATCTCATTTTACACACACCAAAAAAAAAAATCAGTTTGTGTTCTGTGAGCAGTGTTTTTTCTCCTGATGCAAGTTGATTACACGTGAGGAGTTGTGTGTTACAGATCTGTAAGGGATACAAGTGAGAGGAAAAATCCTGAAAAAGTAAGAAACATGCTTGATTCTACAGCTGCTTTCTTTGTCATGATTCTCCAGGGTCCACTTAGGAGGAATCAAGATTTGCATTGAGGCATGAGAAGGAAAATGTTTTCTGCTTTGTCACTCCTCAGGATAAAACTCCAGTGTATTTCCAGTCCTTATCAAATGTGACCTCTTCTTCATTAGCCATTTGTGCTTTCATAAATCAAATGTGAACCATGGAGTTAGAATGTTGAGAGCAAAAAGACTGAGAGTGCTTATGGCTGAAAATGAAGTATTGCAAATATTACCTTTAAATCTCTTATCTCTGGACTTGAGCGAGTTTTATCATTTTGACAAATTTGGCAAGCTCAAAGAAGAAATTAAATCTGTTTTTAAAAATCTGAATGCAAGATTTCAAGCCCTGAACAATACCAAACATCTATAGTTTATTTCTTAAATTCATGAATGCATCGGGAGATGCTTAAGAGCTAATTATCAAAAAGCTGCTAGAAGATGGGGATTAAAGCCAGCAACTTCTGGATATTTTTCTACTTCCTGTGGATTGAAGCAATTAGTAAAATGTTGCCATCAGCAAAGTTTCCATCATTCCAGCAAAGTTTCCATCAGGGTACATTCCCACATGTACCCTTTGCAATTGTACAAGTTCTTTCAATGATAAATAAAAATTAATCTTCTTTCTCATTGGAAAAAAAAAAACCTGAGCACAAGATTAAAAGTGTCCTACTGATACTAATGTGAGCAATATCATTTTTCATTAAAGGTAGAAGTTGTTTATATCCTAATATCTTGACACAAATATTCAAGGTTATTTTGAGCCCTATGGGACAACAATAAATGCTTCTGCTTTAACACTTGGAATAAAGAGCTTTTAGAAACACTTGAGTTCCTGTAATGAAATTGAATATTGGTCTGTTGAATGAGTTTGTTGTCTCTCACTTGGTTAACTCTAAGATGGTCTGTCAAACAATCTGGCTATATAAAGAACAGCATAAATTCATCAGCAAAATACCTATCCATACCATGAAAAATCTGGATTTATATTCTTAGGGTTTTAATTATTTAATTATTATGGGGATCATCTCATTGTAAAGTGATTGCTGTATTTTAAATCAAGCTGTTAGTTAATATACATTGTTAGTGTCCAGAAATTCATCCCAGATAAAGACAGCTCCTGGTGTCCTGCCAATTCTGTACACAGCAACAAATCAACCCATGGTCCCCTCTAGTTCACTCTTTCTCAAATCATGCAAATTTTGGTTAGAGTCTACCTTTGCATCTGGCAAATGCTTTCCTTAGTTTTCTTTCCTTGAGGTCACTGTGATGTACTTTCAGGGAAGCCCAACTTTCTTTTAGAGAAAAGTAGATGTGGCTTTTCTTACACTTGAAGCATTTTCTGCTGAAAGATGTGACTCTGTTTTGGATGTGTCAAGATAATAAAATCTTAATCAGGATGAGTCTGTGGGAAGGGGGAATTCCTCAGAGCCTAGCAGCTGACACCAGTACTGTGGGCAGTTTTACCACTTCCCGGTTCTTTACATTCCTGCTCAGATCTATGAGTAAAGATGAAGTTTTCCTATTGAAGTTTGGTGCTAATGTTGTAGTTTCATTCACCTACAGTTGTTTTGCGTGTGGAAAATATGAGTTTTGACTAGTGAAGTGTTTTAAGAAGGCAAATATTACGAAGATTAGTCTGTGCATAGTTATTTAATATAGCTGTTCCTTGATCCTTACTTGGTCACTTCCTTGTCATCTAGAAAAATATTTTGAAACCATTTTATGGCTTTCAATGGAACACATAATTTTCAGTATTTTTATTATACTTATTTTTGAACAGAAATGCTGTATTTCTCTTGGAATCCAAATTTTAAAAACTGGAATAGGATCTGACAGCTTCTTAAAAATTACTGCTAAAAGAGGAAAAAATAGTCTTTACAGATGAATGTACTCTCTCACTGGCCTTCTTATCTTAAAAATTACTGTTATTTTAGCTGGTTATTCACATGAGTAATCCATTGAACTCTGTAAAGGTTTCAATATTCTAGGTTTTATGTCTTTCACTGTTACAGAAATGATCTGTAGTATTTTACTATTACGTGAGGCAAACAATATGGGATTGCAGAATCTACTTTATCTCTCTTTGGTTTCTGTCCCTTCCATCCAATTTTTAATGACCCATTTCCTAAGTTGCTTATACCTGACACAAGTCTGTATTTGTATTTATGTACATAAATATTATTTTATGATAATTTTGAAAATAGTTCCTGGAGCCTGGGACTGTTGCTTTTTGCCACAATATAGGAAGGGCAAGCCAATACTTGTGCCCTTCAGGAGAACTGACACAAGGACTCTGACAAAAAAAGACGACAGAAGCCAGACAGTTGGGAATAAAAAAAATATTGTGTGTAAACTTAATAGTACACATTTTGCTCTGAATTTTTTTTGCTTCTTTATAATTTTGGATCAGGAGAGGGAGGTGAGGGTCATCCCTCCATTCTCATAGTAGTTTCTATATTATTGACCGTTTTCTGTGTTAAGTGTATGCATTGTATTAAATACCTCCTGTTCTATCTACTCCCAAACCATTTCAAAGATTATATGTTGTATCCTGTTAATAATCTGAATTTTTAAGTCCATTAAGAAGTTTATGCAATAGACCTTGATAACTTCTAGAAAATTCAGTAGTTGCACAGACAATTAATTAGTCATAGTCAAAGTTTGACAGGTTTAAAGACTCAGTTAAGCTTTGAACAGATATTATAAAATTAATATCTGCATGTGACTTCTCTGAAGAATCCAAATCTGAGATTTTAATTAACATCTGTTTTCTTTCCTCTTGGAGCCTTAAAATTTAAAGCAATGATTTTTCTTAGTATTTTGGATTTCTAGTTTGACTCAGCCTCTTTACAGCAAATGAGGATAGACATTAATGAAGTATAAAATACAGTGAAAGAATGTCTTCTCTCAAAGTCTAGTCCAATTCTTACCTGTCTTACTCATCGAGGACAACAATCCTGTCTCAAATAAGATGTTTTTGGAAAGTTAAATGTAGTGGAAATATTTTAATTTTCACTGCTGAACCTCTGACAACATTTATCTCTTAAGGGAATAGTTTAAGCATAAAATAAGCGAATCTCTTCTGATGGAAATACTTCTGTTTGGCTTTTGAATTTTACTGAGAAACTTAGCACAGGAAAAAAACATGGCAGAAAACATAAAAAAACTCCATTATATCTAGAAGGTGTCTGGATAACCCTTGTGTTTTCTGTAAATATAAGCTATTTATCAGAAACAATTCAGGATACAGCTGACTGCTTGCACGTATGTTAGGGTCATGGGATGGCCTGGATCACTGTTCAATGCTTTGCTTCTGCAGTACTACAAGTTTGTAATAATTTCCTTGATTAATACCTGAAGCAGGGCAGTTTCTATTATAAATCATTATTATCATATTCAACAGTGGGATTTTGGACGCGCCTCTCCTAATGTACCAGTTTGGATTTATTTTGGTGTGAAAATGGCTCGGTGTTGCAGTGTGACATGGGGATGACAGATCTCATTGTGCTTGTGTGGTGGCATTGCAGGAATAAATCTTGTTGGCATCTCCTCTGAAGTGTTCCACATAACACTGCACCAGCCTCCCTCGGGGTGAGGTTACATTGTGGTGCATGTGTCAAGATCTTCTCAATGGCAAACAGAGTTTGAATAAGCTATGTTTCAAGAGCATAAAACAGAATTTCATGTGAGTTTTTGCTGATACTCTCAATGATTTCCTAGCTTGGCTGCTCATGAAAAGTGTGAAATTAAGGCTAGATACACACCTACCAGGACCTGAGATGAACAATGTATTCAAAATATGAAAGTGTTTTTCTGAATGTGTTAATCAGCTTTATATACCTTCCAATTATGCTTATAATATCTGTTAAATAATGCTCCTATAATTATTTATTTTTAATTTCAGGCGTGATGCAATATTTAGAATACATTTATATTTTGGTTTGCTTTGCTCTTCTTGCCGATTTCTTGTGCTTTGAAGTCTCTCACTGATTGCTTCTCATTTTTTCATTACTGATGGCCCCTTCAGACAGGCAGACTCTGAGCTTATTAGCAAAGCTTTGTTCATGAATGCTGGATTCCTCCAAAAACTCTGCAGGAAGGCAACTGATGAACAATACTGCACAATCTGCAGTTGCAGAGGCTATAGTGTTAACAGTAATGTGTTACAATGTTTAAATTAAAGTCCACCACTTTAGCTATTATTAATTCATGCTCTGTGATGGGGAAGTTTTTAGTCCAAAGGACAGGGGAGTAGGATGAGCAGGTCTGAGAATCAAAAGCTGGCATGCAAGAGTGGTGTCTGAACCACCATTTGAAATTCCTCTGGAATTTTCTGGTTCAGTCTGCAAACTGGGCTGGTTTTTTAGTCATCGTTTGGCAAGCTCCAAGCCTTCTTTGTTTTCTTTGCCCTGTGTTGTTCATCTTTTGATTTTGTGGGTGCCTAACTGCTGCTTAAACAAATTGTGCCTCACAGTGATGAAAGGGTGAACTCTGACTTTGGTCAAGGTTGGAAGAGGTAGTGAGCGAGATGAGGAATAGATCCAAGTTTGGCAGGAGGAGGAGCTGGGTTTTCTGAGATAGCAAAGCAACAAAATCTGGTACCTCTGGGGTGTAAGAAACTCTGTGACATGAAGAGCTTCTGGTCATCATTGGGTGCTTCTGATTGAGGGCAGTAATTTGGGAGCAGGGATTGGCATTTTTCTCCTCATGTTACATTCATGGTTTCATCTCTTTGCTCTTTGAGACATCACACTCCTAGTGAGACCACCCCTGCTTTGGAGGACCTTATTTCTTTTGGGGTAATTTTCAGCACTGTGTTTGCTTATTTCATGAGATCCAGAATTTGTGCTTCTGCATTAAGACAAAATCCTTTTCTTTCAAGATAATTTAAAAGTTTTTCATGTTAAATTAGTAATACAAATTGGTGTTGCTTATCAGCACCACTGAAGGTGTGCAATTGCCTCTGGCAGGCACTGCTCAGTAGATCTTCTCAGAAGCCAGGACGTGTTCCTTGGGTTTCTTTATGTTCTTATTGTGTGAAGGTGTGCATGAAACATAGCATGAACCTAGTCCAAGTCATTCTGTAAGTAAGCAGTCCTTAATGACTAAATGAAGCTTTGTGTGTGTGTAAATTCAGGCTTCCCTGGAGTTAGCCAGATGAGGGTTCTGGAAGGGGCTGTACCACGTTACCTGTTGCACAGTAGATGGAAGAATAAGAGTTCCTGATGCTTCAGAGCAAGGCAACCAGAATTATTAAGAGCTGGCTCCTGAAAAGATGTATGTTAATCCTTTTGAAGTGAATGTTTATTCAAGGAAATTTCTGCAGAGGTGGCCCATAAATTTGATGCTGCTTGAAGCAATGGATAGAATGCTTATTTCCTTGAAAGGAATTGTAGCATATTGGCTCCATTAAAAATGAGTGTACATTTTGTTAGTGTGTCATGTCCTAGCTTAAACTTACACTCATGGCAAGGCAATTCAGTGTGCATTGCAGCTGGAAATAGTTCTTAACATAGATTAAAATTTGGGGATGTGATGGCTTTGATTAAAATCACTATATGGAGTGGCAGTTACTAAAATGCAGATAAAACTAGTACAAAGAATTAATAAGGGACGCTGATAATAGAATGGCCATCACTTAATATTTTATGTAGATTCATAAAACATCTTTCAAATTTTGAATCAACAGCTGGTAAAAATGCAATAGTAATGAGCTCATTTGTATGTAAATGACTGTCATTCTATTTCTAGGCTACCCATGCTTTATGGGATCCTGCTAGATATCACTAAGTATGGTCAAGAAAATAGGCCTTTTCAGGAAACCCTTCAAAAATCAATTTAAATGCAAAGTCTTTGCCGAGCTTTTAAGTTTTCAAAAGTAATTCATAAGGTTCTATCAGTCTGAAAGTTCTGTATACTTGTATTTTAAATAGTAATCCAGTACATTATTGGGAGCTGAATATCATACAAATTAGGAGCTCTAGGGTAATTCTGGCAACACCAGAAGGTAAATTCTTGGCATGTTCCAGCTTTCTTGGAAGAACTGGTCGAAGTAGCTGGCAAAGTAGGTCTGTGTACCCAGGGAGGTGAAGTGGATGTGCAAAAGAATCCACATTGTGTGCATTCCTTTCTATTGCTTATACTCAATACCACTAAAGCCCCATATTTTCTGTAAATACCTGGACTTAGAGCTGGGAAAGAGCAAATGAAAGAAAGAAACCCCCGTAGTGAGTTTTTGTACTGCATCTGGTGCGGAAGTGCACCATGTGCCTTTTATCACTGCTAAAGGATGGTCATGAAGGTGAACATTTTGACCTTGGCATGAAGGGCTGATGGATGTAAAGCTCAAGCTTTATGAGTTAGAAATTTATTTTAGGAAAATGAAATAACAGTGGGTTTTGGTAGTATACAGCAATATACAGATTAACAGAATTTTACTATTAGTCGTTTTACTGGAAAAGTAAATTTTCCAATGTTTGGAGCAATTTTGATCTTCATAAAGCTTCAAATCAGTTAAGTTCTAAAGGAAAGAATCAACTTCCACTCATATTTACTACAATGTTTAGTTCTTTCTTGTTTTTAATAATGTGTTTTTAAGTGTGAGTGGCTTAAAAACACTTAAAGTGAAAGTCTTAAATGCAGATTGGAGATTAGAAGTGTGTGTGTTAACACAAAAACCAGAAAGAAATGTTTTGATTGATATCTCAGAAGGAAATGCCAAGGATAAATATAAATACAGTTGATTGCAATTGATGTGGGCAAGTGGTAATCAGCTGCTAATCTAAACAAACAAGACTCCAGCAGATATTTCAACTCTTCACCTTTCCACTTGTCTTTGAGTTGCCTTTCCCAATCCCATTTGCAAACAGTTTTTCTACTTGTAATGTTGCTATTACATTTTTTATGCTGTGGGCAGTTAATGAAAAATATTTTTTAAAAAGAAAGAAGTGTATGGATGAAGCAAAGGGTTCTGGTGTGGGGAGAAGTGTTCTCTTTGTCACCTTTAGAGAAACCTGGGACACTGCAGGTTTTTTTTTCCTAAAAGACAAAGTACACTGCCTTATTGATATATCTATACTTATATATGTATATAATATATACATATAATATGGAAATATTAAAATAATATCTACATGCAAAAATTCTGTGTGAATTGTAATTTTCTTTAGCATGGTGGAAATAAGAAGAGAGGTGCTTTTGGTTTCTGCTCCGTTATTTATCTCACCAAGGAAAGGTTTTTGCTGAGATAGCACTTTGCATTCTCTCTTGGCCTGTGAATTATCAGGGTGAGACCAGTTCTCCAACAGTGCTTTACCGTGGGCAGAGCTCATGGAAGCAGCTGCAACCTTCAGGCTGATAGGGGTGACACAGGGTGACTCAAGTGGAATTCAAGGGTCTTGTAATGAATTCTGATGAAGTCTAAATGCTGGAAATGAGTTGGTGGGACTGACCATTTTTTGTTAGCTCATGTGTTAGCACAGAGCAGTTTAGAGCTGTTTGTTAATGTGTCAGCCTCCTTATGATTAAGTATTAAAGGTACTTTAAAGTACAGTTGCCTTTTTCAGTCCTCCCTTTTAGTTTCCTGGAGGATTGCCTGGACTACTCCATATGAATAAAAAACCTGAAACATATTGGTTTCTGACATCTTTTTAGGAAATCTCTTTGTAAAAATGAAAAATACCAAAATCAGTTGATTGCTATTTTTACCACCAGTTTTAATCCCTGTAGATAGTTTAAATTGCAAAGCAGTAAAAAAAAAGAGACTTTTTGCTCTGCGTAAGACTAAATGTGGAAGCAAGTGTAAAAGATGAAAACAGATAAACAGAAGCAAATTTAAGGAAATATTAAAAAGGAGTTGAAATTGCCTATGGAAATTCAGGTGTTTGCGCACTGAATTGAAGAATTAGATTAATTTAGAGGAGAAATAATAGCACGTGAACTGAATTTCCAGTTAGAAAGAATTATCTTACTATGGATTTTGAGTAGTTAAACTAAAAGCTTTTTGCACTTAAGTTATTAGCTGTGAAGTAAGAAGAGATGAATGCTCTCAAAAATCAGCCCATGAATTGCTTGCTTATGAAATTCTTGTTTATGGATTGAAGCAAAAATTGAAAAAAATAATTATGCATAATTATTGAGGAGTGTGAATAGAGCATTGTGTTGTTTTCTGGCTTGTTTATTGTATATCCTGAAAGAGAATACAACTGGAACTTAACTGAAACTGAGGTGATGGGAACTAATGCAAGTGTAACAAGTTTAAAGCTGCCCACAAAGGGTCCCACCTTACCCTGCTCACACAGCTTTTTGATAACCCTGAAGTTTAGCAAGGTCTAGCAAAGAGAAACAGGAGTCTGATGGAATTTCAGAGTTCCGCAAAGAATTATCAACAGACCCTGTTAAAGCCTACAATACCACCTTGGGGAGTCTCTCAAGGTTCCTTTGTCAAGGCTGGTTTATTGTCCACATAGTTTGTTAAAAAGCTTTTAAAGCCATTGTGGTCGATTGGATCTGTGTGGTTGTTGTAAAAGTGCAGTAAGTCAACATTAAAGTTCTTATGAAATTTTAATGCCAAAAAATTAAAAGCACAAGTGCTGTAATCAGTTCATAAAATAAAATATTTGTGTCTCTGACCCCATGCTGCCAGGTAGGGATCAACGAATGCTGCAGTGTTTTATTTTCTTTCTCTCCAGGTGTATATTTGTAACTTTTCCTCTCTACACAGAGTCCAGTGCTCTGTATTAGTGAAGTGTTCCTGCGTTACAGATAAGCATAATATCCAGCCCTAATGTTTTGTACTGCTGAGAATGTGTTCTGTGTGAAAACCACTGTGGCAGCTCTGTAATTGGACAGCTTTACTGCACTTTGCTGAAAGCTTTGGAGTTTGTGCTCAGTCACATACATTTTCTAGATATTTTTATATTTTTTCAGTTTTATGATCAGAAGTGAATGAAGGGTGACATGTCTGTTCTAAAAAAGTTGCTTTCTGAGATTTTGGTAAAAGTAATGTATTAAGTGTGGGCCTGGAGTCAATGTGCTTCTCATGGACTGGACCTTTAGCAAACCAAGTTATGTGAATTTCAGTTTTATTTTGTTGTTTGGTTGTTTGTTTTTCCTTAACCTTCTCACATTCACCTGTTCTGTTCCCGCCACCCCAAGAGTTATAATCTCTATTTTTCAGTGCATATTATTATGCACTGTTATATTATTATTATTATTATTATTATGGTACATATTATTTTATTTTTGCTTTAATCTGTCTCAATCTCTGCCAGTTCTCCATCAAATCAGAGACCATTTTGAACTTGATTGTTGACTTGATCATTTGTTTTTACCAGCATATTTCAGGGTTTGGCACCAAGTTGTACAAGCTCAAAACCTTTTAAAGTAACAATATAAATCAAACCTGAAAGTGGAGAAATGTATGGACACTTGAAATACAGCATTTTTGCACAATGCTGAAATTATGTAAAAGGTTTAAAGATGATCCATGTGTTTACTCAGTGTACAGATGGATGACAAAGCAAATGCCAAGACCCCCTCAGGACTATAACAGAAAAGACGTTTCTTGCCTTCTTTTAAAACATAGAGCAGAAGAAGTTTTGAAATGTAAGCAGTTCATAAACTGCATTGCTGGCATGCAGAATACAATCAATTAGCTAAAATGCAAAGTTAATTTAGAAATACGATCATGTATCTTCAAAATATTATCAGGCATAAGGACAGGGGTGCTAAAAACTGATATGGGAAACTTGTTTCTAAGCAGTAATTTTTCTGTGCTGGGAGGAATTATTAAGAAGCTTGAAAATATTAAATAATTTGAAGGGGAAAAAAAGACTATTATGATTTATGTCATCCTGAAGTTTGAGTGGCATGTAATGCTCCTATCTTCAGAGAGGGAATTATTGTATTTCTGAAAGTATCTGCAATGGAGGCCTGTCATAGTGTAACTAAGAAATAATGACTAGACCAATTTCAGAAGGAATGAAGCTTGCAGATGATATATAATGACAGGGAACATAAACAAAAAACCCTGAATAACCTGCCCCCTACCTCTTGAATAATATCTTTTTGGAAAAAGTAAAACAGCCACAAAGGCAGAATGTGTCTGTTTTGTATATTTTGTATATTTTCTTACCACCTGTTGCAAGAAAAATCTAACGCTTGTTATTGCTATTACTCAGGTTGATTGTGTGAGTGAATAAAAGTTATTTTCATTGAAAACTATGACCTAAATCCTCATTACTTCAGTCATAGCAGGACTGGAATTGCACTTAGGGGCAATATGTTGTGGTTTCTAATTCACGGTAAATTGTTGCACCAGCTCCTATCTCCAGTATGGATCTCAGTGCGATTTGCTCGTATTTGGTGTATTTTTAATTTTTTTTTAATAAACATAGAGATTGCTAAAGTCCTCCAGGGAAGTTTTTTGCTAACTATGGACTAGTGAGTTTTATCAAGTTATTTCTTTCTCCATCCAAAGGTGTCTTTCTTAACTGTGTTTTAGAATTTCCTTCATGCTGTGAAAAGAGATGAAGTTTCCTGTCAGCAGCACATGGACCAATGATGCAGTTTTGTTGATCTCTACATGAACAATGTTGTATTACATTGCTGGCTTTCACTTCTCCATCAGAGAGAAGAAATGTTTTTCTCTGGCAGTTTATTTTACTTAGCATTTTGTGCAAAACATTGATTCAGATCCTGATAAAGTAGATAGAAACCAATTTTCTACTATAAAATATTTTATTTGTCTGCTATCTGTTTAATCTAGTCTGCATCTTTATCTGAATTAACTGTCATTTGGAAAAAACCTTTTTTCTTAACAATATAGGCTACATTTAAAGTTCTAACATAGTGCCATTTTTAAAAAAAAAAGAAGATTAAAGGAAGGATGCAATGCATTAGTTTTCTGTCTAATTGAACCAGAGTGGTGCTCAGATCTTTTGTAAAACAAATGTAAAGCAGAGTATGAGAAGGTTATCAGAAGAAAGTAGAAGCACTTGCCCCTGAATGTCCATGTAGAAAGCTGAAATAGTCAGAAAGTATTTCTAGTGAGAAGGTAATGCTTCTTTCTTGGGTAAGATGCACAAAAATGTTCCAGGAGAACAGAATCACAAGGCCATTTTTTTTTTTTTACAGAGATTAATATGCTATTCAATTATAACAAGAAGATTCTAGATATAAACATAACACAATGCTTTTATTTCAAAGGACTTGATCGTCAACAGATGTTTACTTCAGCAATTAAAAGAAAAAAGTTATTTTCAGTTACCATTTTCTTGGTAGTTTGTAATCTTTGTTCCAGCTGGAACTGAGCATGTAGTTTTCTTGCAGAGATGCTATGGAACTGCAGACACCTTTCTCAGAAAGTGGTGCCTGGTACTGGAGGAAAATTTGATTTCATCTGAGATCAGCTTCAAAACTGATATAATAATGCTAAAAATTAATTTGCCATGTATACAATATACATTTAATTACAGGTTAATGCACCAGATGAGTCTTTTATTAGATTTGGGTGAACAAGTGGTGCTGTGTGCGTTTCTTTGTGTTTCCCAGCAGGGGAAGTTTGCTGTCAGAGGAAACACAGTACATGCCTTTAACAGGAGTGACTGAATGCCAAAACAGAAAAAACTTTCTCAAACAAGGACCTAGTGTTAAACTTCAATTAATTTGCACCCTAAAAATACCCAGAGGGTAAGGACAGCATAGTCTTGATGGAAGCAATAGAATGATACCAAGAAACCCTGTCTGAATTAAAATTCACACAGTTTAAAATACAAAAGAGTTACATAAGCTAACACCAAGCTAACACCTGTACAAATGGTTCTGATTTGTTGGTCATCTCTTGATGAGGGTTTTCTGGGTGTCCTTTTGTTCACTCTGGTTGTTTCAGCCCTCTCCATGACTGAAGCCAGTGTAAACCTGAAGTGGCACTGCCCTAGGAGGGCACCTCCTCTGTGTGGAACCCCTGGCTGCAGTCACTCACTGTGACACGAGAAAAATACTGAAAAACTGCCAGTCACGTTCTAAATGAAGACCAACCAATCATCCCTGTGCTTTTCAGAACGTTTAAGCTTAGTGAGATGGCTGGTAATACTTCACTTTCTGTTATCCATCACTTGGAAATGACTTCTGAAAGGTTTAATAAGATAGCTGGGAGATGAATAAGAAGTAACTTCTCAGTAATATAGCTTTCTTGGATGTTTTGAGAGGCAAATATTTGTATTTGCAAGAAATAATAATCTAACTATGATTCTCAATAGGGTGTCATAAGATTTTCAGCCAGAACAGTTTGGGAGTACATTGTTTCAGGCTATTTATTCCAGAAGTGGGAATAGATGAAATTCTCCAATGGGATTGAAAAAGTTCCATAATGATACCATAAGACATTAACTTAGCAGTTGGAAATAACATTTATGAACCACTGGAAGTTGAGTTCTCATGGGCTTAATATTTTCTATAGCCTCATAAATCTGATAGAGACATAATCTCTTTATTAAGTCAGAAATTCTATTTGTTTTTAGAAGAAATCAACAATTCTGCCCCGAAATAAATGAGCTCTTTTCATGGTAAACAAATTTGCACACAGGAGATACTAAGAGAATCCTCCACATGTAAATGACAAAATATTAAGTCTCTCCTTGAAATTCAGTGTAAAAAGAAAAAAATACACCCCAAGAAGGTGGACAAATGTCTACGTTAAGATTAAATGTATGCATTCATTTTTCTAGGTCCTGTGGGTTTCAGATCTTCATACAGGTGTTTTTGGTGGCCCAAAACTCTAATCAAAATAATGGAGTTAGGCTCTGGTCCTGCAGAGAGTCCAGCACCTTCTGTCCTTTGTGCTTGAGTGACCCCTAAATGGAAACAGAGGAGTTTATGTGGAAATCTGTGAGCTGAGCAAAACCACTGTCCTGGTTAATTCAGACCACGATGTTTCTCCTGTTTTCAAGCTGTAGTTTATAGAAAGATTTTACTTAATTTCTATTCTCTGAGTTTGCTTTGGTGGAGCTATGTTACAAGAAACAGAGTGGGCATAGTATTATAATGATAGCTTTTGCAGATTACATGCATTTTCCATATTTCAGTCTTTAATTTAAGATGTAGCCAAGTTTTCCTCAAGGAGGTTTTAGAGAAACACAGTTTATAGAACTGCATTTTGGAAATCTCATCTGGTGAAGGAGAAGCTTCTGTAGAGATGATTGCTGGCAAGAAATAAGAAATTGAGTAAGGATGGAGAAGTAATATAGGACCAACACTTGGGAGTAAAGACAGAGAGGATGGGAGAGGGAGGGAGGCAGAGTAACTGAGAGGGAAAGAAGTGTGGGGTTCAGGAGGGATCATAAGGGGAAAGTACAGGTGTAACTTTTGGTTACAGCTTTTTATTTTGAGAATTTCAGTGGTCTCAGTTTCTGACAATAACATGGAATAACTTTTGCCAGCTCATTGCACTGTGCCATGCTGAAGTCTCCCTGCAGCCCTGAAGGGCCTTGAGGGGAGGGAGCCCCTGAATGATTTCCCAGACGCTAGATGGAAGCTAACATGTGCTTTTGTCTTGTGATAATATTTTTTTGTCTCTAGACTACATGCATTGTTACCTGGATTTACACAGTTTAAAGTCTTTTAGCTTTAGAATTTTACTTACACCAGAATACAAATGAAAATGTAATGTTCTACCATGAAATTAGTTTGTCCCTCAAGTGAAAATGGGTTGTATTATGCAAATTGATAAAAGTGATTTATTACTAACGTATTTAGGCACTGTTAGCTACAAATTGGTGACAGGTTAGAGAACAAAATGCTTAAGTGAGTTGAAGGCATAAATTCCACTGTATTTAAATAGTGTTTGCAAACCTCTTACATGCTCTAAACATCTGTATCTTCTGATGCATGGAGCTAGAGCTAGGGAATCATAACTACCAGCAGTGCCTTAAAAACATTTGTAATCACTAATTGCTGCAGAGTTTTGTAATGCCTAGTGAAATTCACAGCCATGGGCTGGTATTTGACCTCTGTTCTCAGCAGCTCTTGCAATGTGGATCCTGTGCACACCAATCATCCCACCAAGTAAACCACCCTGGGAAATCTCATCAAATGAATTGTTAGGCATTAACTGTGTGCAAAACATCAGCATCAGCTGTTCAGTTTGAGTAAATCAGCCAGGTACTCATGGCTGCAGACTGTGTTGCAAAATGTGATTGCTAAGTGGAAAAGCTTTGGAATAAATGGACGTGGAAACCAGTTGTAATGTAAAGGCTGTTAAGGGAATTAGTCTCTTTTATGTAGCTGCAGAAAGTACTGCATGAGATTAATCCATGTTTTACTTTTGCAATTGCAAAGGCTCACATGGACCTGCCACCATGCAATAGTTAAAAACTAGGCAGACACCATGCCCTGATTCATATATATAATGGACTCTGATCTAATCATTGTGCTTACACAGCAACTGATTTCTTGCATTTTTGAAAGAGTACATGAAAGAATTTACATCCAGCTGTCATGTCTGGGAAAAATGTGTGCTTTTTTTTTTTTAAAGTTGGCTGGGAAATAACAGGAAGGGATTTAGCTAGTTCTTCAGAATTTGTGTGGATTAAGGAATCAAGTCTGTTAGTATTGTGTATATACTTGATTATTACAGAAGTATCAAGAAATGAAGGGAACAAATAGAAAGGGAAATGGTTGTCAAAACATTTGGAATTGATATTCCTTATAGTAATCCATATTTACTTCTTTTACAGGAAAATCAAAGAACTTTTTAAAATTGAAATTCCATGAGCTGGAAGTAATGCATTCTATTAGGATATTTTCATGAGGAATATTGCCTTTTATTGCTCTCATGTTAAGTTCTATTTTTAAAAGAGGGGAATTAAAATATAGAGATGAGATAATGGTGGATTCCATTCCTGGGGTGAGTAAGCAGCTTACAGGAGACTAGCTGAGACCTTCATCTTCCTTTAGCTACAATAGCAAGTCTGTCTGATTTACTTTTTTACGTTGCAGAACTGAATCTTTGTAATGGCTTTTCCAATATTCTGCTGCTGAAACTTTCTAGCTTAGGCATAGGTGTGTTTTGAAGGGAGGAAAGGAAAAGGGAGGGAATGGCTTCACTTGGGTTCACTGGGAGTGACATTTCTTCTGCTATGAATGCTGCAAATGATCCCTTACCTTTATTTTGCAACTACAGAAAGTTGGCTCGAGTTCCTTGGCCATTTCATAGAGTCACCTCTAACAGGAGTGGTTTTCATGGAGCTATTTATGTAGCACTGTGGAGGACATGAGCACAGTTGTAAGGGTGACACTCAGAGGTAGCATCTTGCATGGGTGACTCATATAATGAGAAATGACAGCTGACCACAGGGATGAAAGGAGAAGGCCTAAACAGGGCAAGAGGAAAAATGAATAGAAATGGGTACATCTCCACATCACTGAGCAATCATGGAAGAAAGAACTGCTGTTTTTTCTCCCCTCAGTCATTTATTTAAGACTCTGACTATATTTATTTATTTATTTATAATTTCTACACCCCCATCCCTCTCATTTTTTTGACACTCTCTGGCAAATGCTGACTTGCCTACATCAAAGGCAAATATTCCCCACATTAAGATTACCAATTTGACTGCTGTTTCTATGTCACCATGTAAGTACAGTCAGAAGGCATCTGTACCAGCGTGTTGGCAGTTGAAGGGGATTTTATGCCTGCCCTTTACTCCCTGTTTTGCTGGTAGCATTTGTACTCTCATTTGCCTTCTCCCTCCCTGGTGGATTTCATGGTTGGGAGTAGCACCTGTGGCCACTCTGTGCTCTGACAGCTGCAAGACTCAGATGCCAAGCTCTTGAATGCATTTTTTCTATTGCTGTCATGTGGGTTAGGAGAGAGCTTCCAGGCAGACATGTCAGCTGTGGCAGTGTTCATTGCTCACAGCTGGACAACAAGGCGTTATTAACTTTTCACAAATTCATTCATAGTACACTCATAGGTGCTAAGAGTTAGCTTTTTAGCACATGCAATTCTAGAGAGTAAGTTCTGGTCCACTGTTCAATATGTTTAAAACTTTTTAGATCATCATGTGCTCTGGACAGTGTTGATAGCTTCTTTTGTGCTCTGCATGTGCTCAAGAACACTCTGGGCCTGTAGCAAATTAGGGATACTCAGAGAAATGCCTCATCAGCCTCATCAGCGTTTCTTCCTTGACTGCTGCTGGCAGTGTTTGGAAACCTAGAGTCCTGGAACCAAGCATGGCTGGCTCAGCTAGCACAAGACCAGGAAGGAGACTGTTAGTCAATGCTCCAAGCACGGCTGTAGGTTTTTGTTTGTTAGGATGAACATCTGCTGTCTGGTACCGCAGCCTCTGCATAAAACCAGCTGAGATGCCTCTGGGTTAGGATTAGCAAAGGATACTAAAGTCAACTCTAAGTTTACTCTGGATCATGGAAGAGGAAAAGTTTCTATTGCATTTATATGAAGGAGATAAATATTTTCTTCCTTAATTTCTTTGTAGCTTTTTTTTTTTCTTTTAACATTCTGGAAAGGTATTTTGAAGTATAACATGGCTAACATAGGCTCATTCCTGAATGACACTGAATAAGAAGTGGATAAGTTCTTGGCTTTGTGACCTTATTGCCGTCTAATGTGTGCATTGTACATGGCAATATATTGTGCAGCTTTGTGACTGTTCTGGACAGGAAAAATCTCTTGAAAGCAGCAAGGATTCCTATGGCCTAGAAATGGTGTTTCGGTGTCAATGGAACTACATATTCAAACAGACCAAAAAACTCTATCTCTCCAAGACTTGTTGTGAATTTAAAAAGCAGAACTAGAATTAAAAATTGCTATTCAAGTTTGATGAGAAAAATTTAGAAATATCACTAATTTGTTCCCTGCCACAAGTCCAGTGAGCAATATCTTGTACCTGCATTTCTGTACAACGGACTGCAAGTTGGAGAAGAGGTAAATGCAACTTTTCTGCATGAGATATAAAGACATTTGTGGGAAATCATATTTCCACTAGTGGGCTTATGCTCTGCATTCTGTTCAGCTCCTTAATGCTGAAGTTTGCATACCCAGCTCCCAGTTTCAATATTCGCATGACTTCTCTCTGAAGATGATTAATTTATACAGACTCTCTTGCACAGAGCTCTAGGCTTCAGAAAACTTTTTGTGGAAAATGGGCACACAAATTATTTTGACTCATACAATTTAGTGAGGCAACATCATGGAAAATATAGTCTCTTGTCTGTTGTAAGCAAAATGTGTTGGGGGGAGAAATGACCTTCGGAGTTAAGGCTGAAATCAAGCAAAAATGATATTTCACATCGAGGCTGATTTTTATCAGAACACTTGGATGCATTCAGAAAAGGAATTTAAGAACAGAGATGCACCTTCAAATGTACCTGTGTGACTCTAAATATTTCCTGGCCAATTATTTTTCCCCTGCTTGTCATATACTGGTCTTTGAGGTGAAATCTCAGCATGATCAAGGCAGTTAAATGTATTTCTCTGTGTCTAAATATGAAAACTTTTTTTTTTTTAATAGGATGCTTTAATGTAAAGGAATATTTTTTGTTTTTACAAATTGATTTTTGTGAACATATAAAAACATATTTGAGTCTATTTTATTTCTGCAGCAAATGAAATCAAAAGATTATTTTTATCCTCTGCTTATATACGGTCAAGTTCCCACTGAACCACAAAGCTGCTTAAGGACCTGCACACAGTCATTTGTATACAGGGCAAAAGACTCGTTGGCTGTTTTGCTGTAAACAGAGCAAAGATCTCTTTAACTCAAACCATCCTCTCCCCCTCTGCAAATCACAGGCCACATGAGCTTATGGGTTTACAGACAAATCCAGCCTGCAGCTGAGGATGCAGGGCTGAGCAGGGAGTGCTGTTGGGCTGGGCACTGCCAGTCACTGTGTCTGTGTGTGCTTTGAACATGTCCTGCATTTCTCTGTGTGACTGTGTTTGCTGCACCTGTGACTTTATCTTCCTACAGCCCTGCAAGGCCTGCACCCCACTTCATGGCTGCTGCTATATTGCTCTGTTAGGTCATGATGTTCAGAACTGTTGAGGCATCTGGAAGAAAAGGAAAAAAATAAAAACAAGACTTTATTTCCCCAGAATTGCATGGGACATAATTCCTGTTGCTTGTAATGAACTTTATAATTAATAGAGGTTAATTTACCTGGCAGTGCTGTACTCTGTTTCCCATGCACTGGGTAGTATGACACAGAAATGCTGGGTCTTATTACTTTAAAAAAAATAGAAAATCAATATGTAATAATAAGCAATAAGTATTACATGTTATTACATGCATGAGTATGCCAGCTGATGCCTGGTTATGTTGATTGTGTGTGATTTCTTTTTTGACAGCAGTGTGACACTATTTAGTCCTTATGATCAGGTAGGTGTCAGCCCATAGAAAATGTTTGGTAACTCCATTTCCTAATGTTGGGATAAAGGACTTGAACACACCTCGTGTAATTTCAGCAGGGAGGCAAAGACAGAAGATGAAGAGCCACTGATTCATCTTGTAGCTCAAGATGGGTCTCTGCCAACTCATGTTGAGTGTTCTGTGTAGGAAAGAGCAGTGTGGCAGCTCCTACAGCCATCCTGAGAATTTGGCTGTGAGAATTCCCTAAGTGGCCAGAGGAAAACAAATATAGCAGGAAGTTAAAAGGGTAAATGTCCCTGAAGTGCTTGTTACTAATCATGATTTTTGTGCCTTAGTTTCACATGGGATTTTTGAAAGTGATCTGCTTTGAAAGGCTGTTTGTTGTTTTTTTTTCTGCTGTGCACCATATGAAAGTCTTACTGTTCTAGCAGCTTTCCAGGCTTTGATTTGTTTTGGATTCTCATGACTGCTTAGTTTTGGAGGGTTAGGGAGGATGTATCCATGGCAAATAATGTGCTGGCTTCTGTAATATTGGCTTTGCTGAAGATAGCTGAAATTTTGTTTGTGAGCTTACACGAGTATTGAAAGGCTGAGGCTTTTAAAAGGTCTGGTACCAGAGGCTTGGCTGGACCCTGCTCTGCAGCCTGGGCACGCTCCGATCCTAATCCCTGCCTGTGATGGTCCTGAGCCAGTGCCAAAAGAATCAGATGGCCACAAAAAGAGTTCTTGGAAAGTTGTTAGTGACTGGCATGTTAATCGTGTTGAAGTACTTCATCATAAAGCAGTAACTAGAAGCCTTTAAAGGTCCACAAAAAACTTTAATTTTCCAGTTTTGAAGTGTTAAACTGCTTTGTTTTACCTGCTGTGTTCACATATATGAAATTAATAAGAGCATTCTTCTAGCAGTGTCAAAGGGGTGGCCATGAAGGTTTTCAAATAAGCAGTACAAGTTCCTTACATGCAAAACTCTTTAGGTTTTATCCTGCAGTTTTCATTATTTTTCTCTAAAAATATATGCATCTGCACAGCTGACTGTGGAGGTATCTTAAGCCCCACTATTTTAGTCTCTAAAATAATAAAAGATATTAAATCAATTTTGTTTTTGAAAAGAGGCTTGGGAACAGTTTTCTTTAAATTAATTTCCTATTGGTATGAAATCTTTGTGATTTTTCTTTTTCCTCTTGCCCCCAAAATCCATCTCATATTTCACAGACGAGGAAACAGAGTGATGGTGTGTCACATCCAGTTATATCAGTCACTTTGGCAGTCATTACTGACACAGCTTAATGCAGTCTGACTGATGTAATCAGACAGGATGCCTCTCACAATGTACACTGTCACCCTGAGAAATGTAAAGAGACACAGGTTTCAGAAAAACAAAGTTAAGGGTTGTTTTACAAAAGAAATAATAACCCATGGCATCGTGTCTGCAGACAGACACCCAAAACACGTAGTTCCTTATGGACAGAGCAAGACAAGTGTGCTAAATTCATTTCCTTAGGGAACATGAAGGTTTTTTTGGGCCCACTTTAATGAACCTCATTTATAAAGGAGTTAATGCAACTTTCTGCAATGGTAATTTCTCTTTCTGTTCCTCACTCAAAGCACAATGATGTCCATCTCAAAATGATATTTTGAGTTTTTGGGATGCCCAGCTGTGTGACCTCAGCAGTGTTTCTGGTTTCAGTGAGCTGATCTGACATAGCTCACATTTGGCTTTCAAAGTTGAGAATGTCCAAACAACTGGCCACAAAGGACATTTTAACTTTGGAAGGCACCGTGTAGCATCAATGCACAATTTGTTTCCATCTTCGTGTATTCATTGATGGCATTTTGAATTTATTTTGTTATTCTCACAGTTTAGTTGCTGCAGCTGAAGTGCCCAGATGCAAACAAAGCTTGTATTTGTACTCCTTGATGTGTAGCTAGAACAGAGACAACTTCTCTGATCATTAGAGGCAGGTGCTCAACTGGGCCTGGTGATTTCACATGTTTGTTTGAGTTTATTGATCCAAATCTCAGCTTTAGCTTTCCTGGCCTCTGGAACAGCATGTGAATTCTGAGGTCCGCTGAAGTCAGTCCCAAGCTTCCCATTCTCTTCAGCAGGGCAGGCTCAGACGTGCAGAGGTCACTCCAGGGACTTGCTCATCTTGAAGTTGTTTGAAGAAATTGTCCAGCTGGTTAAAGTGACAATTGGATAGGACATACCATGTGAAGTGTCTCTGAAGGATGTTGAACCTGTGAAAAACCACCTATTACTATCACCTAAGTAAGTGACAACTGAAAATTCCATTGAAATGGAAAAAATATTGATCAGTAACACTTGTCCATACTGAAAAAAAAAAAAAAAAAAAAGTGGCTGTAAGCCTTTATTTGGGATCCAATAATGACTAAAATAAAAAAAAGTAATAAATGTTAATGTGATTCTGGACTCATAAATTCTACTGGAGACATGATCAAGCTGTAATTATAACAGACATTTAAATTAATGGGTTGGACATAAATTCAGCTATCAAAACTATTTTAAAAATATAGAACTTAATCTGTACTTCTGTCTCCATCTCCAGAAGTATCTTTTAATGTCTGTTCTTAAAGCAGCACTTGATTGGGGTTTTTCCCCCTAAAAGTGAAAATGAATACAAATGATTTGTGATTAAAAATAGGAAAAAAGGAAATAAAAAGGCAAGGATTCTGTGCAGGAAAACAAATGTGTCTCTGTCTGCCTCTCTCTGTCACCAGCATTTTAATGATCACTTTACAACTTTGCTATCTCTGAACTTAGATCAGTTTCAGCTTCCTCAGCTTAATTTGCATTCAGAGCTATTTTGCTGTTTTGGGAAGTATTGATTGAGAAAGAAATAGAGCAGTTTTTATACAATGTCTATGGAAAATGGAGGAATGTGAGGCTGGAGTTGCCCCTTACAGGGACCTGTTGATACCTCTACAAAAATACTGAGTCCCTGTAAAGGTGTCATTGCCTGGACACGTTGCTGTTTATCCTTCCTGGAGGGGGCAGCATGTTTAATGTGCTACATATTTTTAGGTAAAAATTAATTTGTGTGAATAGGCAGAGCACCCTATGGTGTCACTGTTTAGTCAGTTTTCTATGGAGAATCACACTTCAAGAGGAAAAACAATGGGGGCTTTTTGTGTTCTAAAGACACAGCAAAACCAAACAAATTAAAATTAGCAACTGATGTGTCATCTTATCATATGTTTTCCTTCTTTCTTTGCCATCCGTTCCACTGCCATTAGTGAAGGGAACCGTGTGGGGGAAAAGATGAGCAAAAGCTAAGAGAAAAACCTCAGACAAATGCTATTTTTCTTTGCCAGTGCAGACACTGCCAACTCCTGCCTAGAAAAACTGCTTCTGAACCTTTCATCCTTGCTTTTGGATGGTGGTACCAGAGAAATTTGTCTCAGTAACATAATTAGAATCACCTGGATGGAAGTGAGAGCTGTCAGGAGTGTTTTAAACACTCCCAGTTTGGTGCTGTGTGACAAGGTGATGGACATATACAGCACTTGGAGTGTCTAAATTACTGAGATAACTGACCTAGGAAAGAGAGAAACAAGACTGTTTAAAAAAATAATACAAGCAACTCCTTGATAAATACAGTGAGGGGAGCAAATAGAGCAATGAGATAGAGCCTGTTCATATGTAAAATCTGTTAAAATGTAGTTGATCAGAAAGTTTAAAAGAATGATCACAGTGGGGCTAATCTGAAATGTGATCAGAGGTAAAATGTCTTTGTGATTTGTGCAGGTAAGTGTTTGACAGAAGTGTTTGGAATGACCTTATTATTGTTATCAGTATGAGGGTGAGGAGTTGGTTGTTTTTTTTAATGAAGAAATCAGTTTACATAACTGTGGGCTTGTGTGACCATTGTTTTACCTGTAGTGTCTCCGCCCTCCCTCTTCTCCTGAGCCTGTTCTGATCCATTTGTCATTTTGGAGGTTTTATGAAGTGTGGCAGGGAAGAGCTGAATCTATTGTATGCCATCTGTTAGGGGTCAGAGGCAAATAAAACCACCACCCAGGAACATGCTGCTGGTGGGGAGGTAATATATAATACAATAAAAGACTTAGCTTTCCTTTCTCCATTCTTGGACAAATCCATATCAATTTCTAATACAAATATTGCTTTAAGAGGCTGTAAAATTCTTCAATCATATCCCCTGCAACCATGATTATAGGCAGTTCCATCTGCAAGGATATTTTAAGGTATATTTAGCTTTAAGCATGTGTGTAGATTTTGCTGACTAATCAGATTGCTTGCGCTCAAAGATGAGTGAGCAGACTTAAAGTAGTGGAGCTTATCCTCCCCAATGACAAAAAAAATGGCATTTCAAGCTAGTTACTCCATAAATAAATGTTTGAGACTTTGTACAAATACCTTGCTCAATTAGTTAATTAATAAATAATTGGATTATTAATAAAACACTAAGATGTTCTTGGTTTTCTGGGTGCTTTTATTTGTTTTTGTCTGTTTGTTTTGTTGTTTGCTGGTGGTTGGTTAGCATTTTTATAAATTACAGTATGGTACTTTAATTATATACTGAATTTGCTCATTTTTTCCTTGGAAAAGGATTTGATTTCTCATTCTGAAAAAGTAGCACATGGTCTAAGAAACTACTCCGGGTCTGTGTTTGCAATCTTAAAATGTTTTCTCTTTTTGTGTAGGAAACTCTTTGGTAGACATTTGGTGTCAGAAATCTGTGGCAGAATAACATACTCCAAAAAGAGAATAGAAGGGTATTTTGTGGTGTAAATCACATTATTGTTTTTTTTTTTTGGTTTGGTTTTTTTTTTTGTTTGTTTGTTTTTGTTTTTGGGGTTTTTTTTTGTAGGAGTATACTTTTGATTTCCCTTTGTTGTTTTCTGGGCCAACTATTTGTTTGGTAAACACTTTCCGAGACCATCCAGCTTCCTGTTACTAAAAGTGCTGTGTAGAATTGCTGCAAATGATGCAGGTGAGAGGTGCCAGCTTTGCATTGTTTACCTTCCCCTCTGACAAGTGTTTCTGTGTACAGATAATGTGGAACATTGAGACTGCATTTGCCTTAAGGGCACAACTTTTCAAACACAAACAGCTTAAAAAACATTCTAAGAAACAGAAAATAACTTGGATTTGCCTCCCTAAATTGGGAGGAAAGACTTCAGGCAGTTTGTGGTACCTGAAATAGCTTTTATTCTTTTTGCTTCTACTTGGCAATGTTTGAAGGTGATGATGTCTCTTTAAATGTGCTGTCGCTTGTGCTTCCTGGGAACAGATAGATTTCTTCTTATTTCTTGTGCTTGCTCCGCTATCAACTGGGATGAAGAAGATAGGCAGGCAAAAGTAATTAATTTGTAATATTTCACTTTCTTCTTACAGATGGAGGAGGGACAATTTCAAATTAAAGCAGCTTTTCTTCTGCAAAGAAACAGATATTTGCTTGTATCACTTCAAATTTGTATTAGGCCATATTTTATTGTTGGGAAGTCCTGTTGCTACTCTGAATAATGCAGCACGGGCTGACCTATTTGAATGTTAAAACATTGATTCACCTGTCAGCATTTTTGAGCAAATGGAAATATTTGTTCTTGTCTTCAAATGGAAGTACAAAACAGAGCAGTTGTTTGCAGGCATGAGTAAATCTGAGTGGACCAAGCTTACAATATATGTTGTAAACTCCTAATTTCATTGAGATTATTCTGTATTTAAAGATGGTAGACCAGAAATTCGTGATCAACATAAAAATTAATGACCATGTTAGAGTATGTCACATTAATAGTTAATAATATCTACTGCCTGTACTTCATGAGAATATTTGAAACATTATAAAGCTTAATATTTAGTATAAACATACTCTGACACTTCTGCATATAATTGTTATAAAAGAAAAAGCAGTTCAGCTCCTGAGCTAGAGGGCACATCTTTAAGTAGCCTATAAAAGGAGACAGCATGTCCAAGCATTTGTTATGTAGGTGTCTTTTCAGAGTACTCAATATCTGTGCTGTAAGAGCTCCCCAAATTTTTATTAGCCATCTGTTTATAGTAGGTGTGTACTTGGGTTGTTGTTTTTGCCATTTCACTGTAATTATTACTCTGGCAACAAGAACAAGTTGAAATTGTGGCTTGTCTCCTGGAAGTTCTGCTTTCGTTACATATGGTTCTCTCCATTAAAATACAGACCAGTTGCTCAAGCCACCTTAAGGGGAAAGCACTGGGCATGCTGCTCCCAAAATTAGGCACACAGGCACATGAACAGGAGCCGTAATTGCCTACATTATTTGTTGGCTGGAGCACTGACTGTGTATATAAATTTTCAAATTATTGTACTGGCTGCAAGTCATTGCTAGTGAGCATCCACTGCCACCTCCTTTCCTAGGAAATGAAATATCCTTTCTAGGTAACTATTTATGTTTATACTTAGGGGTTTTAATGACTAATGACAAATGTTTTCATGTTTGCTGTTCTGAATTGCATGCCATATGTGTTGGCCTGACATTTGAATGAACAATGTGATGGGTGTTGCTTAGAAAATATGGAACAGAGTGGATTATGAATAGATTTTATACAGCAAAGGAAAATTGGAGGAGAGGAATCCACTTGGTTCCTGAGGAGCAGGATCAGTTCTAGACACAAAGCCATGCTAAGAAATGCTTTGATTGTGTCTGATCACAGCAGGTTTTTCCTGTTGCTGCAGGATTTTCCTTTTCTCTGGACACATTTGCCTGTGAATGGAGGGATGGGGGCTGCTTTCCTCTTCTGGTTAAGGAATGAAGAGGCAGTTCTGCCAGAGCTACTCTTGCAGCTGGCTGGTACTCAGAGGGCCATTCTAACATGTTGCTATTCAAAGGGTGTTCCTGCGCAGGAAATGAAGCTGTGCCCTGTGCTGTGCATGGAACCTTAACTAGGAATGGAGAGGAATATCTATGCTGCACAAAGGTACTGAGATATGAATGATCTCAGCCATATAAGGCACCTCTGGGATTGATTCTGTCTTTTTGAGAGAAAACTTATACGGGTTTCTCTCTTCAGTTTTATCCCATCTTAATGAATGCTGATCTACTCAAGGTCATGAATAAGTAAAAGACAGTCCTCAATTCTTTTGTGTGTATGTACAGAACTTCCTCAGCCTTTTTAAGTAAATAGAAGTTGGTGTTTCAACAAAGAATGAAAGAAAGAAACTCAGAATTGCTGAAAATTGTTTCTTCTCTTTCAGCCCTATTTTTAGATACTGTTCAAGGAAGCTTGTGAAATTTTTTGTGGCTCATCTCAGCTACTCACCACCGAGTTAATTATTACCCATTTAAAATTCTGTGTAGTTCAAATAATTGCTGTCTCCATTCCTCTCCCTTTCTTTCTTTTCCACAAACATTTATATTTCTGTGGCTTTCAAATACTTAAGTTGTGGTATCAAGCATGTACTCTCAATTATCTGTCAGAATTAATGAGCAAGCTTACCCACAAGTGTCTCATTTTTCACTGTGTACAAAATAAGCAGAGAGGGCATATTTTAGTATCTATAGGCTGGTGCAGGTATAACATTATTTTGATATATGGCACGGCCTCCTTAATGAGATCATTGCAGGAGTGTTTTGCATGTGGTAGATGTGTAAGATGCAGATGATTTTTGTTGCTGACAGCAGCCGTCACACTGACTCATGCAAAGTTTGTGCTGTAAATTTTCTCTGAACTGCAGACACATCAGCAGTATCCCTTGCATATCTAAATATTATATTGTGCACATTTTCACCTGTATTCCAGCAGTGCTATGGCCTAGTTTGTTTTATCCTTGGAAAGCAATATTTTAATGCTTGTGTTTTCCTGTTTTCCATAAAGTAACATTGAGGGAAATGCATTATTTCCTTGAAAATAAAATATTGTTGCCAAAGACAAAACATTAGCAGGCTTGCTGATATAAACTTGCAGGTCTATTCCTGATTTATAGTTTAAATTGGGTCTGGGCTGGGCAAATGCCCTGAACTCCTGCTGTATTCAAAACAGCAATGTGGGCTGAAATAAACCTGTAGAACCTGGGCTTTTTTCACCTGGCCCTTGGTGCTTTTTGAAAATCATTATTTTTAAGAAAATACTTGAACATTTGACATCTTGTTATTATCTAAAATCTTGGTCTTGAGCTTGGTGGCCCCATTATCCCTCTTTGCTCAGACAGACTTCAGTTTGACTAGTGTCTCCTCTACAGTGTCATCATGGGATTTTGGTTTTTCACATTGATTCTTCTCTGTTGTTTGCTTTTATTTCTCTTAACATAGGTGAATTGAACTGAAGCATGACTCTTTGAACAAAAAAAGACCCCAATTTCTTTCTGCTGTTAAACAAAATTATTGTGTTCATCTTAAGGTGTGTATCATACAGCCAGAGGAGCAGCAAAAGATGGTAGCAGGTATTTGCTGTGTAGTGCCATTACATATCTCTTCTATAAGGTCCCACAAAATTTGTTTCATGAGACTTTCAGGAGAATTTCGACTTGCCTCAGCAAACTCATGACCTTCAAACAGCCATGAAAACAGTGGGATTTTGTTCAATGCTCTCTGACAAGGCTGTGTCAGCTCCAAAAAAAGCTTGAAAACTTTTCTGGGTATCTGGTTTGCTCCTCGCTCATCCCCACCTTGCCTGTCCCAGTAAAACTGACATATGACAGCCTGTGGTGTCAAAATATACCTGAGGTTTGAATGCTACTTTTTATTTAGGAGGTTTGTACACAGGAAAGATAAGTGTAACTAATTATAGACCAGGCATAATTTTGTTTGAATGTATTTGAGAATTCTTTCAAACACAATGCTTTTAAAGCCCAATTATATTTGCAAGGTATAGTTCCTAAATTTCTGTTAGGATGATGTTTCCACCAATATCTTCCATTAGGAGTCCTGTAGAGCACTTTATTTCTTAGAAATCAAGCTCTATGTTTAATGTTTTCTTTAATAGACTACCCCAATCTCACAGCTCTTTAGTGTCTAATGAAATATAACTGTGTAGTGAAACTGATTAAGTTGAAAATAGCAGTTTTTGTAATGAGGAAGGAGCATAAAAATTATTTGGGATGAAGATACTGATTAGATTTAAAGGCAAAAATCTAAATAATGAGATCTGCCAAATTGATAAGTGATGTCTCAATGCAGTTTTAATGAACACAAGCCCTTTTTTGAGCTAAAGGAATGTTATATTGATAGTAAGTTGTTTTCAGGATTTTGTTTACTTTGGAGAGTACATTAGTTACAGAGGTGACACCTGCATGTTTTGTAGACTGGTCTTTCCTTTTCCAGCAATTAAATCATGGCCTTAGGAAGCTGAGTGATAAAACACTTATTAACTTCTGAAAGGTGAGGATTTTGCCCTGAAGCTTCATATTAGTACAAGTTGTTGGGCAGTATATATAAAATGAAGGTAATGTGATGAAGGAAGGACTCTGAGAGCTGTTAAAGAGAAACCTGCAAACAGAAAGAAAAGGGAACTTCCCTCACATAGCACAGGTTGAACAATCAGCCTATATTGGAGGCTGTTTTCCATATTTCTTCTTAACTTTAGTTCTTGTTCCTTTGTGTTCTTTATCAAGCCATATATATGATTAAACAGTGAGGTTAACCTCAAAGCTGCTCTGTTTGGGGAATTCAGTGTTGTCAAGACAGCTTGCTCCTCCAAGGAGGATGCTGCTCCTGCTGCACTGGGGCAGCAAACAGCTCTGGAGTCATCCTGGAACTCAGTTGCCACAGCAACGTGGTCCCTGGTACAAGCAGAGAAAACAAAACAGATGGCAGAAATATGTTGTGCTACTCCAAGAAATCCAAGGTTTCCAGAACAATAGCACTTCAAATTCCAATTTCCCGCCTCAAAAATGTTAATCAAGCTGCTTTACTCTATTATATTGTAAAATCATGAAAGTTGCTGTAAAAGTAAGACCCCTTTCCTAGGGAACTACCAAAGGTACAAATAGAGATTTACTAGCTTAAAGCTAGGAAGTTGAAAGGTGAATTGTTTACACTTCACTTTGTTTACACTTCACTTTAATTTTCTGTCCTATGGACAAAGCATTTAGAATACACTTGCCGTTTTCTCAATCAGAAGTTACTGAGAAGGCCCCCTTTGAGCTACTTGTGGACATAGGGCTCTTTTATTTTTTCCTCTCACTGCTTTGAAGTAACATCTGTGTCTATGAAAAATCCTCCTCAGAAGTGCTAGCCTGATTATCCTTCTGTTGTGTTTTGAAACATACTTTAATTTGGAAAAAAACCCCAAACTTATTGTGAAAATAATTATTTCCTATAGAAAATAAATTATTTTCAAAATTTGCAAGAAATTGTCAAGTGTTGGGATTTCAGGTTGTTTTGTTTCAATGAAAATGTTGGTGGTTTTTGGCTTTTCTGCAAAGAGACTTTGTAGTCCCAAACAAAACTGATTTCTGATAAATTATAGTGCATTTGTTTCTTTTAAATAAGGCTTTTAAACTTAAAAACAAAAAATTACTTGGCCTTTAAATGCATGGAGAAGGTTGTTTTTACACATAAACACAGACAGGCTGGAACCAGGAACTGGGTTTGCTGAAGGCAGTCCAGGGCAGGAGCTCTGGGGGAGAGTCGTGTTTGAATATTATTTTTAACTGCAGATCCCTGAACTACTGCCTGTTCTCCCAGGGTGTTGCAATCATGGTATCAGAATATTTCCAATTTGTACATAGGACTCTGCTGGGTATGAGACAGCCTTAGTATAATGCAAGTTATTTGTTAATAAATACTCCTGTTTTAAAATACATAATCAGTAAATACACATATTATAAAATAGGATATTGACACACTGGGCATGTTCCTGACAAGTAGGGGACAAACTTTGATACACTCTGATACCAGTGTATAAATTATGGAGGAGAAATGGTCTTGCTGGTAGAAGGCTAAGGAAAACATGGAGGCAAACAGCTTTTGTCCTTGATGACTTCTCTAAGAATTACTTTCACCTTTGCACAGTCAGCAAGTTTGATTTTCTCCTTTCATAAAACATATTTTACTTCCTGACTGAGAGCAGGTGATGAAATTGAGGTATATAATTAAATTTAAGGAAAATTATATAATTGCTACCACTCTAATTAGAGAGGATCCATACTTGGAAAATTTATAAATATTTTTAAATAGATTCTCTAATTTCAGTTTCAATCTTCTGTTTTTGAGCACAGCTCTTTAAACACAGCATTTCTGATGGTGGATATAAAGACAGTGTTGTTCAACTTTGTGGTGGATTTAAGGTCGTTGAATTGAGATTTCTCCCACATGACCTGTGAGAATATTTCATAACAGGTGCAAACAAAAATATTTCACATTTTTATGTTGAATGACTTCCTAAATGCTCATGTTAAAACTGCCATTCCATTGTTTTTTAATGGAGAACTAAGGGCCAACTCAGCAATGATTAATTTAATTCCATCTAATTTGTTTTCAAAACTGTAAATAGTCCATGTAACTGATCATAGCATGGGAAAGAATATACCACTTGTGAACACCATGAAATATTATAATTCTTAAATTTGGTGAAAAATTCAAGAATATTTTCAAACTTTATTTGAAAAGAACAATGGTGACAATTTGAACAAAATGGTAAAATGCATATAGAGTAGCTGAATGAGAATAACCCTGTCACTGTGATTAAATAGAAATATGAAGTAGATGGAGCACTGAAAGGTCAATTGCAGAGACAAATTACTAGCTCCACCAGCAGTTTCATGTCTTATAGTTTGTTGCTCAGGTTAAAATGATATATATTCTATATATGTCTAAGCTGACCTCTAGAAAATTGCAATGGAAATAGGTCTGAGTGAAAAAATTGATGGGGAGATGGTGGTTAAATAGAGTTGTTTGGTGGTTTAAAACAGAAAAAAATTTCAAATAATCTAATGTATCACTTCAGACTTACAGGATTTGACCAAAAAATTTTCAAATTTGTTAATATAACCTTTTAGTTTCCATTGGAGTTTTTTTAATAGTTTAGGCACTATATTATAAAAGTTCTTAACTTTTTAAATGACGAGCTTCTCTTATCACGTTGCTCTTAAAAAGATAAAAATCAGACCCTGGGAGCAACTGGCCAGTCAGCCTCCCCTCCACCCTGGGCAGATCAGGGAGCAGATGCCCCTGATGCTCTGCTGAGGCACAGGGAGGTGACTGGAAACAGCAGCACAGGGTCACCAAGGGCAAGGCCACCCAGTGACCCTCTCTGATGGAGTGACTCCCTCAGGGGACAGGGAAGGGCTGTGGGTGTCTGCCTGCAGCTCTGTGAGGCCATGGACATGAACAAATTCCATATTTTATGGACCTGTTAGCGCCTGTAATGGCAGCAAGACCTCAAGAACTGCTCAAATAAAAGTCAGGCTCACATCCCTAAAAGCAAATGTGGTGCAGTAGTCATTCAGTTTTTATTTTCTTTTAATAATCTCTAGCATTGTCTAAAGGTTTGCCCCACAGACTCAGTAGGGAACAGTCTCGATCTGAGACCTGCATCTTTTTTAATATGGCTTTGTGAAAGTGTATGCAGGAGCAGTCACACAAATATTATTTCTGTGAATAAAATTGTTTTATTATTCAATAGCAAGAAGACAGGTATCACTTGGTAAAACAAGTAAGCAATACTTTTGTCTCTGTGGGACTGATTGAAATCAAGGAGGGGAAAAGCCAATTCATAAACCTGATGTTTTCTAGTTGTTACCAGAAGAACACATGCTACAACTTGACATCTTAGTGAAAGCCTTGATATTTTTTTTGCCTACCAAATAAGCTCATCTAAGTTATGATGAACGAAATAGATACTTCTCACATTCTGTTTATGGAATTTATTTTCCCTACAAATCACTATGGATGCTTTCTGATGTAGATGAACCCATATTCTATTTTTTCACCAAAAATGGGCACCTGAAATAAAGTAATGAATTCAGAATGCTTATGTGGTTGCTTTTTCTCTGATGCTAAGTATGCTGGTTAGATGAAATAATGAACATTCTATCTGCTTGAAATCAGTGCCAGCTTTAAGACAATAATTCTTTGCAATGTTTTGCAGCTGTTCTGAATATATTTATATTTCACAGCATGAAAAATATTCTAATGCATATGAAAAATAATAAAAAAGCAATAGTGCAAATGGAAACAAAGCTTTATTTTTTCCTATGTAGAAGAGAATTGCAAAGTAGCCTTATTCACAGTTCCCAGACAAGCAATATGTGTTAATAACTGCCTTTATTCATTTTTCAATATCCTGCAGCCTAGTTAATCTGTGTTATATAAACACATTAATGCAAGAGAATCCCTTTTCAGACAATATCTTGACCTTCAAAATTTGTGTAAACTGACGCCTCTTCAGCCCAACTCCAAATCTAGTAATTAATGGACACAGTCCTTGTTATCATGAAGCAGAGCAGGGAATTTTGATGTTGCAGCTGTACTGGTGCAAATCACATGGAGTTCTAGTAGATTTACCCTGGTAGAACAGAGAACTGACTATTATTCTTCTCAATGTTTTCTTAATGAAATAAAAAGTTCTGCTATAGAATTTTTCTTTATAATGTGTCTTGCTTTTACACTTTTTTTCTCTGTTATTCCTAAATATTTGCTATATTTCAGTGTTAGTAAAAGGAAGTATTTTTAATGTGGAGGGCTATCCAGGAGTGGAGGCTACTGCAGAATCTGCAGGGTCACAAATATCATTAATTATTTGATTAAGTAATACTATTTAATGCTGAAGTCATTGTATTAAAACAGTGACTTGCATTTACTATAAAATGATTGTTTTGAACACATCTGCTATATTTTGCAGCTCTGTTGCAAGTCCAATTTATTTTTCAGATTTGAATAAAATTGTCTTCATCTGTCATTTTCTTTACAGCAGCACAGCCCTGCCACAGTCTTCAGCTGAGCTTGCAGGAGATGCAGAGAGGCTTCATTGAGTCTTCACAAAGGGAAGAATTTTCAAATTAATAATTAGGTGAGTTTAAAAAAAGCAACTGCAGCAAGATTTTGCTATGAATTACCTGGTCTCAGTTGTGGTGTCAGGTTAAAGTCTAGGAAAAATGTAGGCATAAAAATTCAGTGAATTATTAGAGCTAAGAATTTAATTAATAGTTAGTTCCTTGTAGACTGGTTTGTACAGAACTCACATTTTTCAAAGTTACTTCTGAATAAGATTTAATATGCATATTATGTGTATGCACACAAGTCATTGTGAGCAAAGACTACTTACTCAAAATATATGTGAGAAAACTGGTTTGGTTTCATAGGTCAACAGGTAAGTTTTTCTACACCAAAGGATTTCTTTCAGAACCAAGTTTAAAATACCAGCAAAATAATTAACTAAAGATTCACTTTCCAGGCATACTTTTTTTTTCTTTATTTTTACCAATGCTGTGGAATTCCTTTTAACTGACTTCTGAGCTGGAAATGTATTAAAAACTGAGCTGAGCAGTGTGAAGACAAACTGATAATTAGATTCAGGAATTCAGTTGAACATTCAAAGAAGAATTTGTTTGCTTATAGTGTTTGGAAATAATCTCAAGATTCATTGCTGATAAAGTACACATATTCTGGTTTGAATCTAAATTCCAAACAGGACAGGTGCCATAAAAGGATTGCATTTTGAGCCAGTGTCAGTTCCACAGCTGATCTTTGTTCCAGCCACTTCAGCAACAGCATATGGATGTCTAGGCTTTGCCCATTGCTCTTTGGGAGAGAATTCTCCTCCATTGAGGTGCTGCTCTCTCCTTTCTCTCTGCACACCTCTGCAATCTGTTTCAGACTGGGATAGCCCTCTGTCATGAGAAGTACAGTTTGTGCTGGGTGAATGGACTGATGTTTCTCTTTTACAAGAAAAAAAGCCATACTGAAAATATATACATTATTTTCTCTGGAAAGGTCATTGATGCCTCAGAATGCAGCTAGAAGTCTCTGTAAATTGACTTAATGGTGCTGACAAAATTTCAAATTGTTTTGCAGTTCCAAGAATTTATCCTTTGATAAAATGAATATTTGCAGTCCTTTTCATATCTGGTTTGTGAGGGGAAACAAGTGTTTGATTTTTAGTTAATTTTGGTTTAGAATAAATAAAATTTTACTGGGGAAAAGAAGTCAGCAAAATAAAAAAAGACATAATGAAATAAAACTAGTGCTGCAGAAGAGTGGGGTTTTATATCTAGATATAATTTTAGAAGTGAAAGAATTTTCTTCAGCGGAGAATTGAATCTGACCATAATTCCTGTCAAGTCTGTAAATTCTTCTAGAGTACAGGCTTACAATAACAGACCTCAGATTACTGGGAGTACTTCATTCAATAAAAAAAGTTAAATTATGGTAAGATTGCAGAGAAATCTGCTCCATATGGACTCCAGTTTTGTTTTCTCTGCACAGTTCATCTTTACCTCCTTTAGCTTCTTTTTCTACGCTCTCTTTGCTTCAAGTGTGTTCACAAGGGTGGATTTTGGGTTGATAGAGTGACAGAAATAAAAGGATGTCTCATTCACTGGCTGATTGATAGTGCTTGAAGCCATATATAATTTCACATAATTTATATGAAGCTCTGTCTGCCTTGTCCCTTACAGTTGAAACCAAAGTCGTGCTATAGTATGGTTTGATTTAGATGTTGCTTTTTCCTGTTTCAAGTGTGTGTTAATGATGGTGGAGCACGCTGTACACGCCTGAGTGGGGCATCAGTATATCATAAATACATTGTCATTGTGTCAGAACCAATTCTAGATAATGCTACTTGCATCACTGCTTAATTTTCTGTGTCCTCTTCATCAGTAATGTTGGCAAATATTAGCTCATTTTTGTTCTTCTTTTCTTGTGTTCCTTCTTTTCACATAACAAGATGGCTTTTCAATGTGAAATTCATTTTCTTAACCTTGGTGCCCAAAGCATCAAAAAAAGTGGAAGTTCTGAGAAAGACATCAGCCTAACACAGCTGATGGAGATGCTTTGTCCTTTCATCTGGCAGCACCTGACACAGTGGACCTTTCAGGATGTTCATGACTTTCTCAATGAAGTCATTCACAGTACCAGAAAGACAGATTAGTGTGTGTGTACATCAGTTTTAGAGAAATAAGTACAGAATTCCCAAGGTGTAAAAGAGTAAAGCAGCTGCTTTGGTGCTGACTTACATGGCATGCAAGCTTTATTTTATTGTCTTGGCAAGCAACTGTGGCCTTTTCTGTTTTCCTTTTCTTGCCAAATGTCTACTTTTTTGTTGAGTTACATGGTAATGTGCTAAGCTCCATCAGGCAAAGACTGATTTTATTTAGAGAAAAGACTGTGTGTTTGCATAGAACGTGTCAACAGGAAAGCTGAATTCTAAAGAGCAATAAAGGCTTCCCAGTTGTCACCATGAAGATCAAGGGCAAGCATAAATACACGACCTGGAACACAGCCTGATAGAAAAGAAGGTAAGACTTGAAATAAAAGAAGGCAGCACTGAACACAGGGGTGATAAATATGAGAGCTGATGTGCTCCTAAGGCTGGGGGGATGTATAAAATGGAGAAGTATATACACAATGTATATACAGTGGAGAAGTATATATATTGATAGGTTATCAAGCAACATTTTTATATGCAATGCTGTTTAAATAGTCTACTTGTCCTTTGCAGTAAAGCCAGTTGATGTGAAGAAGTTGGACTCTGTTTATAAGATTTCATATATTTAGTAACCTAGGCTCAAACATGCTATCCTGTTATCTTGTTCATAAATGGTATCTAGACTTTTAGTTTATGAGCATATTGGAAATAGTAAAAACAAGAAGGATCAATCACTGTGTTGTTTTGCTGTGATCAATAGAAGACCTTTGTGACAATAAGCTGGGAAATGACTTTTTGGAACAGTTTATTTGTCCAAAGGCAAAATACTTCCCTACCCATGGCTGTGTACCTGTATAGAATTTAACTCAACCCTTTTTTCCTCTATAAGGATCAGACTGTTGCAGCCCTGTGGTTGGATGGAAGTCCCACATTGTGCAGGTGTCAGTCTGCAGGACAGGCACCATCTCTGCTTCATTCAGTGAACAGAGTTACTGAAGTCCCAGTTCTGACCAAGCCCTCCGGCTGCAGCTCTTCTGTCTGTTTATTATAAACAGGAATGCTAAAGTAACAACATTATAAAATAATCAGAAGCCTCCCCAGATAGACAGATAGATAATTCCACTAATGTATTTTAAATCTGTTTTAAGAAATAGAATCAGCTATTTTAGTGTTGCTTTGGGGTCTACATTAGAACTAGTAATAATGTTTGAAGAGGGACATACACAAACTGTGTCTTTATGTGTGACATACACTGATTTTAATGTCAGGAAAAACCTGTCAGATTGGTGAAATACCACCTTACACTTCAGGCCAATCTGTGGAACATCTGGTTTATCAACAGACGCAGTTTAACCGGTAGATTTATACCATGGCATTCAAGAGACTGGCAAATTCAGGAAACTGCAGATTAAAAATAATTACTATCATTATAACAGGAGAGATATTTCAAAAAAAGTCTTTTTTTTTTTTTCCCTCTGAGAAGCAGCTGCACCTGGAGCTTTACTTACCAAATAAAAGTTTCTCTTTATTTTCAAGCCATTTTCAATTTTCTGTATCATTGTGTATTTTTAATTAACTCTGAATTGTGATTATTTTTCCTGATGTTTAAGCAGTGAAGGTCATATATAATCATAATGATGACTTTGCTCATTCAAAAGCAGTTTGTAAGATACAAATAAATCTTGTTTTACCTAGTAAAGCAAAACAGATTGACTAAGACATGCCTTAAGCAAAAGTTCTTCATACCTTTTCACATTTTTAGTGAGTGCTTTAGTTATTAGGAAGAAAATAACAAGATTAGGACCATGTTAAATTGTTACATCAAGGACTGGAAAACAGTCCTTAGAACCAAAATTCTATCGTACACCTCTTCCAAATCCCAATTTATTTTGACTTTTTTCTTCAGGAGGAAAATGTCATTTGCCCAAACCACCTGAATTATGAAGCATAAGAACTCCCACTGATGCCTTAAGTTTTAGCTTTTCATGTTTTTTGGTTTCTTTACTGCCTTAGTGTGTGACTCTGAACTTCATATGAAGTGTTGGTAAGTTCTCTTCACGTTTTAGTCAGACAAAACAATCCTTTTCCAGCCGCAGAACCAAGGACACTGATGCAGCTCCAGGCCCAAAAGGTACAAACAACAATGGAGAGCAAACTGGGGGAATGTGAGTTCATAACCTGAAGCTTTAATTGGACAATTAACCCCAATATGGAAATGGACCAAAACTTATAGAAGTGTGAAAAGTTGTGACTCAGGGTCCATCTTGGGTGTAGCCTCAGCTGGGCTCTTGTACTGCCCAAGGTGAATCCTTTGAAGGCCTTTTTAAAAAATCCCTATTTTATTCCTTTAACACTGTCTAGCCTCTGATCCAGGTAGCCTCACAAGGCATCACCACACCAATGTCTTCAGTGCTTTGTGAATTTTGCCTTTTCAGTGAATTTTGCCTTTCAGTACATTTGTGACCTTCGCAAAATTTCGCTTTAGGAAATGTTGTTATAGATATATCTAATGACAACTTTGTAAAGAGCAAGTTCATTAATTTCAAGTACACAGAGTAGCTGTTTTAAATTAAGTGGTACAGACTTACACAGGACAGAAATGGCATTATTTTTCCCGGCAATTTGTGAATGCTGGACTTTACCAGCTTTTTAGGATTGTCTTCCAGAAGTTGAGCAAAAAATATTTTAATATTGCTTGCTGTTTCTTCTTTTACTTTAAGTGTTCTGTAAAAAGGCTATCCATGGGCAGCTCTTCTAGAACTCCTTCATTGTTCCCATATTGAGAGAGGAAGGACTTTAATATAAAGTTGATGAAGTCAGTAATTTGTACTAAATAAGCAACATGACTTTACTCCATTTATAGCAGGGAATATGTTCTAGATAACACCAGCAGAAACCACTATTCAGTGATTTCATGCAACATATGTAGACATAGATAAGTTTCTTTAACACTAGCATATTATGACAACTTAATTTCCTGCTGAGTATGAATAATTTTACTGTGAAATAATTTATCACCAATGATAATTCAAATGATCTCAAATCAGCTGGTTACATTATGTAAATCCCACAGATTTTTACTTTTGTAAGTCAAAGTACTCTCATGAATATCATATTCTTTTAGAATAAATGCCATGTTCCCTACTTGGAAAAATAAAATAGTTCACAGTCAAAATAATTCTTTATTGTCAGCTTTACTGGGAAATTTTAAAAGATACACTTCTTCTGTCAGTAACTGTGTAATCAAGAGGCAGAAGATCAGGAAGTGAATCTAAAGCTCCTCTTTCCTTAAAAATAATTGTCTGCCCCCAGTCTAGAATCCAGAGGTAAAAAACAAAACAACCAAAAACCAACAAGAATAAAAAAACTCCAAAACCAACAAAACATCAGAAACTTGTATCTCATGTATTGTTTTGGCTGTATCATACTATAACACTCACTGCATTGAGATTTTCAGCCTTAATTGTCCTTAAGGAGCATTATGGAATTTAATCAATTATATTTTGGAGAATAATTTAAATACCACAGTGATGAGCGCTCTAGAAAAACCCACAACAAAATCAATTATGACACCTTCAGCTCCCAATTTGAATTTTGTACTGTAAATATCAGAGTGTGCATCCTCTCATTACCCTGCTAGTGCCTATGTTTGTTAAACCACAGAGCTTCATCCATAAATAAATGAGGGCAGGGTTAATGCCAGTAAAGGAATGCTGATTCTGTCTGCTCTAATCTTTTACCTGCACTCAGTTTTTTGTTTCAGATATCAGGGGAAAACACAAATTAATGCCAATGAAGGCAACACAGCACCAGAAAGGTAGAGTACGTTCCTGAATAAATTATAATGAGGATTTGAATGTAAAATTTAAGCTCCTGTTAGTAATGCAATAAATTCTTCTTACACTGCAAAATTCTGACATAACCATCTGTTATCAAACTGTTTGGAATCCTCATCTAATGTTAAATGAGTTTATATGAGAGCAGTGTCCATTTCCATCCTTACCTGTGTTTGTAACCCCAGAGCAGGCCTCTCACTGCCATGCATTTCTAACCAGTGGATCCTCTGAGTGTGTGGTTTTGGTTGCATTTTGAGCCTTGTACAAAAAGACTTTCTCAGGAGGAGGAATGTTAATGGACTTAGTTGGAGCTCCTTCAAGCAGCTGCTCACTTTGATCTTTAAGTGCATCATCTCAGCTCAGAGATGATCAGCGAGCGAGGCTTAGGGAGGTTTGACTGATCTGAGCACAGCCTGCATGGTAATGAGCTCCTTGTTGGGATTACCTGGGACTTTGTGCAGCTTACAAAGTTAAGGAAGCTTTTTGCATCTCAGGTGTTTGTGCTTAGCTCCCAGTTATTTTTTTGTTATTGCTTTGAAGGTACCGGTCTTTAAACATCACAATTTCATTGCCTATTCCCCTACAGTTCCTACAGGCTTGGTGCATTGGGGTGTGCATTGGGTAGCCAGAGGCATTTAGCTGTTAAATATTTGAATTTCAGCTCATTTCTCATTATATATTCCATTACTTTTATGTTATCCCCAGCATGACTTTGATGCAAAATTTGAGATTTTTTTTTCAGGACTTCTATTATACCAGTTATTGAATATGCTGTTGTAAAATCAGAGTAGGGAAGTTAGAAATGTTACTAAAAACAATTGAATAGCTATTGCCTGAAGCCTAAAGTCTAAATCTAAATGTTCAGTGATATGATGGACAGAATGAATTAAAATTCATAGACTGTGGAGGGGAGATTTTTCCTGTTCTGGACTCAGTTGAAGGTTTTTGGCCCCTTGTAAAAGATACCATTAAGCAAAAGTTGAAGAGTGTTATCAGCCCTTTATAGGAAAACTTAGCACTTAAATGCCATAGCTAATTTTTCAGAGGGTGTGGATTATTTAAAAAAAAAAAGTTTTCTAATCATGCAATGGGAGATGAAGAGAAATATATAACTTAGTATTTACTGAGTTGCATTCACCCATTGCCCATTGTGGTTGAAAATGTTCAACTTCAGTTGTTATTCTTGGATCCTCAATACCAACTGCTGTGAAGTTGTCTTAGCTGATCAGCACACAGATGGATGATCAAAGTTGTCCTGTATTTCTGTTTATCGCAGCATAATCTTTTTCAGTAAAGAGAACAGGCTGTTTAAGATGTAGATGATCAAATTCTCAATATTAGGACAAGCAAACCTAAACCCATTAAGTGCAATTACGTGATTTTGTTTTGAATTAAAAGAAAAACACAAAAAACGAACAAAAAACCCCAACAACCTAAAACCCCCCACTCTGTTAACTGTTTTACAGATTTTAGTTCTAGGTCACAGATAGCAGTTCAAAACAGGGCTCCAAAAACTAAAATGCATTTGATGGGATTTTAAAAGCCTTTTACAGAACATGTCAGTCAATCTTCAAGTTCAAATACATTTTTATTTTGTAGGACTGTAGTTTTTGTTTTCTCTTCATAAAATTGCAAGATAGATAAAAGCTTTGAGTACAGCTCATGAAGAAAGAAAGAAAAAAACCCCACAGCATTTTTGTAAACAGGAACTTCCAATTTGCTAGAAATTATAATTTAAAACTCTTGAATTCATTGTAGTCAGTAGCATAGATGAGCTGAGATGCAGCGTTCCTATTTTTTCCTCTATTTTTTTACAACATGCTTTTATGACACTTTTCTTGCAGCTCAAACTAGCTGTAAGACTGGAGGATAAATCATTTTGAATTGAGGAAAAAACACCTTTTATTATAATGTATGGAATAAAATCTCTGTTCTAACTCTCACTGAGGTTTTCCTGTATATCCAAGCAGACTGCATTGCTCAATTTATACAACACTGAACCAGCATTTGAGTCTGGGTTCATGTACAGCTTGCTCTGCCATTTTTTCCTGCTCTGCAGAACAGATGATTAATCTTCCTTTCCTTTATAAAGGACTTTTGAGCCCACAGATAACTGTGAAGTTATTGATATGCATATTATTATTATTTCCTCCTCATTTGAAATTCTTTTTGTCACCAGAATGGGAATCTGTTCTCCAAAAAGAAAATGTTTCTAGAAAAGTCTTTTAGAACCCAAAGCTAAGGAAATTGCTGAAGATAGACAAACTGCTTGGTTAGCATTGCACACTCTGAATTATTCCTACTGAGAGAGGATTTGGAATTGGTTTTCCTTGTAGTTCTGGCCCTTAAAGCAGTGCTTTATGGGACATGGTGCCTGCTCTGCCCGCTGGCAGCCTGTCTGTGGAGCCCATGGAATCCCCACAACAGGTCAGACTAAGGCTCCCTTGCTTTGGGATCCCAGCTCAGACATGGGGGAAGAGGAATGCAGGTGAGAAGGTGACACTTTGTGGTAATTCTGATGGATGCTTTCATGGCATCTGAGGAAAAAGGACTACTTGAGTCCAGGGTAGGCTTTTTGGTCTTAAGAGCCTGTAAGATTTTTGTTGCATTAATATTTTCCCAAGTTTGTGAATTCATGCCTGTCTTTAGCATTCATTCTATGTCTTATGTCAGGGAGTTCCACAGTCCATCTTTGCATTAAGTGAAGTGGTGCCTGCTTGATTTTGATTTGAACCTCCATCTGTGAATCTGTATTTCGGGGTTTCTTGTTACTGCAATGGAAGGAGCAGCTAAGTGATTCATCCTTTACCTTTTTCACGCTTGTCATGATTTTTAGTTGGCTCTTGTTTGATGTTTTTCTAGTTTGGGAGTGCTAGTCTGTAAATATCTTCTTTATGTGGAAGTTACTTGGTTACCTTTAATAATTTTTGTCAAGTTCTATTTCAAATTCTACTCAAATGCTTTTTCTCAGATGAAAGGATCACATAACAATTGTGATTTGGACGCAATGCAAACTTGACACATTAGCATTACACTTTGAGGTTTTCCTGTGATTATAATTCTGAAGGCACTGAACTGCTATATTCATAAGGCTGTGATTTTAACCTAAGATCTCGTTTGCCTCTGGCAATTGCTGTCTCAGAATCAATTCCTGAGTACATAAAGATGTTTGGGGTTTTTTTGTTGGGGGTTTTAGCTTTTTTGTTTAGTTTGGTTTTTTGAGTTTTTTTGCCAAGTTCATTACTTCACATTTGTTTTGTTCCAATGTCATCTGCCATTTTATCCTCAATCACTCAGTGCCACAGAGTCTTTCTGCAACTTTTCTTTTTTTTCAGTCCACTATTGGTTTTCTTCCCCTGAAAAACTTGTCTTCAGTGGCAAACTCAATCTCCTTTCCATTCTCTTTTCCTGATCATTCCTGAATGTGTTGAGCAGCTGAGGCCTTAGCAAAGATCCCTGTGGGATTCCACTTGTACCTTTCCTTCACTGAGAAAATGGACTATTTATTGCAGCTCTTTCTTCCTGATTTTTTAGTTAGTTATCCCTGTGAGGACCTTCCCTCTTATCTTATGTCAGCTAAATTTAAGACCCTTTGGTGATTGGATCTAGTTGAATACTTCATGGAGATCAGAGCTGGCTGTGTTAACCATCTCTCCCCTCTACTCACTCAGTTTATTTAGTTTATTTTCAGTGATTTTTTTTCTTAGAAAATTCTAGTGGATTGTGGGGTAAGACTATTTAAACAATAAGAAAAAGAAGTTCTGTTGATTCTATTTTAATGTAAGGTCACTGACTGATAAAGTGGGCAGACCAACAGCCTATTTAAGTGCAAGTTAGTTTTGTTTCTCTTGAAAAAAAATAAATTACATTCTCTACAAGAAAGTTATTTTTATTCAGGAGACATACCCCCTGTGCTTGATATTGTTTCAGTAAGCTCCTTCCAGCAACAGACAATTTGTAGGACTTGCTGGGGATAATGAGGTAGATGAGAGTCTTTTGTGAATTCAGCCACATTTGACTCCTGTAACACTTCACTACTGATGGTACCCCCTCAATATTCAGTCAAATGATGTCTGTGTTTGGAAGCACAGAAAAATGTACATTTTGGTCTTGTCACTTAAGCTCCAGCTGTTTGTAGCCACATGCCAAAGTAAAAATTGACCTGTACTATTTGCAATACAGATCACACGCCAATACTTTGGAGATCGGGGACTAAAGAGTGGTGTGACATTTTATAAATTGCAGTTTAACCACTTGCCATTTCAATGTACAAGGAAAATGTTATTTGAAATATTTTAAGTGTTCTTAAGACAAAGTTATAGTTTGTAGAGCAACAGAATTTGCCACTACATTTTCTGATAACTTCTGAAGTAGTAGAAGTTGGTACAGTTTACACTCTAGTGTTGGAAATACATGTGACAAGTATCTTCTGAAACTCTGAGTCATTATGCCTTGGAAAAACATAGGGACTTATGGATGAGACACCTAACAAATGTAAGATCCTTCTTCTCATATTTATTTTAAGGATGAAGGATCAAAAGGCTGGTATTTTGGAAAAAAATTAAAGTGCAGTCTGCCTTGCATGTGTACAGAGAATAATCTGTGTTGGTAATTTGGTGAGGCTCAGAAGGAAACACAGCAGGACTGGCTGTGCTTTGTTTGTGTAACTCTTTTAACAGGCCAGAACACAGATGAGCATCATTGCAGGCTGAAATGGGAATTTTTTGAGCCTATGTGACATTTGCTGTTTTTCTCAGGGTTCCTTCTACCTTCTTTTAACATTGGTTTATTAAATCAAAGTAATGCCACTTTTCAGCTTTGATCATGGTAAGTTTTATACTACAATTCCTCAAACTTTCAAAAATACCTTCTGTTTTTTCAAGAGAATGGAAGAGTAATAAAAGCTACCCTGTGCTATTATCTAATCTAGAAATCTCTGTCATAGGCATTACAACTTTAGCAAAAGTAAACCCGAAAATAAATTGTATTTTTTAATTGTGAAAAGAAACAAAAAGTGCTTCTAAAAACACTATATGAATTATTGCATTCTCCACATAAAATTTTCATTATCTAAAGCAGCCTAAAAACTTAGTAAACAAAGTATAATGTACTCTAAAGAGATTTCTGCTTCAATTACATTTGTGTCTTTCATAATGGATTATTAATAGGCAAAACATTCATACTAAAGAGAAAGCAAATATTTTATATACAAATATATGTCCAAAGTTTATTTCTAATAATTCTTAGAATTACAGAAGCCAACTCAAATTCTTCTTAAGGGGTAGCATAAAAAAAAAGGAGGCAATTCAGAAAACTTGACCTCTCAGTCCTTATTCTGGAGAACAAAAGAGCCTAAATATAGGACTTATTGCTCCTGTGAAAGCCATAAACTAGGGTGTTTAAGTTGTGCTTATGTCTGTTTGAGTAATCAGAAAAAGTTTCCAAGTGCAATTATAGAACAAAAGATCTTGAACTGGGACTTATTATTAGTTTGGCAAGCTTGAGACCTCCCAGTTACTGAACTGATTGTAATTTATCTATAAATTGATTTTTTTCTCCTGTCTTTGCTGTTTTGGTATTTTATAAGTTCTAATATTATACTGCTTTTTTATTTTTTTTAATTTTTAATGCTAAGTCTGAAAGAGGAGCAATGAATCTTCTGAGTCAGGATAAGCTTAAAAGGTGTGGAATTATAAGGTAAAGGAGGCAATTGCTGAGCACCAGCTGTGGCAGCCACATGTGAGAACAAAAACTATCACATTAGTAAATCTTCTCCTGAAAGCAGAGTTTTGTCTGGCTCTCCCTAAGCCAGCTGCCAGGCACCTCTGGGGTTCAGCACGTGCCAATTTCCCAGCCTTTCAGGCACATCCTCGGTGGAATGATCCTCCCTGCAGTTTGGGCATGTCTGATCAAGCTGTAACAGCCGTGCTTGGACTGTGCTGTGGAAGTGTCCTCTCTTTGCAAATGTGTCTGAATGTCTGTAAAGAGCTAACTCTGGCAGAACAAGAGTAATAATGAGAACAAGTAATAGAGCAGTACAGTGTCTGGCTGTTTGGCTGGTATTCTACGGGGTTTTTCATCCCTGAAAGTGCTGAAAGCATGGAGACAGTTTGTACCCAGTAATAACCCCAGTCCCACAGTTGAGGATTCTGGGTCCATACAGGGGGACAGCCAGGGTTCTCTGCTCCTGTGAGAGCTTCACCCAGTGAACATGTCAGAGACACCACAGCAGCCACAAGCACAAGTGCTCTGACTCAGGGTACTTTCTTGTCTTTAATTATTGTGCAGGACAGGAGTATTGTCATAGCACATGTCTGGTTTGTGAGAGTCTTCCCAAACAGATACCATTTCTAAGATTCTGTTCTCATTATTATACTTCCCTCTAAATGAGAACTGATGAGTGGAAGCCTAATAAACTAGAATAGTTACAAAAATAAAGTACTGCTGCCAAGCATATCAGGCTGAGTACTGATGAATTCCATTTACATCAGTGACGCTGCTCACATGTACATTGGTGTGATGTAAAATAGAATTTAAAGAATGGGAGAAATGAATAGTGAGATTGGTAGTCACCACAAGAGAGAATGGACTGACACTTTCAGCATAGATATTTTTAGCCTTCAAATTCAGGGATGTGTCTCTCTGCCAAGAGAGCATATCTGATATAAGAATGTTCAGTCTTTCTGAGTATCAGATAAACTGCATTGCTTGTGTGCAGCAGAGCCATCACCTCCAATAGTACTTGGAAACTTGGCAGATTTGGGCACTTTTGCTCTTATTTCAGGCAGTGGTTTTCATTCATAGAAAAGATTGTATTGAGAAGAACACTTTTTTTTCCCCTTCCAGCAATTCCAGTGACGTGTAAGGTTAATAAAACCTTTGTATGCAGGAAGATTTACCAGTATTATAAAAAACTAATGTATGCATTTGTATAAGGCAGATATTATAGCAGCTGTAGAGGTACAATATGTTATTGAGTGTTAAAGGACACGTCTCTTGTCTGGCCCTAGGAATGACACAGGGATGAGTCCGGCTGTCCTGACACCAGAGATCAATCATGCTACATTAGTTTGCTTTATTTGACACTGTCATGTTACTTTGTATTTCTTGGAGGTGATACAAACTCAACAGAAGAGAATTATCACGCCTGGCAGTACACAGATTAGACACATGCACTGTTTTGGCTATATGTGTCTTTCCTAGATTGATTACTGTTGTATTTTAAGGCAGCTCACGTAATTTGTTGCACCAAACATGAAAATAAGCCTCTAGGTTTTTTTAGCATCAAGGATCTAAATTCTAATGACAGAACCCATTGAGGCAATATCTGAACACTGCTTTAGAAGCTCACAGTAATTCTGAAACCTCAGTGCCTTTCTTCCTTAAATGTTTTTATGAATAAACTTTGTATTCCCCAACTCCAAACTGATAAAGCTATAAAATAAAAAAACTGTTGCTGTGCTTGGGAATGGTTTGAATTCAGAGATGTCTTCATAGTATATTTCAAATTTAGAGGTTGAGCTGAGCATTTATTTAGTGCATCTTGCTGCAGCCTTAATTAGAGTGGTAAAATAGTACTTAGCCTGTTAAGTATCTGTCATGAAGGAGCTCCTCTTCTGACATTGCTGCAGAGATTGAGTCTTGGTGCAGCCATAAAATTCTGGAAAATATGTAACTGAGAGCAAGAAGAGAGAATTACCTCACCAGGCATTAAAGACTTTGCAACAATAAAACCAGCCATAACCACTGACTTTTTTTTTCATGAAAGCTGTTACAGGAATAGCATTTTCTAAATATTTCACAATATAAGAGATATTAATGATTCATAAATTAATTATTAAGAAATGCTTTTAAATTATAACTCTCAGCAATCTACATTGAAGACTGTACTTGATGGTGCACTGAATATCAAATGCAGAATATTTTTTTATAAAACTGAGATTAGTTCTTTTTTAAAACGTAAAATACTTTTGAATGCAATTGTAAGACAAGACATAGTTAAATGTAATGTGGAAACAATTTAATAACAAAAGCTAAAATTGCAAGAAAGTTTATTAAGAATAGAAAGCAAAACCACCTTGTCAATAATTTTGATGAAACTTCACATTTATATTTGAGGTATTTGCACTTTCACTGTTTCTACCAGTGTGCTAGATATTTAAATCACGAAAAAGGAACCTGAAATTGCTTACCTCTTTCACAAAAAGTAATGCAGTTACCTGTTAAAACCTGAAGATAAATTAAAATTCATATTCAAATCAAGCCTGTACAGCATGATGAAGATCTTATATGAAGGAGATGAGGGGAAAAAAAAAAAAAGGGAAAAGTTGTGTAGGTGCTTTGAATAATTCTTTCATCTTCTACTGTATGTTTAGGAGTTAGCCAATTCTTTGTTCTCTCTAGAAATGTTTTATTTTCTCATCCTAATTAATAATCTTGGTTTTTGAATTCTGCCTTTCTTCAACAGTAGAGAGTAATGCCAATGAGGATGTTGGAGTTTTTCCTTTGGAAAACTCTTAATAGCTAATGGAGCACATGTGGGGTTTTTTAATAGTGGAAAGTATCAGAGAAATTGGATTTGAGGTGTTTAATTAAGTCTGTTCACAGACAAATGGTCTTGATGAGTGACAGGTTGGCATGGTTAAGTCCACCAGGAAAAACAGCAATTAGAATGAACCTGTGGACTCTGCATCCCAATCTTTTCAAGGTCAAGCCACAGAACTAATTTAGAAAAGAACTAACATGATGTTGACAGAGAATCAATAATGTAAGGCACCATAGGATATTTCACTAATGTGAAGTTGCTTTAACCCCACCCCCCAAATCAACATTTGTTCAAAATTTATTCAATTTTCACTCTCCTGAGGTGTAGTGTTTTGTGAATGTGAATATATGAGTTTTTTACCTTTCCCTTTTTGCATAAAAATGTTGAAAATAAAATTACTGATGGATTTTAAAACTGTTTAGTGAAATCAGTCAATTTTATATATACTGAATATTTTAAAGAAACTTGAGTTCCATTTGAGTTGATGACAAATACTTTCTCTGACATCATTTAGGATAGAAACAACATAATACAAGGCAGTGTAGCTAAAATGTTTATGTTTTTATAACTAAGGCAAACATTTGCATTTGAATATCCATTGAGAGGAATGAATCTACTTCATATCTGCCTGGTATGTTCTGCTGTTCTGTTAGGTATAATTTTTATTTTACTTACTGTCTAAGCAGTTTCAGGTTTTGCTTCTTTTCTTGGCATACATATTGTGTCTGTACATTTATTCAAGGAGGAATTGATGTTAAATTGAAATTCAGCAGGTTATCTACATATAGGAAAAATACTTTGTCAGTTTTTTCTTTCATACGAAAGTGCAGTTTTTTTCCTGAGGAGATGCTGGCAGAAACATAATTCAGAGAATGTGGTAGAGACTTAGCAAAATATTGCACAGGTAGCTGAACAGATGGATCTCCAAAGAACTTCAAGCTTGCACCTGCAGGACACTTACCTCTAAGAATATAATAGACTTCCTTTCCACCTTCTTTCCATGAAAGCTGGCATTCACTCTCCTACTCTCCAGTTCCTATTCTGCCAACTGCCTTCCCTTTTCTTCCCCTCTCAAAGAATTCCAGATCCTCTACTGCTGACTGTCCCCCGACACTGGGGAAGCAAAAGTGTGAACCACAGTCATGACCTAACCTTGTCCTGTTGAGGAGGCCAAAGAGGACAGAGCGTCGCTGTCAGTGCAGGAAGGGCTGGTGCATGAACTCGGCAGGAGCTTGAGCTGCAAACTGCTGGGCCCTGGCATGTGCACCCCAGAGAGTCTGGGGAGCTGGCTGACCTGGCTGGGAGCCCTCTCCCTCATCTCTGAGGGGTTCTGTATTGGTGATATTTTTGTCCGACGTTGGGGAGAAATGATGAGGAGGACTCCATCTTACCAGAAGGCTAATTCATGGCTTATTATACCATATTATGTTACACTATGTTATATTCCATCTAAACTGCATCTGCCAAGCACTCAACTGCACTCCCCTGCACAGCATCTCGTGACTGTCAGCCCGCAGTCCCGACACACACACACACCTGGATTCTATTGGCCAGTGAATCAAAACACTCACACCACAATCCAACTACCAATTCCCTTCAGGTAAAGAGTCTTCCACAATGCATTCCACTTGTGAACAACACAGGAGCAGTAAATGAAATAAGAATTGTTTTTTCTTTCTCTGAGGTTCGGAGAATGTGAAACCCAGAAATATTCTTGGGAAGAAGAGAAATGTGGAGACAGTTCTGGAGGTCAGGGGATGTCCAGAGCATGGAAGAAGGCTATTGCCACACCCATCTACAACAAAGTCTTAATGGAGTATTCAGGAAATTATTGGCCCATCAGTTTTACTTCAGCCCCTGGGGAGATTAGAGAATGGATCCTGCTGGGGCTGTCACAGGTCAGATGAAGCACAGGATTGGAAAAATCAGCATGGGATTGCTGAGGGCAAATCATGCTTGACAAACCTGATCACCTTCTGCACTGAGTAACCTGCTTTGTTGATGTGAGCTGAGCAACAAATATCAACTGACTGGGTTTTTCCAAGGCTTTTAATAGAGTTTCCCCGAGTCTCCTCCCTGAGAAGCTGATGTGTCACAGTCCGTGCAGTGGGTGGGGAACTGGCCAGCAATCAGCACCCAGAGCGTGGTGGGGAGTGGCTCCTCAAACTGGCAACCTGGCACAAGGGGTGCCCAGGGATCAGTATTGGGCCTGACACTGGTTACTGTCATTGTTAGTCATCTGAAAAATGGGATCAAGTGTACCCCGGGAAGTTTTCAAATGAAACCCAGAAAATGGTTTGAGGTGTGGATGTGAAGAATCCCCCCTTTATTCTTTACTTCTAACTTCTACTGGGGAGAGAGACAAATTGGTTAAATGCCAGGCACTGCAGTCAAAAATGAGTGTGCAAGAAGAGCAAATTCAAAATAAAAATCTCATTTGTGACAGTGGTGTTCAGTGGGGAACCCAAAGGATTCAGGTTTCTATCAGGAGACAGCAGAAAAGCAGTGATGCTTTTCCTTGAAAAAATAATTTCCTGAGAAACCCCTTGGGTTCATCACAGTACATGGTTTTACTGAGTTATCACAATTAATTTACTGGTTTTGACGGGAAAAATGCGTGACAGTTAAACTTTTGCTTTAAAAAGGGCAAACCTTTGGATTTGGGAGTCAAATTCAGAATTACTGAAACAACAGAATGATTTTTTTTGTCTCCATGAAAAACTATACTGTCAGCTAAAAGACAACCTTAAAGACTGTGGTTTTTACTCATGCTCCATGAGACAGGGTGTCATTAGATTCTTTCTGTTAATGTGCCCTTCCTTTGCTTCCAAGATATCATTTCAAAGCATTTTCTTGCTAGTTGAGACTCAAGAAGAGCACACACAGAATTCTGCACACTGGGGCATATTGAGTTCGCTCATTAGATGTTTGCTAAATCTCTGAGATACTAAAACAAGTTTCTTGGAATTAATGTGCAGCAGTTATTTCAATTAAACATTTGCTAAAGGCTTTTAATGTCCTTATCAGTAAAATTCAGTGTAAGCCCTAGATTAATTTGGTCATGATTTTGTGGTGCTTTGGAAATACAAACTACTAAATAAGAAAGAAATGCTATTATTCTACTGTCTTGTAGGTTCTGCAGTACCATGATTACTGCCTGCTCATATTTCTCTTCAGTGCTGGAAATACATAAAACTTACCTAGCAGTTGAAATGCTAATAAATATCAGTTATATGCAGAATTATTTACATAAATTTATCAGATAAACATATTTCTGTGTATTATGGCTCATCTTCAGCCAGACCTTTAGTGTATTTAAAAATTAGACAAGGCAGGTTCAACAAACTGAGCTACAGAAAAGGTGGCATCTCCTTTTAAAAGAGAGTGGGTGGGAAGAAAAAAAAGCCAGACTGTGCTGGCCGTGTTCTAGGTACATACAGAGGTTTGTGCTGGTGTCCAATGATTTGTTGCACTGACACTTGTAACTTTTCAAAACAGGGATTTCAGGTTCAAAATTTAAATATCACTTCAGGAGAGAAGTGAGAGAATTTGCTTTATTGTTTTTGGTTTCATTGTGTGATACTCCTGTGCCTTGGGATTGCAGCCACACGGGAGGAGCAAGGAACCTTGTCTTTTCCAAACACAGCATGCAATCTGTATTTCCTATCTAAGGCCTTATTTAGTTATTATTTATCACTTATTTAAATACCATTGGTCACAACAGCCCTTAAGCAAATGTTTGCATGTTTTTGTCGGTATATAACTTACCAGAGCCAAAGGAAACTGAGACTTAAGCAGTGAGAGCCCTCAGCTGAGGCTGCAGAGCTGGGGGTCAGAGCTGCAGTACCTCACCCAGTCCAGCCTGTGTATTACTGAGCTGCACTGCTTTCGGCCTTTTGAACCTTTAAACTCAGCAGAGGCCATAGGTACCTCAACAGGGGACTTTGAATGGGAAATCACAAGTCCAAAGAGAGCTGTAGCACTCTTTAGAAATATGCCTAATAATAACCTTTTCCTACATTTTTCTCTTGAGTAATACATGGCTTCAGCAGTGCTTTCATTCCATACACTTCCATCGAAAGAGAGCAAAAAGTCCATTTCAGCATGTAGTTGTCTCCTTTTCTGTTACCTGAGAAACTTTTGTTATATTTGTTTGGATCAAGGAGTCTCAAAACCAAACAAAACTTTGCTATCTTGTAGAGTGGTTTTAGATGTGTTCTGGTCCATATTTGAATCTTCCCTTTGATTTTTTCCCCCCCTAATTTGTTTTACAAGAACTTCATCCAACTTCTGTCATTTCTTAATTAATAAAAATAATATTATGCATGTCACTGTGTTAAATCAGCCCATTAACAGTTTTACCAATTGCTTCTTTTCTCTCTTTTCCTGTTATTTTCTTCTTCTTTTTTTTTTTTTTTTTTTTTAAATCTTTCTGTCTATCACTCTTGCCAGCTGTGTCCTATTTCCAAAGCTTCATCTACTCACACAAAACAGCTTGGAATGGTGAGGTAGATTTTAGGAGATTAAAGATTGCACTGTAATACACTAGACTTAATCCTAATGCCAGTGAACTCTTTATATGCTATCCTCCCCTCAGGATTACAAAGATTTATGTAACCATATTTTTTCACATCCAAAGGAGCTTAAAGGAATAGACATAGATTGTTCTGGGTGTTGAATAAAAGCAGTAAGCCCAGATAAAGTATTTTTGTTCTTCAGATAATATACCAGAATGTAACATTTTCAAACTGAGTGGTCATAGGAGACAGTTGAATGAGGTGCAGGGGGAATGTTTGCTCTGATCTTAAACCCACATCTTCAGGATGTAGTGGCACACATTTAATATCTATGACAGCAGAAATGGGAAAAATGTCTTGTCTAGCAGTGGTTAAAGTTATATGAGTTTTGCTACCTAAGGTTTGCCTCTCCTAGTTTTTAGCATTAAATATTCAATGATGTAGATGTGTACTCGATTAAGGCTGCCTATCAGTTTTCCAAGTCACATCGTGTGGGAAACACTGTAAGGATTGTAATGAAAGTTGTTTTACAGCCAGCAATGTATCAGGAGCTATCCTGTGCTTTTATGGCTTGCTGTGAGGGAAGCTCTTTAAATATCATTATCAGACCCATGAATATTCTAAACTGATGTTCTTTCAATATTTAGCTTAAGCTTTTAAAATTTCAGAGGACATAACTCTGTGTGTGAGTGGTGATTTGCAGTCTTCAATCCTCTTTGCTGGAAGGTTCCTGTAGCAGCAACAATGTCTGAGTTTAATTTCTGCTGTTTTCAGAGTGAGTGGAAGACTTTACCTTTTGTTTTCCTGCACTATTTTGGCATGACATACCTCTTTTCTCCATGTTTTGATACAGTCTTGTCTGCCAAATGATGATTTTTTTTTTTATTCTTTTTGTGAAGGAATAAAAAACCACTAAGGTAGAATGGGATCTCAGGAGATTATGAGTCTTGGACTGAAAAAAACATTCAAACAGAGCCTGGCCTATTTGGGTGATATTTGTCACTACCAGGATGCCTAATATTTTGGGCTTTTTTTTTTTAATAAAAAATGTAATTTTAGCATTAACTTTTAGAGGAATAAAACTATAATTAAGCAATTCTAATCCTCAAACTCATACTTGAAACCTCTGAAATCAAGTTCATCAGCTGTCACGCAGGAAAATATTTGAAAAAGATTGCTGGCTTATCAGAGTAGATGAAGATATTAAAAAATTGCAACCCGCCCTCATTATTTTTAAAAGGAGAATGTTTGATTTCACTGAGCAGCTGAATTGCTTCAGCAAAGTGCTTATTCAGTGGGCAGAGTCAGAGGGAGGAAGAAAGGATGAGAGAAAAGCACCTAGTGTACAAAGAAAACTATTTATAGCTGGTATCTCAACAATGACTTTCATAGAGAGGAAAAGATAGAAAACGTTGAAGTGTCTTTTGCAACAAACGGTCATTTCCAGAAGTGGAGCTTCATCACCTTTGCAGGGGTGCACAGAGCTCTGACAGCTGTTCTGTGACTATGCAGGGAGATATATGAGCTGCAGCACTTAGCATTTTATCAGCCATAGAGGAAAAAAAAAGGCATAGTCTGATACTTTGAAAAATGACTGGAAAAAAAAAAGTTTCCGTCTTTGGTGATGTCTGAAAGTTCAAAATACTTGAGAAGTAGTGCTCTGCTTTTATCCTTTATTTTCCTGTTGAAAAGCATCCTAATGTATGCCACTTTGGATTCTATAAACGCACTTTATGTTGTAGGATACACACAGTCAAAGAAATATATTTACAGAAAAGTGAAAAATGTAATTTTAAAAGCATTTCAATGTTCTGATGTCTTCCTTTATAGGATGTGTAAATCTTCTGTCCCTTCTGCAGGGGAAAGGAAACATTATCCATCTGGGTGACCGCTATTCCTTGCAACATGAAACAACAGAGCAAAGTCTGTAATTCAATAGGAAATGTCAGAGGGAAATGAAAGGAAATCATTGGTTTCTCTGAGCTCTCACAAGTCTGGTCTTCAAATGTTCAAATTGTGACCAACAGATGAATTTGCTTCTGATTTCATTAATGTCAATATTATTGTCTTGTTTTGGTCTTCCCACTGCAGGATTAGAGGACTATCTGTCTATCTATCCACATTAACTAAATTTACATAATTTAGTTTAAAATCTGAATTATTTTAGCTCAGAGCAGATGACTATAAGCCATGCTAAACTTTTTGACTTGCTTACCTCTTTTAGACTGTCAGTATTTTAGAGTATTATTAATTTCACATTGTGCATAAAAAGGAAGAGGAGTTCAAAATACCCATGAAGTGCTGAACTGGCAGAGAAATGATGATCCTTGCAGCAAGAGAGGAGTGTTGCAATATCCGGAGTACTGCTGGTCTTTCTTCAACATAGCAAGTGCTAAGAGTGGGAGTCTCAGCTGCTAATACTCATCTTTTGTGGTGTTTATGGTTTGCAGTGTTTTTCATTCAACAGGCTTAAAATATTTTACAATTTCTATTTTATTAGACCTTATAGCACCTTTGTGAGATAATAGGAAAATTGCCCCCAAATCTGACTGTAGAAAGTAAGATAAAAAGAAGCCAGCTGGAGCAGCAAAGCCAGACCACAACCCTCTGAATTGATGCTGTGGGAAGCCCTGAGAGCTGCCTTGCTGTATTCTTCACTACACATTCAGTATCCAAAGGGTCATAGGAATAACAGCATCCTGCATGGCCAGTAGGCAAAACCAGCATTTAATTATCACTTTTAAATGACAAAAGGACAGCTTGTCTACCAAAGTGGATTATCTCTAACTGTGAACTAATATCCCCACCAAGCAGGAGCCCTCGCTGATGCTGCTGTCACACAGTAAATATGGTCATAAAGGGTACTGGTGTTGGGCTCAAGTGTGTGTGTGTGTGTGTTGAATTGGCTCGAGAGTGATTGGCAGCCTGGTGCATCTGTCGGTGCCTGGGGTTTGAAATTTTGGTTTGCTGTCCTTTGTTGAGGAGGAACAGAGCAGCAGCAGAGACAACACTGCAGTCAGGACAGAGCAGAGACCTGGGGAAGCGTCATCATCTTTTGGGAGAGTATATTTATGCAGAACATGTTGGAACCTTGACAGTGTGATGGCCTCAACACCTTCAGGTGCTGAAAAACTCTTCAGGGTTTCTGAAAAATAAATAGCTTGATCATAGTCTAATTCAGCACTGGCCATACATTCCACAGAAAAATGGAATTTCATTGTGCTTTCTCCAGATATTTATTTCTTCATTTTAGCTTGCACCCATACAAAAATGCACCAAAGAGACTGTTCTAAGTAGTGATTCACTCATGCTTTAGTTACGTGAAATATGAATGAAATCTCCCTAAGTAGTAGATGGAGGTGTTCCTCTACATTAAAAAATACAATTCATAGGAAGCATTATTAAATGGTTATGTCACAGCACAGTTCAGTTATCTGTACCATCATAACCTCACAGGCCAGGAAAGGTTTCATTTTTTATTTTATTGGAAATGTACATAGCAGAGATGGCCACTAAAACATCAACCAGCTGCTTATATTACTCTTTAAGGGATATTATAAAACCCACAAATTTTATAGTATGGCACACAACTTGCTACATGAAAAGCATTGACACTTCCAAAAATGTTTTTATAACACCCTAATTTTTAATATACTGGTCTTTTAAACATCTCTTTTTCCCCCATCCCCTTAAATTTGCAAAGGTCCCTCAAATAGCAACATGTTACAAACCTTTAGAATGTCACCATTTTATCTAGGTGAGGCAATACCTCATCACGTCCCTTAACATCTCTCTCTCTGCTGAATTCTTACTGTGCCCGTGATATATAACCAAGTTTAAATTTCTAGGCTCATTTTAGGCATTCAGTATTCTCCAATAACACTTAGGTGATAGTGATTTCTAGGAAGAAACATGTGGAATGTTCTCTGGAAAGAGTTAATCCCGTTTATTCAGCAAACAGAGCTTCCAGAGAATAGTGCTTAATTGTGGGAAATATTCCCACAAGAGTTGAGTGCCATTACAAAGCTTCCATTCCAGATGCAAGACAGACTTCTTCAATCTTTTTTCTTAATGTAAACTCAGTCTCCAGTGAGTGCAGATTAATTTCAATCTAGAAATAAAAACCTAATCCAAGCATTTTGTCTTGTGGGCAATAACGATGACATTAAGTTTGCCTGCTACATTTGTGGCAGATGTGCAGGACCCAATTGGGTCCATTTTTAAAAATACATCAGATGTGACTGCTACTGTCAACTTGTAATGGTGCTTAAACATACATTAAAAATGCCTGTTTCTTCATCACTGTTGGCAAACACAGAGGTCAACACTGAATAGCCAACAACACCGAAGTATTAAAGCAATGGCAAAATTTCACCTGTCCTGGATTTGTAGCTGGATTTGTAGTGTGAATACCACTGCATGCCTTTGAGCCTTTGTTTAAAAAGGAGAGAGTTGTAAGTCTTGTTGACAGTGCTGGAGACAGGAAAATCAAATCATTCATTTAGAGTGAAAGTCACTGCAGTAGCTCAGATGAAGTAAATCTAATAGTGCAAGTTTGCCAGGTCTTTTTCATGGTGTTGATGAATCTTCTTTATACCCAGACTAATTTAACTGTAAGATTGTGCTTAGCTAGGAGGTGATAGCCTTACCTGCTCTAATGTGGAGACATTTAATTGCTTCACCCTAAAAAGAAATGTTGTAAAATGAAAGCTAACCTATACACTGGAGATAGTTTATAATGATAATTTCCCCCTCTAACATCAATTATCTGACAGTAAAGATTGAGCCTTTCTGCTCTTGAATTACCCCCTCAAAACAGCCTGAGAAAAGAGGTTCATGTTAACCCAAATTGCTGAAATTGTCAGACAGAGCCCATTGCACTGACTGGTAAAATGAGCTTCAGTGACCTGATGATTCATCTTAATCAATTGCCTGTTCTCGTGTATAAAATTGTCTTTCTCAATGATACATGTGCATAATATAGATACAACGTTAATCTCACCAGGTACTGCATAATTAACCATACCCATTTATCTTCTCACATACATGTGCATCATTAGTAACAACTGCTAAACTCATCTGAGAGCCAGTTTCACAAAGAAAACAGAGAAATTGGTAAGAAAACTCAAATGGAGTCCAAATACCTTTAAGTGTGAATGCTGGTTTTAAGAAATGTTTGTAGTTGTTGATATGTTTGGTGTCACGTATGTACAAGTTCAAGGTTTTTATCCTAACAAAAGGATCATTGTTTGATCTATTAAGACTTTTAAATTTCTGGCAGGTGAGGAGGCACTTTGTTGCTTGTTGTTTTGGTTGAAAAAGCTGAGTTGTCAGCCTTTCAAATCAGCAGTCATAAGACATGTGCTGGAAGCTATTTGATTTAGAAAATAATTATTATAGATGCACATTCTTTGTAATTAGGTTAACAGATGTTATTAACAGGATTTTGGGTGTCCGCATTCCAATATCTCATGAGATGGCAAGACAGTTCCATCTGCTTCTGGGTGCCTAAATGGGTATCAATGCTCCTTCTAAGCTTGTTATCCTCCACAATAGAAATTCTGGACTATCCTTGCATTGCCTGACTGTTGGTGATAGTTTTATTAATGCAGTACCTTTACAGCATAATGTCTAATTAAAACCAAAGTAGTAGAGCTGTGATCACAGCTGGTGTGTTTCATGGGCACAACCAATCCAAATCTCTGGTACTGCTGGGTGGGATTCACACTCCTCACATATTGAGATGATTCCATTTCTACGTACAGCTGAGAGACATGAATGGAGAAATTCCCTTTTTATGAGCCATGAAAAGTAGTCCACCCATCTCTCTGACTTCATTCATCTAAGAATCAGTCCAAACAGTTGCTAGCCATGATTAGATTGAATCTTTCCCAAAATTGTTTAAAATAACTCAGGTTTTGCTATAAAATATCAACCTGTACTCTTCCTTGAGCACTTTCCCCTTGATGAGCTTAGACTTGCTTAGACTCTTTCTCACTTTCTTATGCAGGGCTCATAAGAAAGCCTCTCTCTGATTTGTACAGATGACTTCTGAGTTAACTGAAATATAAGAAGCCTGGACTGGTGTTTCTATGCCAAGGCATGCTGGTTTAGGAAGAAAAAGAAATTAAGATGTTTACTGATATTGTATATTTCTACTCCAAATAAAGCATGTTCTCCCAGCATCGTGGCACACACAGAGTGCTAGCACAGGTGCCCTAGATCAGCACTGCCTGACACCTGGCAGTGCCACCCCCATGTGTAACTGCCCACCCCACACATTCCCCCTGCATTTGTCCCTGTGCTTCATCAGAATGAGTCAATCAGAAGGAGATTTCCTGCAGCACAGGTCACCACAGCCTTGACTTTAGCAGGTTCTGTAGAGGTCACAGGGAAGAGTGGAGATTTGTCCATAACAAGCCTTGCTTGAGTTATTATTATGGCTGTCTTAGAGTGCTGCAGTAAATGAGAGTGGCTGTGGGGATGTGGAATAGTGAACTTCATTGCAGTTTCATTTTGTTTCCCAACCTTTGGAACAAAGATTTCCTCATCCAAAATAACTTCTGTGTACCTTTTATCACATCCAGAATAAGAAAGGTTTACATTGCTTCAACTCAAAGAGTAAAAGAATATTTCGGGATGTCAGTCAATCTAAAACTGCCATGAGAAATCTCTCTGGGGGTAATACTCTGCACTGACAGGGTTACTACATTTTGGGGAAGAGCATTTAGACCTTTCTGGATTAGACTGTGCTCTTTGAAGAATGTGAATCTCTGCATTGATGGTATGTTTATATTTATATTTGCCTGCGTACTCCAATGGCACAAAGGTCTTTAATCTCACAGAGCTTTTACAGTCTGTCTCTTGGGCAAGTTTCTTTTGCAAACCAATCAAGTTCCTGCTGACAATCTTGGCCATCTTTCTGTTTTAAGTAGGAAAACATAGTCATTCTCCTCTATCAAGTCATGAGTAATGGATAAAAATATTAATGTGTTTTATATATTGCTACTTAGCCTCTGGTAATCTAAGGGAAATAGAAAATACAGCTTTTAGCAGTGGAATCTATGATGTGCATTCATCAAAAAATTAAAAGGAAGGGAGAGCACATTGAAGGCATTAAAATGCCGTGTCAGCTGCCAAATTAACAAGATGCTTATGATCTTTGTAATAGCTTAGCTATTATTCTTCTACATTCCTGACTGAATGGATGATATTTATATTAAAAGTGGTAGTAATATTTGTTTTTATCCCTGTAACAATGCTGTGTTCATAAAAGGGATGTCTGGCTCTTTGCTTTATAAAAATAACTTGGAGCATGAACATAGTGAAGTGAATGTTTGGAGAACCCCACCTATCCACAGTACCACAAAGTGTGTATCAACAGTCAGCCTCTAAAGCTCTCCACTTTGACCTGTTCATTATTGGGAAAACTTGTAATTTTCCCTGCTGAGGCTTTGAAACTGAAGTCATCTGCCTGTGGGTGTAACTGTAATAATGATAAAGCCCCAACTTTAAAACTTGTAAAGATGGAGTTTTGTTTCTTTTTAGGTTTTTTTTTTTTTTTTGTTTGGTTTGTTTTGGTTTTTTGGTGGTTGGGGTTTTTGGGAATTTTTTTTTCTTTTTTGGATTGGTTTTCTTTGGGGGGGGTTTACTTGTTTGGGATTTTCTATGGTTCTTTTGGGGGGGTTGTTTGTTTTGTTTGTTTTTTATTGTTTTTTGGTTTGTTTTGGGCTTAGTTTGGGGTCTTTTGCCAGTTTAAGCTTCAGACTTATGACTGCATTTATCATGTCAGTGGGAATTGTGACAGCTAGGGAGGCTTTCCCATTGTTTAAGCCTTGCTGTCCAATGATGTTCCAGAGTATGCTGCTCCCTGGCAAGAACTGGTCTGCACTACTGAGATTTGTTACTGCTCTGAGCAATAGAAAACAAGATCTTGTAGAGGAGAAAAAGGTCTCCAAATAACCTTGAAGGAAAAACAGTGTCACCCATCATATTCAGTGAGACACAAGATGTTGAAATCAGAGGCCAGAACTATTTATAACAGTATTTATGCAGAAATCCTCCTACAGGTGGAATTGTCAGTAATAAAATTGAATAGCCTTCTATGTCTTCTCTTTGTATTACAATATTGGCCAAATACCTGACTGTTCTTACCTTGTTTTCTTCTGAAAAGGCAGAAGAAAGGATACAATTAACTCTCAAGTAGAGTTCTGGGAATATATCCACTGTTTATAAGCACAGAGAAGATTGCTTCCTGGGGAGGAAAGCTTATCTTCAACACTAGCTCTGCGTGGTTACATGACGTTATGCATAATATTTTTAAAAATTCTCTGCCATCTTAAAAATGATAAAGACAGAAAGGCTTCCTTAGGTTTCTGAGACCAAAGTGGTAGAGTATTGCAGACAAAAATTTTTTCTGTAAAATGAGAGAGAAACTGCATGTTATACTGTCAAAGTTAAAAAAACATCAAATTATCTCTAATTTAGGTGAGAACTTTGAAATTCAAATCATTATTTCAACAATTTTGTTCAATTCAAACTGCTGTTACAGGAGGGAGACAAAACAGGCCATGCAGCTTCAAATTAAATTGGTTATGTATGCATTGATGATACCTGCACATCACCTACCATACACACCATGTATTGTATTTCTTTTACCCATCTGTAACATTTCTCTCTATAAATGCACTAAAATAATTACAGGCTGCTATTAAAAATCTCTGATGAAAGAAGGATTAGATATCTTTGTTCTTTATACCCTGAAGGCTATGATAAAAAGAATATTGCAGATATTGAAATTACTTTAAAGAGGTATAAGAAGCAAAAGAATTTTAAACCCAGTCTTCCTAGTTTGGAGCTGCAGATAATGAGAGCAATTGATGTCATTTAATGGTAAAAATTATGCATCAGAAATATGGACACAATTAGACCTGTCTATCTGAGATCAGAGTCATAAAACTAAGTTCATCACAAAACATCTTCACTGCCATTTGGACCTTTGAAATTGCTCCTTTTAGAACAATTTCAAAAATTTCAAAATCAGGATGAAAACCTTACAGCTTTCTTGTTGCTGCAAAGAGACAGAATTATCTCAGTGATAACATAATTTTTCTAAGATGTAGGAAGTGAATAAAACTTACGCCTGTCTGATATTTAGCCAATTTACCTAATGTTTAAAGAGCAGTTCCTCAATAAGTATTTTCATAGCAGTGCATAATTTTCTATATTACAGAGCAGTGCATAATTTTCTATATTAAAGTAATAATAATGAGTCACTATCTTGATAGACTGAATTATTTTGTCCATAAGAATGTTAAAGGTCTACCAAATGCTTTAATCAGTCTCCCATTTTTTCCTCGACATCCCAGGTTTTTAAGCTGTTTGAGGAAGAAGTCCAGCTAAGCAGATTGGGATTTTTAAATTTCAAAAGCATTAGTTTCCTGTAATAATTTTTTTACGCGCAAGTATCTTAAGATTTTTTTATTTTTTTTAGTATTAAGCATAACATTTAGCAGTGTGTGCAGTCAGAGTTCTTGCTGTAAAAGGCATCTTGCCTCAGGGTATAGAGGTGTTAATGTGAAAGGGCTGATTTTAACTGCTCTTCAGCTGAAAGCAAAGCAAGAATAGTTTCCCTAACAGTAAAAATAATGAACAATTAACAAGCAAAATGAAAATCTCACAAGCAGCAGGCCATCTAAATGTATTCAGACTTCAGGAAAAAGAAAGTCTGCAATAAGTTTTAATCAAATTTCACAGCTGCTGAAATATATTCATGCCTGATTTGATTGACAAGTCCAGCACAAATAAATCAATCTATAAAGTGAAGTGTTACATTTAAGGTCAGGCATGTCACTTTCATCTACCTGTGTTCAAAATGCAGAGCCCTGAAAGACTGTCCCTATTTCCAAAAGACTCTATTCATTTCCTTTATCAACTGCATCTTTATCTGCCATCCAAGCAGTGCTTCTCTAGGGGCCTGAAATGAACCTGATGAATGCTCTTAGTGTTTGAGAATACAGTAATGATTCCTCACATTCTGTTTGTGTTATTTTCTTGTCCTCATGTACTTAGAGATGCATTCAGTTTGCTTTGTGTATCAGCCAAATTGCAACTAAGTGGAAGTGTTCCTAAAACCCCACAGATCATGCAGGAAGTTTTTAGCTTTTTATGTTGTGTTTATTTGGTTGATATCAGTACTTCTTTCAGCATGCTGCTTTGGTGAGTTGGATTGCATGGAAAGGACAGATATGGTGCAAAGAATCATTGGAGAGGAAATTAGTAAAAAGTAGCAGCTGAGAATAAACAGATGCTAAAACAATGGGAAGGTCTTGATTAGATCTGGCTAATAGTCAGCAGGTTATTTAGTTTAAATAACCAAAATATTTCTCCCGGAATTACCAGGAGGAAATTAAACAGAATACTTACATAAGTAGAATACTTAAATTAAACAGAATGTATATAGGTGATATCTAGATTTGAAGAGTTGAAGGTGATGATGGTTCTCTAGATCTCCAGGAGTATAAATTTTAGGTAGAGACTGTTGCTAAGAAAGAAGATAATTTGAAAAATACTTTTGAAAGTAAAAGTACCAGGGCCTGGAGAGGTGGTGGGAGAGCATAATATGCAGAAAAAAATAAGTGATAGAGGGTTGTGGGAAGATGCAAATGTGCCAGCTGCAGGGAAATGCCACCAGTGTCAGGGACTGGGACTTGGGGTTAGGATGAGACATGACAAACCATCTAAATATTGCTTGGAAGAACCAGCTCCTTCAGTTCTGGCTTGCAAATGACAAAAAAGGGACATGGCATAAGAATGACAACAAGCAAGACCATAGAATTCTCATCTTAATAACTATTGGCTAGTAAAAAAAGATATTTTGGAAAAATCTAACTTTGCCTAGAAATTAATTATGATATTTTCTTAAATAAGGAGATAAATAATTTAGCAGGACTTTGAATTTTCAAACTAGAAATCCTTCAAAGCTTGGTGTCTAGTTGAGATGATTAACATGCCTGGTCTGTTCTTTGTATGAGTGAAGACTCGTGTCCTGTGCTGGGCAGAGTTCCCTTGCTAATAACCTGGGGTAATAGTCCTTGTGAGCTACTGCAGTCAGATCTTGCAGTTTCTTTAATATTCGTGTTGGACGTTCTCAGTCATGTTTGAAGGATTGGGTAGAATCCTTGAATCTGATAGATGATCAAAGAAACAGGAAAATACAGAGTTCTGTACAAGTCAGCTCCATATTTAAAATTGTTTAGTGTCCAGAATCAGATTTCAAGGAAAAAATTATTTGTGAGATGAAGGAAGAGAAAGTTAGTTGGATGCTGGAAGATGTTTAATAAGGTTAAATTAAATATTTATATTTGTAAAGCTTTCATATGAAGTTACATACGTATCAGGCACTCTGAGCATCAGGAATTTTTCTGAAGTAGTTGCATGCATTTTCCAAACTATGTTTTTATGATAATTATGTGAAGGACTTGTATAGTATGAAAACTAATCATAGACCAAATATTGCCATAGTGAATGCACAAAAGAGTGTCTCTATGCACTGAACAGGAATTTATAATTCCATACAACATGAGCAGCTTTCTGTAGAGAGTCATCAGACACTGAAGCTGGGTAGCTCCCAGGGACTGAGTCAGGGAAAAGGAATCTGTGCATTTGTTTGAAAAGTTAGAAAAAAAATTCTAATGACATTTGACATTACAAGGCATAATAGTCATAATTCTGCAAGGTTTCCTCTTCTGGCAGGGGTCTATGACACTTCAAGAATGAAATGGAGCTGGCACCAGGCTGCTCCTGGCTGTGCACTGGAAGGGCTGAGGGTGAGGGATTTGTGGGGTCCACTCAGCATCTTCCAGCCTCAAAAAGCCTTTTTGTTCACCTGAGCTCTCTTTGGGCTCATGAAAGGTTGCATTTCATAAATTAAATATTGTGTTAAGTGGGGAAAAAAGGTCTTTGAAAATATAACTATTGATTGTAATAATGCTCAGACTCAAAAGTAAGTGAATTTTACCTGCAGTGTATGATGGCAGATGGGTTTGTTTATTACCACCTGTTCTAGCTGAGACAGCAGATGTATTTGTAAGCTGGTAATACAGTATTTAGTAAATGGCCAGCTTTCTGCACTGATTTCAATGTATTTGGGCTCAAAAGCAATCCCTTCCCTCTGAAAATAGTAATTATTTAGATAGACTGTTTTACTTAGTTATTCTGTGAATTTACTTTATTCCCCCAAAATAGAGACACAGGTGATGTTATAACATAGTCCTATCTCAAAGCAATTAAAGCAATGTCTATTAAACTTAGTCAATGTCCATTAAAATTATTGCTAACATTTGTGTTTTGCTGGACTTTTTCTAATGAGCTTGGAAAAAAACAAGTGAGAAAATTATAGATCTTTTATACTAGATCTGTTCACATGCTACTTTTGCTGATTCCCTCTGTTTTTTACCTCCAGGCTACTCAGTTCTTTCTCAGTAAATACCTTTTAATTTTCAGAACTACTTTTGTGAGAAAATTGTTATACACATTCATAGAAATGTAAAATAAAAAAAGTCTAAGGATTTTATTCATCTAAAGCTATTTTTTTTCTTGTTAAACGACAACATACTAGATTATTAAAAAAATCATTAATATTCAGTTAGTTTATAGCTCTCAGTATAACATTCTTTGGTATACTGAAATGGTAGAAAGGTTGATTTTCCTAATTTAAGACTTTTACACAGAAATTCTAAGTGACTTCATGAGAAAGATGAACTGATGAGAATAGAAAGATGTTAAAAAACCAAGAGCTTTTACACAACCTGTAGTAATCTGAAATTAAACTGATTGATTCTATGATGAACTAAAAGTTTACATGACTAAGTGTTCATTAGATGGTGTATCTTTATTACTGTCAGAATTTAAAATACTAACCATCAAAGTTTCCTTTTGGTTAGAAATGCTTCCAGAACTTTGTGGCACTCAAGTTCCCCTAAGAAACCTCTTGTAGAATTTGTAAGGTAAAAATTCCTAAAAGATAAACTGTGTTATGCCTCAAAATCTGCTTTAGAAAGGGAATCTGGTATTGTGGGTGCAAATACAGCAGGTACATCTTGTGCATCTGTGGTCTAAGCTGAGGAGTTCGAGTCTCTTTGGCTTCTTGTTGGGAAGCAGTTCTGCATCATTCATCAGAATTATTTACTATTTTTTCCCCCTCTTGTTTATAATTTTGCTGAGCTGGGGGGACCAAAGCTGCATGCAGCACACAAGATGCAGGCTCATCATTAATTTATATGGCAGTGTAGTAGTATTTTTTTTTCTCTTCAATACAAGTTTTTTCTCCTAATAAAGCAAACTGAAGCCTCTGAAAAGACAGAGAGAGATGAGAGGTGACAACATCATGAAAAAACAGCTGAAACCCATGTTTCACATCTGTAAACTGCAAAGCCTGGGTAAAGAGTTTCAGTTTCAGTCCCCAGAAAGCTGCTCAGCAGTGACTTGGTGACTGATGGAAAAGAGGAATCCTCTCAATGCTCTCCAGCACTCTGTCAGCTGGCTTGGTGCAGAGAGCTGCAGTGCTAAAGCACACGACCCAGGGCTGCTCTGAAAGCTCAGCCATTTTTGAGGCTTTAAACTTGGGAGATGCATTTCTCTGATTAATGAACTCTAACATGGACAGAAGCACAGCCAGAGGACCTTCTCTTGGTGTCTGGCATGAAAAATGGCCAGAGATCCTACTGGGAGTGAGCTAGCCACTGTCAGAAGCATCAAGGGATGCTAGAAACTCCCAGTTCCACTGAGACTGAAAAATAGAACTTTTATTAAGGGATTTAGTATGTTTATATTAATTTATTAGGGATTCGGTTTGTTTGTTCCATAGATGGCAGAGCTTTTAGGAAAGAAGGATTAGGTTGTATAAACAAAAAATTTCATCTCTTAGTTAATAGAGTGTTTTCTCTCTGCTTCCTTAGATCTCCCTTTGAAAGATGACAAAATGTTTTTGCTATAATAGTCATTAAATGTTTAAAACCAGTGGATTAATAAGCAATGGAGTCCTAAGGAACTAATGAGTGGTATTAAAAACCAAACCAACCAAATAAACAAAACCCAACAAAAACTGAAAGTTCTTCTGGGGAAAAAATAATGCTAATATTTCTAAGAGTTGTCTCTATTCATTCTCTATCTGTACATGGCCAAGAATAATGATGGTTGGGAAAGTCTAAACTATCCTGAGAAATTATTCCAAAATTATGGCAATACCAGGTAGGATTTACTCTGACATTTAATTTGTGTGCACGTAATTCTGCATTCTGTAAATCAGAAAAATAAAACCTAGCATTAATAATGAATTATCATGACAGTAACAGTGGTCTACAACACTTCTGTGAGTTTATGGAAGCTGCAAACTGCACCAAGGAATAAGCAGATATAATTTTTTATCTTTGCTCCTTGTATTTTGATAACATAAAGAAAATTCCCAATCTTGCTTCAGCTTCCTGTTGAGAATTTGCTCACAGTGATATCTCGCTCACTACACACAGATGCCTGGCAGTATATAATCAAAACTTGAGTTATAGATCTTTAGTGTCAGATCTTTTCTTTCACTTCCCTGGAGAAACTGAAACTCCATTGGTTTCTACTCCTGGAAACACAGAGTTTCAGAGTGCCAGCTCAGTTCAGGGCAGGAGGAAATGGCTTGCAGAGATGTGAGCAGGAGTTTCCAGCCCCCCAGACTGAGGACAGAGCTGGGTGCTGGCTGCTCTGGTAGGTGCATGGCAGCCACAAGCAGGAGCAGGCTGGAGAGCACTGCACTGATGGGGTGGGTGTGCACAGCACAGACTGGCCCTGGAAGCATGGGAGGGTTTTTATCTGGCTCCTTTTCTTTGTCAGAAGAGAGGTAGGGTTGAGACTCTGGGCATGCTAGAGCTGCAGATTACCCAAGAGCTAGAAGATTTGGGAATTTTAAAATCCTAGAGATGCTGATCCCTTTTGGCTCTTGTTTTAAAGGCCAAACAAATGGAGCACCTGTTAGTGCTTGTGTTCTTTGCCAGAACAGTAGAGACAGCATCTGTGCCCATCCAGGGCTAAAACTCTCATGTCAGAGAATACAGCTCTTGAAGTGAGCAAAGCAGCATTCATGCATAATAGAAATGCATTTCTCCAAGATATAAAGAGAAGGGTCTTAGAGAAGGAATGGAGATCTAAATGTGCCATCTAAAAGCAACAGACAACAACATTATTCAGCTCAGCTGAGCAGTTGAGAGAGTAGAGAAAGAAGATCTTTTGTAACTGTGTTAGATAAATGCAGGAGAGCTTAGAGTGAACCTCTATGAATACCCTGGATCAATCAGTGTGCAGTTTGTTCTGCTTTATAAATACATATATATCTACTATGGGAATATACTGGTGAGACTGAAATTGGAACACCGTGTCCAGTTCTGGGCTTCCTTGTTCAGTAGAGACATGGACAGCTTCAGCAAAAAAAGCCAGGAAAGATGACTGAGGAGTGGAACATTTGACATACTAGAAGAGGCTGAGAGCTGGAACTGGTTTCAGTAGAAGTAGAGAGGGCTCAGGGGGATCTTATCTATGAATTTACATCCCCAGTGGGAGACAGCAACCTGTGGAGATAGGATCTTCACAGTGGTGATCAGTGACAGGACAAGAGTCAACTGCCACGAATTGAAATTTGGGAAATTCCATTTAAACAAAGGAAAGCAATAACTTTTTTTTTTCTTTTTTTTTTCTTTTTTTGTAATGGATGTTGGACACTGAAACAATTGCCATCTTTTGCAATATTCAAAACCTGCTAGGATGCAGTCCTGGGCAACCTGCTTTAGTAGATAGCCTTTAGGTGATCTGCAGAGGTCCCTGCAGACCTCAGCTCTTCTGTGATGTGGCTGTTTGGGCAGAAGTTGAACTTATATAAATTCAGACCATAAGTACATTTTTAAGAGAAGGCAATTAATTTTTAAATATTTGCCAAGGATCTTGATAAATTCTACAGCTGCAAAGCTTTTACACCGAGAGTTAAATGTTTTCACAAAAAGTGAACTTAATTCAAATATAGATAATTTTTAATGCAAGTCAGAACTTTTCAAGAATTCTTAGCTGGGTAGGATTGGATAATGTCACCTTAAGATTAAGAGTAAAATAACTTTTTAGAAAGAATTATATTACTGATGTAGTATTTGAAATTTAATTTTAAAATTCTATAAATAATTATATAAGCTGTCCTTGCAAGGATGTCACTGAAAAACATGAGTCTGGTTAATTAAACTTTAATCTGTGTCTTAGCACATTTATATGTAGTGAAATCTTTCTTAGGTAATGGTCTTAAAGCTAAGCAGTAGAGAAGATTGTAAAACCTGCAGAAAATGCTGTGTCATGAGCTCTGAGAGTAAGACAAAAATCTTATTTAAAATCATCAAAGCAAAGACTTTTTACTTGGAATCTTTAACTCTCTGGGACACCTCCAGCAAATGCTTTGAAAGTCATCCTTGTCTACAGATGTATCTCCTAACCAAGAAGAAAATTTAGATCTCTAGTGGTTGTTTTATTTAGAAACCCTGAAGCCATACTGGACATATATAATTGTTGAGTTGATCAATACATGAAGAAGGGTTGAGTTTTTATGTTTTCTTCTAATGTACAACAGACGGTTTAGAAAATACATGGCTTCCAGGGGCTTTCTGGTTCATTTTGTTTGTTTATTTTGTGAGGCTTTTGGTTTGTTTGTGTTCTTTTATTCTATGTTTTAACTGAGAACAAAGCAATTGCTTTTCTGACCTTATCCCAGTGAAACTGTGTTCAAAGAGTTTTAAGACTTCAGGGACTTAATTCTCTCTAGAAGATAATTAATGTGCTCCTCTTTGTGGCAAAATCTGTTTTACTTTTTCTCATTTTTTTTCTAATTCAGCTGCATATCTGCCAGTTTTCCATCATCCAAAAAACTTTCATCATCCACAGAACTTGTTCTGGTCCACAGTTTCTTCGCATTTCTTTACCATCTAAACCAAAGTTTCTGGTTAAAGCAAACACTGTTCTCCTGATTCAAGAGGAATATCTTAGGTCTGGAATTTGAATGAAATTTTAAGTGACCATTTCCCCAGTGATCATCAAATTTATCTAGTTCATATTGTTTCCTGCTTCAGTTTCTACAGCATCTCTCTTAAGCTGCATTTTCTGTCTTCCCCCATGACTGTTTTTAGCAGTTCTGCTTGCTGCCTTCTGTCATTCTCCTGGAGAGTTTTCAGGACATTGGCCAGCTGGCAGTCTGCCACCCCGGGCTCTTATCATGTCATATTGCAGCATCTTTCTTGTTTACAATGGGTAGTTCAGGACCAGAGAAAGGTAGAGAACTAAAAGAGATTGCAACAGAATCAAACTAGTCCTTCAAATCCTGTACCAAGGGTGAGGGGAGCAAAGAAGGCAAGAAACACCTTCTGTGAGGTGGCTGTAGTGTACATACTCAGGGAAACATTTTGTTGTCAAGAAGTAAACTCCACCATGTCACAGAAAGGAAAAAACTGGCAACTGAAAGAATTATTTAGGGGCAAAGAGATCTTCAGAAAATTGCCTCTGTGTTTGTGTCTTCATCTTTGTCAATTACAAATATGAGTGGGGTTAAGAATCCATAATGTGGTTGGAATTAAATATTTTGCCTTTTGAAATTGCTTTCAGAGGCGTTCATTGCTGCCTGTCTCTACCTGGATGTTTGTCTGTGTGTGTGTTGAGCATGATAAAAGAAAACACCAGCGACTTGGTAGGGATATGGATCGGACGGAGTTTGGCTTTTCATAAATACTGACTTCTTGCCTTGCAATGTGGTCAGTTACTGTCACCAAGGCACTGTCTTTTGTCCCCTATTGTAAGTGGAAAAAATGGTCTCCTAAATCTATGAGTGCAGTGCTGTCTTGCAGGAATCCCCTTGCTCACATACTGGCTAGCCCATAGTAACAGGTGTAGAACTTTAGCCCCACTGCTTTAAAACTCAAATTGCTCACCCATATTTCTGACCTATTGCTGTTTTGTTTTCAGGTTTGTCTAAGCATTAACTCCAAGCCATCAGCTAGCCATCAAAACAAGTATTTTGACTGTGTTGTTTTTACCTGTATTTTCTAATTCATGCATGGAGTAGTAATTTACTACTCCATAGCTCTGAGCTACCCTTGAATTAGTACAGTCTGTATTGGCTTGTTCCTATTGAAACCAATATAGTCTTGTTTTCCTGATCCCCTTGCACATAAAAAAGATTGACATGGCAGAGTAATAGAAAGTGTATTGCATTAGGGTTTAGTATTAGAGATAAACAACACAAATGAAACTGAAAGCATATGGCATTCCTTGCCTTCTCTGCCAGATGATGAGCAATACATTTTGTATTATGATCCACTTTGGAGGGTTTAAACCATTAAAACCTTGCTGCTTTGTTTTGTGTGCTTGAAAGTTGCCAGTTAAACCAACTGGAGTAGCCTAATTTAGCTGATTGTGTGACTGATGTGTCAGAGCTCTGGGTCTGAATTTTCTAGGCTGGAAGTAAAAATTTGGACAAAGTGAATTGAATGCAGCACATCATAACAAAACCTTAAAGATGGAACACTGAAGATGGAACTAAGACATTATTTATGAAAAACCTGGAAAGCAAATAAAGGAACAGGCAATTCTTGTATTCAGTTTATACATTCAAGAACTCACAAACATTCTGATTTCCCCATGGCTGTCCAATGGAGATGTATAGTAGTATATCATAGAATTTGTTATGAAAATTCAGTTAAACTGTTCACTTTAGTGTGCATCAAACAAGATTTCTTCAGATAGCTCTACCCCACAATCTAAAAATGACTTACACTCTGTGCTGGCATTGAGTGTAATGGTTTTCCCCAGCTGAAACAAAGGATTTGGAGTACTGACAGTGCAATCACTGTCAGTATGGATGCACTTAGAGGCATAGGATCATTAAGGTTGGAAAAGACCTCTAAGATTTTCAAGTTCAACAGTTAACCCAGTATTTCTAAGCCAACCACTAAACCATGTCCCCAAGTGCCACATTTACACATCCTTTAAATCCCTCCAGGGATGATGACTTCACCTCTGCTCTGGGCAGCCTGTGCCAGTGCTTGACAATCCCTTCAGTGAAGAAATTTTTTCTAATACCCAATCTTTTTTCTTGATATGATGGCATCAAGCAGGTAAAATAATTCAATTAGAGCAACAGCAGAAAAAAAAAACCAAGTCACTGAGATCTTCCTGTGAAATTTTTTTTTCAATTTTTTTAAACTATTCCTATTTCAGCACTATCTATATAGTCTGATCTGTTATTTTTGTGGCTACCATCTTATCTGACATAGGGATGGTATGAAGAGATTGACCTAGAGAGTGTGGTTTGAATGTTTTTTGAGAAAATATATGCATTGACCATTGGTTTGTGTTATATTAGTTTAAAAGTTTAAAACATGATTGCCTAGAAACTCATAAGCATTCAGGTATTGATTCTACTTTTTAATGAAGTATTTGTTAATTTCAGACTCTTAAAGGTCAAAGGAATGTTAGCTCAAACCACACATTTCTTTTGATTAAATTTCTTGGAAATATTTGATCAATTTGTTGTAGAATAAAATCAACATTCTCTGGGGCATTATTTATCTATTTCAATTTATATCTTTCCTATTTTGCATCAGACTCTTTCTCCCAGGGATACAGATCTAGTTAGACAGGTCTGGCGTAGTGTGAGACAGTTTGTTTATGTTTTTTTGAAACTTGAAAGTGGAGGAAAGGCGAAACATCTTTGCATATTTTCTTTTAACTTTTCTGTGATTAAATGTGTTATGTCAGTGAGTGATAGCCTGATTGAAGGCTCAGCTCTTTGCTGTTGTGAAATTATTATAGTACTGCCTAGATGTAGGAGGGTGGCCTCAACAAAGCAGAATGATTCACAGGCAAGGTTTTACCATAGCAGAGTCTGGAGAGGCTGAAGGAATGAAAAAGAATGCAGGAGGTGTCTGGAAGCCAGGATGGAAATGGCTCTATGGCCCCCTGGCTGAAAGAGCTTTTCTCTGAACTTGTTCTTCTCCCAAATGTCCCCACATCAGTCCAGATAATCTGATCTCATCAATGTTCTGGTAGCTCTTTTGGGGTTTCTTCCTGCTCTCTTGGAAACAAAATATAATGTTCATTTAAGCTGAGAATTGTCCAATCCCTCACAATGCAGCTCTTGACATGCACCAATACAAGTAGGGGGGTTTTACTTTATTATGGTCCTGAGACTTTCCTTGTGCTTCTGGGCTGGACTGCGCAAGAGCAGAGATGGAGCCTCCAGTTATGGTGCTCTTCTTTCTCAATCTAATTACACCAAACATTAAATATACTGATATTTCTTGTAATTCAACAATGCCAAAAGTTTTTTTATTATTATTATTTCTTATTTCTGTGCAGGCATTTAAATCACTAGATTTTGGTTTTCTGCTTCCTAATTCACTAGAGTAAGCTATGGAGAAAAATTGAGGGTTTGAGGTTTTTTTACCAGATCTCTCCTGTGCTCATCCTTCTCCATTATCTCCTAAATAATTTAGTGAGTGGCAGCATATGGGTCATTCACATAAGTGTTGCTGCTTCTCAGAAGTTGCTAAGTGACAAGACTTGCAAATAGCCAATCTTGTGAGCATAGAAAACCTTCTTGAATTGGTTGAAAGTGTAACCTGTGGCATATTGTAGCTGAGTAAAAAACTTAAAACAGTTTCAAAGTAGAAAAACTGTTCCTCAATACAGATGTTTTTGTCTCAGCACATTTATGAATAAATCTTATGTTGAAATTGCATCAGAAGAAATTGGTACATTAATGTTCAGTTTGCATGTTTATCTAAATTCAATCATTCAATCTCTTAAAAAACTCTAATATTGATTTTTACATTCTAATTTGCCTCAAGGCTTTTCTACACAATTATAAGAAAGAAACAAAATACAGAATATATTCATGAACAGAATTAATAAAAAAGAACACAAAGCTGAGTTAAATTTCTGTTCTGCAGCTTTAAATTTGACAGAGAGCTTTAGCAAGTAGAAAGCCACATGACAGTTAAACTGTTTAGACAGCTACACAGAAAGCACTAGAATGCAAAACTGCTCTAAAAGTTATAGATAGAAAAAGCTACAGAAAATGTATACATGGCTTATGAGACTTCCAAATACAGAGTATCTAAACACTCTTAAAAGTTAGGTTTGAAAATTCTAACTGAAGGTCTTTGCCATTCATTCCAAACACACAGAAACTTGAAATTGATTTAGGTTTGGTTTTGACTCTAGTTTCTACTAAAGTCACTGAATGTTCAGTTAAGAACCACCCTAATATTTTGGTTATGGTGCTACGTAAATGAAAGCAGTTATCTAATGGAGACTTTCACAGAATCACAAGGTGTTTTTTCCTGGAAAGAGATCTATGGATATATCTGTGTATATCTGTGTGTATGTATATGTATATATGAATATACATATAAAATATTCAGAGCAGTACTTTCTGAAATAAGTATTGAATTACTGAGTTGCATCCTGCAATCAAATGCAATCCTCAGTCTCTTACTGATCATTTGCTAAGAGGTGCAGAAGGATTCTGCAGGGAGTTGCTCCTGGAGGAAAAAAAAGAAAAGAGAAAGGATGAGTTGCACCAATGTGGTCAAACAGATTTTGAGCTCCCTGTGTTCCAAAACCATTTGCTGTACATGTGACTAACCTAAGAATCTATGTACTTTCCTGTCTGGATTTTATATAAGAAAAAAGAGAGGTCCTCAGAATATTTAATTAGCCCAGTGGTAAGAGTACTTAGATGGGACTGGTGAGAATTCTTTTTTCATCTGAAACTTCCAGTAAACACAAAAAATGAAGTCTGTAATATAAAACCACTAAAAATGGAGTTTAGATTACTTCTCCAATATAACAGAGCACCTCATAAGGCAGTCCACAGAACAATCCCCCAGAATACCCAACCTGCTGATTCTATCCCTGGGGAGAGAGCCAAGTTCCAAGTCCCTGCTATGGATAGTCAGACATTCATTTATACTTTCACAAATCCTTTTGGACCTTGACTTCCCTGAGCTTGATTTAAATTATTAGACCTTAGTGTCAAAGTGTTCCTATTTGTAAAATCCTAATTTTGGGGATTTTTGGGATTCAGTTTAGGGTAAGGCTTTGAGCTTTAGAGTACACTATGCAAGCATGTGAAAGAGAGACTCAACTCTTTGTACCAGAGAAGTGCAGCTGTAGCTGTGAAAGACTGAGTTCCTCAAGAGAGGCAGGTGAACAAAAGACTGCCAAGTGTCTAGACCTCATGGTGTTCTTGTGCTCTGACAGGTAGCTGGTACAAAAAGGCTTTAAACATGACATTCTGCTCCTAGAAGTAGTTCAGGTAGCTTCTAGGTTGTGTGGCTTAATGTGAAAAACTAAAGAGATGCTGCTGATAATACATTCCTCACAGTTTGTTTTTTTTTTCCAGTTAGCTAGCCAATTATGAAGTGTATAATGAGTATAGGAAAGTTGTTAGCTGACAGGAGAATATATAATATAGTGAAGAAAGAATCAATGAGTATGGGACACCACAGTGCTGTGCTTCTTGTCTGGATCAGAAATGTGAGTGATTTGGTTAATTGAGATGGTTTTATCCCTGCCAGCAGTGGAGTGGAGCACCAGGTGTGTGTCAGTAATGGCTGGGGAAGAGGAGGATGCTGGGAAAGAGACCTGTGCCTTTCAAATGAGGAGAGTATCAATTTCTAAGCAACAAAAATGTTCCTTGTCCTCTTAGAATCTTAGGGAACTTGGACTGCAGTCTCTACTGCTATCACCAACAAACAACAATAAAGATATTGTGTGATGCTATAGGCGATGAAGTACTAATATTAAATATTGAAACAAATTTTAATTTCTGAGACGTTATCATGAATGAACATCACTACAGATTTTATTATGCTTCTGTCTAACATGGGTTTATATTTTGTATTCTGTAATGATAAGAATGATGAGAATTTCATGCAACAAGGCATGTAATTTTTTTTTCCAGAGCAAAGTAATTTTTTTTCCCAGAAGTAACTAAATAGAAAAATCTTGTGGCAAAATAGTGAATATATTTCCTGTTGCAATGAGACACCTCATTATTTATTTGACCTTTTGAAATTCTAGTTATTTAAAACTGAACACAAACTTTAGGAGATATACTCATATATGAAAAATATAATGAGATCTATTAATAACTCTAAAACTCTGGTGAACATTTCAAGTATAGAACATACTTCTTGAACTCTGCTGACCTTTAAAACTTGAAGAAACATCTTAAGTGAGCACACTAAAAATACTGCTGTGAAGTTTTGGAAGGAGTGAGAGCTGGAACGTATTTAATGCACATGGACATTTGGAAAAAAAATACATTGTCAAAGTGTTTTTAAGGTTCCATGAATGAAACCTTTAAGATTTTTCTGTGTTTTTAAGCATAATTGATTACTCAGTAAATGGTTGAATCTCATAGGTTGCAGAACTTCTTTTGGGGCATAGGAACAGAATTTTCATTCCATGTCCTCATTGTGTTGCAAAGACATACTTTAAACTATACCCTGCTTTTTGTTTGAAAATGACAACAATTATGGCTCTGTACAACAAGCAGAAGGGTCTTTTGGGATGGAACAGCTGCCCAGAGAGGTTGTGGTGTCTCCTTCCCCAGAGGCATTCCAAACCCACCTGGATGTGTTCCTGTGTCACCTGCCCCAGGTGACCCTGCCTTGGCAGGGGAGTTGAACTGAGTGATCTCCAGAGGTCCCTTCCAACTCTACTGTTCTGTGATTTGTTCATCATTTTCCATGTCAGCTGGTGTAGCTAATTTACCATTTTTTCATCCACCACAGAAGCCAAGGTATAACTCATCCTGCTTGTGTCCCACCTTCCAATAGTCTCTGCCCCTGTTCTTTGTACATTCAAAAGGAAATGTCATCATTATCCCTGTATTATTCTACCCCAGCTTCCTCTTACAGAGGATATAGACTTCTATGTAGAGTTTCTCTATTGCTTTCATCAGGAAAAATACTGTAATCAGAGTCATATTAGTCCTTGTACTGTCTATTTTCCATCACTAAAATTTCACTGAACAGTGATTATTACTCTGTATTCACTTCCTGTCAAGAAAGAATAACTTGATATTGGCTATATTGCATTGCTCACAAGGCGTATTTTTAAATATGAATATTCACCAAAGAGTCCATTAATAGAGAAATGTGTTTTGACATTCTTTGTGGGTACATTTAATAATGAGAATGCTGTTACAATTAATTATTTTGTAATTTTTAGTGTTCAAAAGGGATGGGATTTTTTTTCTCTATTTAAGTGTCTTGCTTTTGATGATCTTGTTTCATTATCTACACCTAATTCTGTGCAAGATGGATGGGCTAAAAACTGATCTGGATTCTGGGATGTTTTTAATGACAATTTTAGCTGAATCTGTTCCTCTGACTGGCTTACCTGCTGGTCTCATGATTGTCAGTGATGAGGGGGAGAAGGAGCTGCAGTGCAGGTAGGCAGGAGGGAAAAACAGCTTCAACTCATCTTAGCAGTCCAGTGGTGAACCAGTTCAGGAAGTTGAGCAAGAAACTCATAACTGAGAGGATGAGGGGTTGAGAGGACAGGAGGACTGAGAGAGCCCAAAATTTAGATTGACTCACATCCTTGTGGAACTGCACCCTTAGTCTCACCCTAGGTCTGGACTTGTTAAAAGATTAAAAAAAGGGAAAGGTTGTGTCAGCTTGATTTATTCTAAGTCCATGAGTGCTTTCAGTCACATTTTTTAGCTCTGTAAGTTTTGTAAAGGGCAGGTCTTAAAATTATCAAAGGACGGAGTTGCAATACCTCCTTGACTTAAGCATAGGAGAACATGTTGTGTGGTATGAACTTTTAGTCTTTTGGAGAGCAGAATGCAGTTTTCAGGAAGCCATGTTATAATGCAACTAAGCTGATAATAGAGAAAAATAATTTCCTGAAAGATTTTAGAACTAAAGGACTATATTGTTTACAAGATGGAATTATTTTACTGTGCTGAATTCTTTTAGAAACCATGTGTTCACTTTTCCATTGTGAACAAAATCATACCCAAAACTTCCATTTCTCCAAACCCCTGGAATTCGGGGTATCTTTCTCCCACACCTTTTCACAGTCCTTTGTTAGCTCAGGATTCAGACCTCTATAAACCTGGTTACTGCTTTGGGGCTGAGTCTGCAGCAGGTTTGAAGTGCAGGGTAGTTACTTAAGGGAATGGTGTATATGGGGAGGACATAAGAGGAAAACAGAATTTTCTTCCAATCTGTGTGCACCTTGTAAACAGTTTCAAAATGAATGATGAATGAAATGAGAATTCAAAGATAAATTATAATAATAATGTATTGTCAGGAAATGTTATAATACATTTTATATATAATGATTAGTTTTACCTTAATTACATCAAAATATAATTCATTCAAATTACTGTGTGTTTGAGTGGAAAATAATTGCATTTTAAATTTCATTGAAGAGACTTGGCAAACAAAATGGTAATTAAAAGCAGTTATCATATAAACAAAAAGCATCAAAGCCTATAGGCTATGGATTTTTTATTCCTGGATTTGAAAACAAGCTAGGCAAAGTAATGATTGAGATTTATCCTAGATTAGCTGAAGTTGGAATGAAAATTAAAAATGTATGCACCATAGCTTCAATATAAAAATCAGATAGAAATTGCAATGTCGGTGTCAAGGTGAATTCCTCAAGATATGATACAGGCCAAGTAGCTGTATTGTTTTGCTTTATCAGTTGAATAATTACTTTCCAACAAATTAAATAATCATACTGTAATGCTGCCTGTATAATGTAATCTTGTAGTTATGGATTTCACTGAATTTTTATTCTCACTTCCTCTCTCACCATTCCCTAACTTCTGAATTTTTTTCAGTCTCTTTTCCCTGTATATTTTTTTATTTTCTTTAGAAGCAAAGCCATCATAACCAGTGCTGTTTTGTACCTGCAGAAAGACGTTAAAGAGCAGTCCTCATGGAAGGTTCAATATTCCTATGTAATTCTCCACCCTCCTTTCAAGCACAGAAGTGTTTTGCCCATTAGTGAAGGTCAAAACCTGAGTTTATTTTTTGCAGGTTTCCATTTGTGCTGTAGAGTTGCCTGGTAGCTTTAAGTGAGATTAGGATATTAAGATGAGTTTTCCTTTCTACTTGTGTGTATATATTTATGTATGCAATTTCTATCTTGGCACAGTCACTGTCTTGAAGAGTTCCTGATCTGTGGAAAAGACTAAAAAAGGGTATTATTGCTCTTATTGTGTTCTCTATGGGAAACTGACACCAAAAATTCTTGAGCCAGGAACTGAACACCAGTTCTTTTGAATCCATTTTAAAACAGCACACTCACAAGTAGCCTTTCCAAAAAAAAAATTTTGAAATGACAATTTCCAGAATTCAGTATTTTACTCTCATTTGAGGCACCCCCAATGAACCCTGGTCAAGCCACTGTGTGCAGGCAAATGGCAGTTTCCTCAGGAAGATAAAGAATGGGCTGATTATGCTGAGTAAACTGGGCAAAGCTGGAGTGTGCAGCTTGACCTGTCCTTTTCTCATTGGGGCTCCCTTTTTGTCTCTCTGGCCTCCAGCAGAAGCACAGGGTGTGTGTGTCACATCAGAGAGGGCTGAAGAATACACTGTTGAACATTCCAATGTATAAGACAGTGGTAGGTTCAACTTTTCACTCTCTTATTGTTTTTACCACTTACAAATGCAAAAGCAAAGGGAGCACATATGATGAAACCAATGCTTTTCCAGATTCCATTCTGAATAGGGTTTTTCCTTCAGAATTGTTGATATAAAAATCTTTTACATCTCTGTTCTACTCTAAAGGTTGCTACTTTTTATTGCTTGCTGCATGATGACTGATTTTTTCATGAGCTGGATCCAATTTCTTTAGGATTGGTATAAGCTTTTGCCTTGAGAACAGGCAAAGATTTTATTCTTTTTGAGTCTGACTCTTATTGATTTGATGTCCCCTAGAAATCTCTTCAGAGGAATGCGCTCTCCTTACAAAGGTAGATTAACTGTTTGACCTTTAAGAACCACATGAAAATCAACTCTCTTTTAAATGTAAAAATGTCACCTGGTAATAAAAGGGACTTCTTAACATGTTTGGGAGAAAACTGAAGCTTTCCATAGTATTTTTGCTAGAGCTTCACTGTATATTCTGCAGCTTGCCTTGTGGCAGATTGTTTCATTATACAGCAGTATCATTAATCTTTTTTATTATCACCTTAAAGATAAACAAACAATGATTTTGTTGTGTTTCACACAAGCAGTGCATTTTAATTTCGTAGGCTTGTATTATTGACTTAAAAAACCTGCAGTGTTTCAGCTTGAAATACTGACTTACAAGTATGAAAACTCTATTCAAATGTGAGGAGATGGCATCTGTTGTGAATATTAAACAAAGTGTGTGATTTTTATCTCTTACACATGGAGCTTAGTATTAACTAGGAGAGCTGATATTAATTAATTTGAGAGGTAATGACTTGTCATTCATTTTGTTTTCATGAAAATAATTGTGCTGTTTTGTGGACCATACTAAAAGCAGGTATTTTCAAGGATCTGGGTCACATGGTGGAGTCCATTTCAGTGATAATAATTGAAAATTCAGGTGGTTTCATAATCTACCTCTCAATGTATTTCTTTATTTTGCCACTTCTCAAAATTTTTTTGTCTAACAGTGAAAGATAACAATGCTGCTGATTATGATGAATTAATTATTTATGGGGATTAGATATAATTTTCTCAATTTTAGAGTGTGGAAACATGGAGAGGTGACATTTATTGGCATTTATTTCTACCAGTGTTATGATTTAAAATTCATAAAATAATTGTACACTTCTAAATAGAATAAGTGAGAACTCTTCTGGGGATGTCCTTATTAAAATTGTGGCCACTGGAATAAAGATTTGTTTCACTGTTTAGCATTCAAAGCCAAGACATTGCAGTCTGGGGGTAAAAAAAAAAAATAGAAGGCAAAACAAAACCCAACAGACAATCTTATGTGCTACAGACAGAGATGCAATTGGTCCATCTGTAGGACTTTGGAGAGTGTAATAATGATGTAAATGACCAGAAATGTTTAGAATGTTTTTAGGGGAAGTCCAAATAGGTATTTTTGTTATTCCTTGGCTCAGGTGTTCAGAGCTCTATATCCCCATTGGTCCTGCTGGTGCACATTACCCATGATCAACTGAAATATGCAAGGAAGAATGAGCAGGGATTTTAAACACACATGCACAAAGCATGGGCAACCAGAATTATTCAAGAAATAATGAATACAGCAAAAATTTATAATAAGTGTGATTTAACTTGAGGATTGCAACATTATGTTTTGTTTCAGAGTATTGGCCTAGATTCATTAAGCACAAGTAACATGTTGGTGACATTCTTGCTACTGTAAACTATCATTACTTGAAGGCTCCTCATTTAGCACTTTTTTCATAGCAGACAGGACTTTTTGTTCTTTTTACCTTAGAATGAAACATTTACATGACAATATGTATGTGCAGTGAATTAATTTTTTTTAAACTGCCTTTTTTAAGATTCTGGCTATTTTTAGCCTGGTTCAATTATGATTACTAAAGAAAAGAGGTTCTGGAGACTGCATTTCTCTAAGTGCTCAAGGCAAAAGCATCATATTTTCTCGCTCTTCCTTGGAACTCATCCAAAGCTAATTCAGTTTAATCTGCCTGCTGCTGCTCTGGAAGTGACATCTGTTCAAATTTACACTCTTTATCATGGCTGACATGTTGTTTGTGTGTCTGTTTACCCCAAGCCTTGTTCCAACTGCCTCTTGCAGATAATTTGTGATTTTTTCCTTCAGTCTCTCACAGGTTGCTAGGCATTGAATAGCTGCGTTTGGAGCTTTGCTATTATTTTTTATTTCTTTTCCTCAGCTTTGCAATTATGTTTTGAAGAGCAAATGAGAAGTCTAGATGCAACATGTGTATCAACAAATATACTGAGAAAGGGTAGATGAGAAATGAATGGGTTGTGGGGGATGTGGCGCACCAGCAGTAACATATCAGGTTGTCATATGTATGTCTAGAAACGTATGGGCACTCATTTTGTAAAATAAATATTGCTTTATAATTTTAGCTGCAAAAGTAGTCCTAGGCCAAGCAACTACATCGAGACCATATCTTCCTGACAGGCCATTCATATTTATTTATATGGAGATAAAAATATTTGTGCAGTAAGAATTCAAAAATAGTGAATTGAATCTTTAAGGCCATGAGATGGCTTTTGAATCAGAACTGTTATTAAAAATAATCTAAATACTTGAATATCCATTGATGTTTTGGCTAAATGCAGACTTCCATTTTCAAATTTTCCCCAAAATCTTGCAGTCTTGGAATTACCATGAAATGTGATATTTTCAGTTGGTCACCCCAGGAGTGAGATTCACAATAAATGAGAATTTCAAGAGAGGTGATAAGAGCTGTCATCTTTCTGTATATGAGGAAAAGAAACTCTGTGGAGCAGCACATTTTCAAAAGAACATTAGTAGCTACCATAGATACTGAAGGGTAAGCCTGACACTATCTTAAATTTTGTAGTTTTGGAGCACTGCAGTGTGAGTGAGCTACTGGAATGGGCTGAGGAGGGCGCTGAGAATTGCTGCCTCCTGCCTCTGTAAGGTCACACAAAATAATTATGTGGATTATGGTATGTACTGAAAGTAAAGTGCTCAATTATACCAAAGTAAATTACATTGACATCTGATGTTATTTTTAAATATCAGAGAAAGAAAGAATAAATAAAGTAAAATCAGCACAATTTTAAAGTATTTGGAGCTGAAATATGAAAGTAAAATATCTAGAAAAATGCAATTCTATTAATTTACTGCTATTTGGTGTGATAGAAATGATCAAATACTGAAACAGTAATGTCTCCATTCGGGTTATTCTTGATTATTATTATTTTTTTTTTTGGTTATTCTTCTGCCCTTCCAGCACCCCAGGTAAGAGGGTGAACCTGAGAAGGAGCCAGTGCCCAGACTGTGACTCCCATAGTCACACAGGGCTGTGCATGGGCACCATGGCCCACCCAGACTGACTTGCTCTTTTTAGCATCCATCTGTATTGATCGTTCCCCGTGCTCCTGTGACAAGAGCCTGCTGGCTGACTTGTGAGCAAATAGGAGCTGACACACCTCTGAGCCAAATATGCACAGCTGCAGGATCCATCTGGAGACTGCGTCTGCTGCGCGGGATGACAAAAGACTAGTTGAGAGAGACAGTGAAAATACTCTGCAAAATAGCAGTTGTGTTCTTGGCATCATGTTCCCTCTCTTTCCAGTGCTGAGAGGAAGGTGTGTTCCCACTGGAAGTTCAGACCAAAGTTCATGGTATTGATCCAAGCAGTTGGGGAGATCTGTTTTTACAGTTCTCTGCAAGAGCAGTCACAGCAAAGTACTCAGGCTTCATCCAGAAGTGAGAGGGATTGTAAGCAGGCAAGATGGGTTTATTGATGGAGAATTCTTTACATAGCCTATATGTAAAAGTTTCCATCCAGAATAACTCCTTCAAGTCATCACAAGTAACATGCAACAAATCATCAACTGGATGTCCAGTGGTATGAGCTATGGTTTTTTACTGTGCCTTAATGAGTGAAATATATTGAGATCTAATTTCTCTTCTAGTTCAAAAGCCCACTCTCTGAACAATTAACAGAGTTCTATTTTATCAATATATTAATTTAATCAATTTCTCACTGCATGGCAAGAGTTTTTACCACGTCTGCAAGTTAAATTTCTTGACCTTCTTACTGTTTTTGTAAGTTTTTCTGAAGTGGGGTTTAGCACAGGAGGACAGCATGGGTGGGTGACTGCATTATAAGGCAAGAAAAAAAGATTGAATGCAAAACAGATGTATATATAATCACCTTGATTACTGTACTCATTTTTGCTCCTACTTCTGCTATATATTGTCCTTTGTATGGCATAGAGACCATATCAGTCTTTATTAGAGTCATCCACCTTTTAAGCTGACTCTCAGAGTAGGCTGAATGTGTATGTGTGTGTGTGCGTGTGTGTGTGTATATATATATATATGTATATATGTCATTGTACAACATGGCATGGGTAGATTTTTATCCTATGTCAGCATATTCATATTAGCACTTCTCACTTGCTAATTAAAAGGAAATTCTCCCTATCAGGTCATCCAGATAAGCAGCTTGCGGGATGCAGACCAGGAGCTGACTTCTTATATTTTTGCAGTGCAGAAAAATAACTTATCTTGATTATTCCATGTAATATGAGACAAAATTTTGGAACATGTTGCCATAACCACCAACATGGGGTCAAAATGAGATTGTAGGAAAGTGTTCCAAGTTTCCTAAGTGAAACTTCCCCCCCCCCCCCCCTTTATTATCAATGTAGGAGAACTGTTTCACTAAGTAATGATCTTCTCAGTCTGAAAAAAATCACCCCACCAATTATATAGTAAATTTCCCACCAGTTGACACCTAAAATAAGTATATTTGAAATAGTCATTTGTTTCAAATTATTGCTTATGTTCTCTTGCTTTACAGAGATATCTGAGGCACCACTGATTTCACCTCTGTGGAAAAGGGTAATTAACTGAGTATCTTAGAGAGATGTGGCTTGATTATTCTGTCTTGCAATGTTTGATTTCCACAACATTAAAAGTGAGCTGTTAGCATAAAAGGAATGCAAATATCTCACATAAAATCAGCTGTGCTGCTGTCACCAGCTCTGCAGAAGCGGCGGGAGATTCCCCCAGCCCCAAGGCACCAGCTGCCATTGAGCCTTGCCAAGGCTTCGCTGAGCAGTTGAGGGGGAATAGGCTCTGAAACCATTAATGGCAAAAGCTCTGAGGAAAAACTATCAAACTACTTTTTAAGCTTGAAGAAGAACTCAGTGTGCCCTTTCTCTCTGGTGAGCTGTTCGGTGGTGCAGCTCAGTGTACCCCAGAGTGTGGCGCTGGGCTAACGCTGCGTTCAGCGACACGAGCTCTGACTCCGTGATGCCAACCCATGGAGCAGCCCTCTGGTGTCTGGGCTTTGGGCTGTTTCCTTGTGGAACCTGTTCCAGCTGGTACAGGCTGGAATGCCCATTCATTTAGTGCAATGAGCTTTTTCAAGTGCTTTTTTTTTCCCTGACCTGAAATAATTTCATTTACCTTTGGCGTTACCAATGGCTCAGTATTTCTTGTGAAGTGGAATGAGAGTGAACAAAAGAAGCCTGTTGGTTATGTGCAAACTGATAGCTCAGAGCTTGGCTTTCATGGCTTCCTGTTAGCAATTTCCTGATTGTGCAGAAGGCCTGAAGACATGCAGTTGTGTTACTCCTGGTCTGTGGTGGCAAATGTCATTTGTCCCAAACTGCCTGGAAAGTAGTCTCCTCTTTGTGTGTGTGTGTTGATCTTCAAGGTCTTTTCCAACCTAAAAAAAAATCTATGCAAAAATTGTTTTATTTTTCTTTTTCCCCACAAATTATGTTACCTCTGGTGCAACACTCTCTGGGATTAGATATTGCAACCTCAAATTCCACCTACAAATAGAGACATGCCATCTAGTACTTTAGTCATAGAGATCCAAAATCCAAACCTGATTCTTCCTCTTTTTTTCCAAGACAACAAGAGTTACACATGAAAGTATTGCCAGAATTCAATTTTAAGCATTGAAATCTATGAGAACGGAGATTGATTCAGTCTAAATTTTAGTCATTAAAGGTATTTTGAGACCTCCCCCCGCCAGATTAATGACTTTAAGTCGACTGAAATTTAAAACTTTGTGCTCTCACTGTACTGAATAACCTTTCAGGATTTTTTTTAAAATGTCATAAATGAGGCTAATTTAATAGGATTTCTTTTCTATTCGGGCATTCTAATAAAAGCTCAAAATATGAGGAATAGCAGTTGTAGCTTTTCTGGAAGAAACCTGACAGGACTTGTGCAATGTCACACACTCTTATTTTGGTGTATTTTCAGTGGCTCTATGATGTAAACTAGTAAGGCACTATTAGCTTCCACTGTTTCTTTTTTATGGTCTGTTTAGCTTTTCAAGACAAAAGGTGGTCTTTTTCATCTCTCTGTCATGTCTTCCTAAGCAGAGGGGAAATTGGAGCAGACAGTTTTAATACCTTAACATACAGTAAGGAAGGTGGGAACAGGCAGAATATAAAAAACCTATCTAAAATTCAGCATATTAAGTGGCTTTAGCTTGAAAAGAACTAAGGTGTTATAACTTAATAATATCTTTTTGGAATCATATTTTGAACTAAAAATAAGTGAGGAAATGCAGCTCAGATTTGTGATAGAGTATATTGCTCTTTGGAGGATAGTGTGTTACTTATTCATTACACTGCATTCTGCATGGAAGTGAAAGTAGGTTCAAATTAGCATTTATGTATTATTTGGCATTTAGTTTATGATAGTCTGGGTCAATAATTAAAAGACATAATTTTTCCTGTTATTAAAACTTTTCCTATAACCTTCACTAAACCCCAAAAATTAATGTTTAAGAAAGAATAAAGTGATTCTTGCCTCAAAATATCTTAAATTTGATTCAGGCAGTTATGTAGAAACTGCTGATATCAATTAGTAGCTGATCAATGAATTTTTTAATAGTCTTTGTATCAAAATGTTCTGGGCAGCCCTTATGGCATCCAAGCTGGTTGCCTAAGCAAAGCAGTTATGGATTTGGGCAGCTCTTGCAGGGGACCTACTCTTCCACTTCAGGTTGCTTGGTCTGCATCAAGGCTGAATTATGGAGAGCTAGGAAAGGTAGTGGGAGAAAAACAAAATTCTAAAGCCTATGGAGGAACTGAAAATGCTCAGAAATACACATAAAATTTGTAAAATGTTTCAAGTACTAGAGTTGTAATCCCAAACATTTTGACTTAGGAAAAATAAATATAATTTATCTTGTTGTGATGGCTTGACTGTTACATCATTTGCAGTTAAAAATGTAATTAAGAAGGCTTTTGGAACAGTTTATAGATGAGTTTTTTCTTCAGATTGCATTTTTGAAAATCATTATTTCTGAATATATATGAAATAATATTACTTTGCCTGATTCTATCAAGTACATATATAATGAAAATAGGCAGGAATAGTAATTTAAAACATCATTCATTATATTTTCAGGAGTTACTGGAACACTGTGTCATTAAATATGAGAATATAAATAAGCAAAGTTTTTGGTTTATATATGCAATTATTCTGAAAATTCAGCAACTAAAAGGAAATTTGTCAGGGGGTATAAACATCTTGCTATAGTAGGAGTTTTAGTAGGAGTATTGCTTTAATCCTGTGGCAGCCAGGAGGACCCACGCATGTATCAGCCCAGAGTTGTACTGGGCCTGGAGCTGAGCAGAGGCTGTGCCCACTGGTGCCAGGATTACAGCCCCTGGGCTGTAAAAAAGCCATTTCCTCTGTGAAGATATTATTAAAAACTTTGGAACCATTTGAAAATAGACTTGTGTATCTTGATTCCCAGCTTTCTAGAGCTGAGACATCTTTCCTATTTACTTCCTCAGCTACAAACTGAAAGTGACACGTTAGTAAATATTAGTAGACCTGGTTAATAACAGTACTATTTTATTTCAGATAAACTCATGTAAGTCACTACAAATAACAACACTGAGTGTACCCCTGGGGAGAGGTTTGTCAGGCATGTGATGTTAGCCGACATTTTATGAATGGATGTTCAATTCCCATAATTTTGAATACAAATACCTGCATAATTTTAGGTTGAATATTTTTAAAGTTCCCTCACTGAAAGGGTTGTGAGGCGTTGGCACAGCTGCCCAAGGAAATGGTGTCCTTGTGCTCAAGTGAAGTGTAGAAGTGACACCTGGGGACAAGGTTAGTTGGTGAACATGGTAGTGCTGGGTTAACAGCTGGGCTTGATGATCCTAGAAGGTTTTCCAACCTAAATGATTCTATGATTCACTAATAACTTGTTGTACTCTTTCTACATCTGCCGACTCTGTCCCTTGTTTTGCAAATGCTCATATGATGAAGTAATTAAAGTGGAAAATTCTGTTTTGTACTTTCACCCTTCTCAATACACTCTTTGACTGTGAGAAAAGAGTAAAGTCCCTGAGCTGCTGTGGAGAGGATACAGTGATGTTCTATAAATCAAGAAGGCAATTTTATATGACAACATAAATCTTTACTATAGGTGTATGCTCAGTTGTGTCACTAAGACTGACTTCACTTTAGACTTCATTAAAAAACATGAAAAACAACAAAAAAAATATTTACTGGAATCCATACTGTGTTAGAAAATGCAAAGATGCATAGTGCCTGCAGTTTAGAGTTCATTTATTATTGACTTTATTATGCATTTAATGATAGTAACATTCAAAGGAAATGAATTATCAAAGATATGATCTTCATATGCATGTAGAAGGGAGTAAAGATGAGGGGTAAGAGTATTATTATGTGAAAGTGTTTGGAATGAACCAGGAAAAAGTGAAAAACACGCTGAAAAATAATTTTGCAATTATTACTAATATTAATAAATTCAAAGGTCTTATTTTATTTGATATCAAACTGGATGACTTGTTAAACTTGAAACATTTTAAGATAGAAACTTGTGAATAATGACAGGGGATGAACTAAAACTTTATGATTAAAAAGAACTCTAGCTTTTATTTAGGTTTAAAAGTTGATAGCTTAGAAGGCTCTAGACATGCTCTATTTTAGGACTACATAAATTAATGAAGTTAAATTGAGATTATTTTCATTCCTGCCTGTTAGAAGTATTTAAATTTAACCTGACTTGAGCCATTTATTATAAATTCTCATGTTAATTTCTTAGCTGTTGCACAGTCTATCGAAGGATATAGATGTAGTTTTAGATTTTATAAAAGTAGACTTGTGAAGCCTTATTCACTTTAGGGTGTCTGCCCAAGGCTGGAATTTAAATTTATGGAAACTATGTTGGCTATTTTCATCATCCTAAGCACAAGTTTATTAAGTCCTAGAGTATTACTAATTGTTAATCGATTTCAGTTTTGCTTGATAAATATCATTTTTCCAGAGGTACTCGCTTCTTGTTCACTTTCTTTTGCTTAGCAAATGTATTTTTAATTGGCAATCTTATGAACTGTGTTGAAATGTCTTTTTAGTATAAGCAGTTAATATCTCATAATTTCCTCAATAAATCAGTCAGTCACTCTATCCCATTTATTTCATATAATGTTGTCATTTGCTTTAGTTTAAACAACTGATTTCATTATGTGGAAGCCATTTCTTCATGTCCCTACTGCTGCATAGCACACAAGAAAAAGCTCAGTGCAGAGGGATTAAAGGAGAATCTAAATATTTTAGAGGTCCATAGTATCGTTAGTGACCATTTAGTTCCTTTCATAGCTTCTTAGTCCAGGACAGATCTTAAGGGTCTGAGTATAAGTTAAAATATTATTATTTCCAGAGCTGTGACTGTCCCAAATGGCTGTGTCACAAACTGGAGTTTGCTCAGTCGTGACTGTCATGCTTGTGAGTCACATCTTTGGATGTTTTCATGGGAGAGTAACTGAGAGTGATTTTTAGGAATTTTGTTTCTAGGCACACAAACTGATTCTGTGATGTTTTGTGCATCTTCAGTTACCAGTAGAGCAGCAGGTTCCAAACAGAGGAACATTTAGGCTGTGTCAATTTACCATTTTTTAAAGTTATTAGTTTTATATGGCATTAAACCAAAAACCCCAATAAAAAATAAAAATCTTGAGAAAAATACATGAGTAAGGGGAAATGCTGATAGGACCTGAACTTTCCAGTGGTGATTTTATGGTTTTCCTGCTGGTTCATCCATTCTGTGCTCTCCTAAAGGCTGGTGCTCCCCAGGGTTTGGTTCGCCACAGGACTCACTCAGGCTCTGGGTGTGGTGGTGTTGCCATCACCTGTCTCTCATCTTGACCCCTGGACTTTGCAAATGCATTGTGTCTGACCTCACCAGACACAACCTGTGCAGTGTATACGTGAAGCCAACTGAGTGCTCATCTGGTTTTGCATACTCTCTTTCAAGAAAAAGGTTCTATCCTGGTGTGGCTATTTGCTTACGAGTTGGACTCATTGATCCCTGTGGGACCCTTCCAGCTCAGAATATTCTGTGATTCTGTGAGAACTGCAGCTCAGTTCATCACACTCAGTAGTGTCACAGTTACTGTCCCTGTAAGATTAATTTTTTATTCTGTTTTCAAGAGTCTTCTCTAACCCCATTGCAGATAAATGGAAAATGATTTGATATCCAACTTAAAGTTAATGCTTTTACATAAACATTATACTTCCTTCCAATAAGTCTACCCTACCATTTTTACAAATGACAGCTAGATCATAAATGAAAGATTTTTTCAGTTCATCTGTTTTATGTCTGATTATTTCACACAGCAGCAAAGGAGGAAGAAACGTTTGGAAAAAAATGAGTTTGTAAAATCACAAAATTTGGCAGAATGTCCAAAGGGTGGATGTAGTGTTTGATGCTACTTGTAATTCTCTTTTTAACTGACTGGATGTAAATGTGAAAATATCCCATTAAAGAAATGCACAGTAAGTCGTTAGCAAAGAAAGCACACCAGAATACAGATTCACTCAGTCTTCCTTCTTAAGCTCTTGTTTTTCTTTGTCTTTTTAGCCATTATGAGTACAGAAATGAGAGCCTAATTAAAGCTGAAATTGTGTGAAGTTTTTAGAAGTGTCTTTCCATGCAGTCTGTAATGTTGTTAGAATTCTGTTAGTTAATTTAATAACAATTATCTTAGGTAAAGGCTATCCTGGTTTTATTTTTTTAACAGGATCTCACCATGACTAATAGGTGTTAAAGATTGTCTCTAATACTTCCTAAAGCTTTAAGGGCTCCACTTTGACAAAAGTGCTTAGACATTTCAGGTAATTTTTAAATCTTGTGACTTATGGAGAAAAGAATGGGTCTAGTTTGAGCCAGTAAATGCAAAATAGCAGCTTCCATGGTGCAATTCAAATTTATTTTGAATCTTGATGACAACGGTCAATAAAATAAAATACATTTTTTAATGTAATGGCTAGAAATAATTGGAAAAGGAGCCTCAATTCTTGGAAAATTTCCAAATTCTGAGGACCAGTCTAAATCTGTAACTCTTCTGGCCCAAAAAACTTGAAAATATCAGTGTAACTTTCACAGAGATTGATAGGTAAATTTGGTAAAAGCGATGCTCCAGAAAGCATAGTGCTGAGGAGAGAACCAAGTTGGTAAGAAATTACATTACAATGTAACAAAATATAAAAAGAAAAGTAATTCAATTTTTTATGGGTACATTGAGCTTTTGAATATCTGATTTCTCAATTTTGTTGTTATGCAGAACTAGAGACACTTGTGCAAACCTTACTTTTTTGACACATTTGTAGAGAATATTCTTTATATTTTTTTGTATTTCTTTCTAGAGGATAAAGTAATTACAGGTTGTTTCTGCCTAATGATAGAGGGTAAATGACATCAGTAATGAAATATTAGCCAAAGGGGACCAAACTTATTTCTTGCAGATCACCTCATTAGCTTGTTTCCAAAATACGTTCACCAGAGTGAAATTGGAGCATGTGACTGGCTGTAGTGACAAACATCTGTTGTCTTAGCTCCTAAAGGGCTTTGGGGAGTGGGTAAAGACAAACAGTTCTTATTTAATCAGGTTATATATAACCTGAGAGACACTTCTTGTCATCTGTGGTCTTGTCACAATCTGCTGTTACTCCTTAAAAATTACTTATGGGGTTAAGTTTCTCTTTAAAGTTGCATGATCTTTTAGTAAAAGAATTATTTCCTTCTGCTTTGCAATGATTACAAGTGTGAGAGCTGCTGATCATCAAACAAACCAAATCAACCAGGCAAACCTGTCTGTACTCCAGAAAAACACCCGAGGGACTGAGCAGTCCCATCTTAAAAACAAAGAAATGTGGTAGCTCCAGAGGACTATGCAGATGAATAAAACTTAGCCAAAGTTCTAAACCTGTTCATAATTGATGATAATGAAAAGGAGGCAACAACATTGGATATTCTATTTTCTGTGAGTGAGCAGAATCTGTGCTTCTCTCAGCTCTGAATATTTTTGTGTTTGTTTAGCTGCTAACATAAAAAACAACTGTGCCTTTAAAGTGGATGAAAAACTGAAGATATTATCTGGAAAAGGTTTCTAGGACATTCTCAAGAGTTAAGCATGAGGTTATAAAAAAGTAGTTTTAGTTGACTTTGAGGGAAGTGATGTACATTTAACTGAAAGAACCAATTTGACACTGCTTGATTTGTCAGTGCTAGTAAAATGACTGTCCTTGTTTAGCTAATTAAGAAGTCAGATCTTAGAGGATTTGAAGTTCAAACATTAAAAAGAGTAAAATGTTTCTTAGTGTCTGCATGTTTCTAAAATTAGGAGCTCTGAAAATTCCCCAAATCAGTGAGATACTCCTCTGAGTTTGTGCTGACTCAGTTTTTCAGTATCTCATAGCTAATTAACATTTTTGCTTTGAACTCAGTCCTCCTTCATCCCCAGAACAGCATTTTCAGTGCTGTTTGCACATGCAATCAGATGGTTTCAACATGGCATTTTTGAAAGCGGGTGCTTACCCAGCTCTCCTTGGTTTGAACTGAGACTCAGATCCACTCTCAGCAGTGGTCGCTGTCCCTCTCCAACTGATGCTGCTGTCCCAAGAAGGATGTGCTTGCTCGAGATTCTTCTTGCCACACACCGCCTCTTTTAGCTCGTTTTCTGAGATTGTGGGGGCTTTGGTTTTTGTTTTGGTTTGGTTTTCAGATAGAAGGCCAAGGCAGTAAAACTTGAAGTAAGGGAGATGTTAAACTGAAGGAATGTTCTTGGAAAGGGAATGAACTAACTCAGCAGCACAGAGGCAGCTCTCTGTTTCTCTCCTTGTGAATAATGCATTACTCCATCAAGCAGGTTGCTCCTACTCAGCTCATACTGAGTGGCAATACTGTATTAGCTACAATTGCAGACATGTCCAATGAACACAGAAATGTAGGAGAAACAATTTTTCTTCTCTCCACGTACAGCCTGTAGCCCTGGGGAGTATTTGATGTGATGCAGCACCACAGCTTGTGTTTGACTGGAGTGCAGGCTGTGCCTGAGAGCCAAATACACTGCATGCACTTCAGAGAGGATGTCTGGGAAAACAAGCCTTGCTATTACTGACTGAGGACATGCACAAAAAGAAAAGTCTCTATTTTGAAGAAGAAACTGGAGTGTTAACAACTGCTGTTAGCTACAGGTATTGCCATCATGGAAATAATCACTTGATGTAGCTGAGTTTAGTTTGGGATGTTCTGGTGTAACTACCAATCATTTGCAGGAGGCAGAGACTTCACCTGACACCTACAGATGACCTGGATCATAGGGCACAGAGGAATCCTGTCATTTCTTGAGTCCAAGCTGAGGATTGTGCTGTAACTGCCAGGCACCCAGGTTTCTTTCTTCTGAGCACTGCCTGGGGGAGAAGGATTTAGAAGGCAGTCTCAATATTCGCTTCACGTGGAATTAAAATCGGTTCAGAAGCAGAGCTATGGGATGCTTGGAAATGCTTCCAAGTTTCCCACTGTAGATCTAGTAAAAAAAACCACCCAAAACCAGCAAGAACAAGCCTTAAGGAGCCAATAGAGATGATGTGTTTTCAAAAGTAAGGTGATAGATTTGGGAAGAGTTGTTTTGGAGGTCATATGTGATGTAGAACCATTTGAACTATATGTAATTATAATAGGATTGCCACAAAGAAAGCTACTTATGAAAATTAAGAAGTCTAAAAAGACTCAATTTTTAGCTCATTAAAATTGAATTAGACCACTTGTCAGCAGAAAAATTTCAGCTTGAGATCCTTGAGAAGTTGAAGTTATCCTTGAAATTCTGTGACATACAGCTACCATTCCTCATTAGCCAGGTGACGGATTAATTAATCATAGTAACCCAACTGGTTATTGGAACATTTTCATACAGAAGAAAAAAATCCTGTGTTAGTATCAGTAAAATTCTGAGTATTGCCATTAAAAAAGAGTAGTTGTTGTCAGGTAACAATTACCTGAGGTTTCATTATTATCCCACTTTTACCAGATTTGCATCTGTGCAGAAGCCATAATTTAAGGGCCACTACTTTTCTCAGATGCAGACATTATTGCACTTAGAGAGATTTATCAAGTACCTTATGGATGCATAAAATCTGATCATTATACTTAGAAATCTTTCTTTCTATACTACTGTTTAATTTTCTTCACAGAGTTAAATATTACTGCATTTGTAGCTACACAGTAAATGTGTTGTAAATTGAGAGATATTTGTAGATAACAGTCATTTAGAGATTTATTTAGGGGTTCACACCTAGGAAGCCTAGGTTGAAAAAAAAATGTTTCTATTGATTTGAGATCATACTTTTAGAAGCACAGTTAAATAAACTGCCTTTAAGAAATCATGTGAGTTGCAGCTTAGTCTTTTCTGAATGGAAATGAACAAGTACCACAATGACACCATTTGACAGAAGGACACATACTACAAGTTTAAAGAATAAAATTCCTTTCAAAAATTGGTAGAAGTACCAATGATATGGGAGTATTACAAATAGTAATAATAATATATATGTGTAATGGAAAGAAATATCTAATTAGATTATGCTACTCTTAAGAGTCCTTCTCCCTACTTTCCCTTGACTCAATGACCTAAACCTTGACAAATCTTTGCTTTTAAATCAGGAACTGACAAAATCAGTGACAATTATCTTTCTTGTGAATTCTTTATGAGGAGAAAACATTTGATGGCAATACTTCAGGGCTTGGCCAAGAGTGAGGACAGAACTCAGCCTTAGTCAGTGGCATCTGCTGGTATTAACAGAAGTGGATTTTGACCATTAGAATAAAGATGTTAGATATTGATGGTAATACTTTTAGAGCAAGGTTACAGGGATTGAGAAAGACACAGCAAAAAACCCACATTGCCAGAGGTGTGATCAATAACATTTTCCTTCTTAAAATTTACTTTACCCTGTGAAAAGTGGTCTCGGGGCAGATTGATGCCTGAGATTGCTCACAGCAAGTTTTTTGAGCAGACTTGAGCATTATAGGCTTAAAGACTATTGTCTAAGCATGAAGTATAAATTAGCCCTTCTGTGACACAGATGAGAAGTGTCTTCCTGGTCTATTTATGTGTGTGTGTGTCTGTGTGTCTTTGTAGCCTTCCCACCATTTCAGCTAAGGAATGACATTCCAGAGGGAGTCACATTGGTATCCCAAGTCCTTCATGGGCTCCATCCTGCTTTCTTCAGAGTTGCTGTTCTAGATTAAAAGGTGCTCAAGCACCTTCGAGGAGTGGTAGTTCAGCTTCTCTTCCTTTCAGTCTTTGGGAATCCTGCTTTTATTCTCAAGGACATAATTATTCATCAATGCATCAGTAGAAAGACTCAAGGATTAATTTAGATGTATTCTCTGATACTTAAAACAAAGTTGTGGGGCTTTTATTATTTCACTGTTTGGTCCCAGAGGAAATATGATTAAAATGTTTTGGGCTTAGTACAGTTATGGTAATAACAGTCACTTTCTTTAAAAAGTTATCCTCATTCTAACAAGCTTTGCTTAATTCAATCTTCTTTGCTTTAGAAAAAGGTTTTTCTTTGCTAAATCACCATCCCTGTCGGGATTTAAAGGAGTGTTAGATGGGGTGCTTAAGGACATGGTTTAGTGGTGGATCTGGCAGTGTTATGTTAATGGTTGGATTTGATGATCTCAGAGATCTTTTCAAACAAATGATTCTATTCACATGGACCTATCAATCAAATGCTGGTTTTTATACTACCTCCACTTATCAGGTAGCTCTTAGGCAGATCTATAATGCAAAGGGTAAGCTAACCTTTTCAACTGAATAGAAACCAAAAAAAAAGGAAATTGATATGTTTCAATAAATGGCATACTATGTGGTCTTATCTTTTTCCTGATTCCTCCAAAACCATGCAAGGCTTCATAGTTTTTTCACGTCATAATTGTATAAATGCTAATCTCCTTCAAATATTTACTCACAGCCAAGTCCACCATTCATGTGTCAAACACTTTAGAGGGTTAGGAAGAGAGAAAGGGAGAACACACCCAAAACTCATAGAAAATTAATTGAAAGAAGCAGCTTTTAGCATGTTTATCCTGATACAGCAGGCACATTTCTAAAAGTATAATTGAGAGAGGAAAGGAATGAGACTGCTAGGGCTCTATTGATGGGTACTTCTTTGCCCACAGTTATCCTGTTCATCATAATCCCTCAAAGGAAATTTGCCCTTGTAACAAGTATCAGCTCATGTATTATTCTGTGTAATAGAAAGAGGGTTCATCTATTCCCTACATCCGAGCTCAGCATGCAGCCCCTCTGTTCTAAAGTGCCTGGCTTACTCTGAGCCTGTTTACAGTGCCTCTGACATTTTGAACTGCAGAATGTGACAAGCTGACAGGGTCTCTGATTATAAAATCAGCTCATCTGCTGATATTAGGAAAGAGAAAGGTGATGCATGAAATAGGTTTTAAATAGCTCATGCCATGCTCAAAAATATGCACATTTCAACTACTTTAAGAAAGGGTAGACAGTATGTGGCTTTAGATTATTTTGTGTATTCATCTGGCTTGGAGACTGTGCTGTATTACTTATTATATTACTATTTTCCCTCATAATGTACAGTGGGCACTGAAGCCAAGCCACTGCTTTAAAAGTTAATGCAATGCCACATTTTCAAAAGTTCACTGTCTGCAGTTATGACCAAGAGCTCCGCTTTACTTCTAAGTGCCTGAGTAGCAACTTAACCACGAGCTGGCACTGGAATAGCAGCAGTGCCTCCCATTATGGTACCAGTTGCCAATTGTCAAGAGTTCAATATATGCTGCCCAAAATATTTTGTAAATCTGGAGACTGTAGCCTAAATAATCAATTAAATTGCTGTTTGTATTCATTACAGACATTGTGAAAGCAATGGTGTCCTTTTGCCAGCTTTGATCTGTGAAATGTAGAATTAAACGTGAAATTCAAAGGAGGTGGTGTGTTTCAAAGGAAAGTAAGAAATGAAAATATTTTTGCAATACAGCTTCCATTCATTTGTCGTGTAGGCTGGATTTAGAAATCTTATGATATATCCAGTCTCTATGTGTTTCTTCTTTATAGTATTTCAGAGATGCTGAGAAGTATTTCACCTCACATCCAGAAAATGCCTGTAGTAAATGTTTAATATGCTAGTACATAATGTTACCACAATAAAAATGTTCAAATGCCATTAAGAATCCAGCTCAAATCCATAGTAGAAGGCAGTTTTGAGCTGGGTTGGCCAGTGTTAACTGTTTCAAGCCAATACTGTAAATGTAACTCACTAGAATCTATTACTGTGTTGTGCCACCTTCACAAAGAACCCGCTCTGAAGTAGAATGTTCTGGGTACTCCCTACAGTGCAGCAACTGCATGCCGTTGTGATTGCTGAGATGCACCTCTGGATGTCTAACAAACAGTAAATCTGTCGAATAGTGATTGAATTATTTAATATCTGAATTATTTAACATTTAAATCTGTCATATAGGCCTTGGCATCACATTTTGATTATTATGCCTTCATTTTCTCTGGTTGATAAACACAACTCTTTCCAATTCTTACCTCTTCAGACTGATGTTACAGGTTTTTCTTGCTCCTTGTTTTAGCTAAGATTAGAAGCATCTAAGTTGCTGGATGTAGGGGTTCTTTTTCTAATAATTTTATTTTTTATGGTTTTCTTTCTTCTTAAAGTGTGTAAGAATATATGTGTATGTGTGTATATATTTCTGAACCATGCTGCTCTTTTGGTTTTTCAGACAGTGTTTTTCCCAAGTAGTTTTCAGAAACAAACCTCATTGATAAAGGGAGAAAAATTTGCCTCTGGTCACCAGCAAACCTTCCTAAGAATACAGGAAAGGATTTAGGCAGTTCTGCTTTGGACAAGATGAAAGTAAACTGAACTCAGTTTTCTCTGGACAAATAAATATCTGGATCAACAGATGTACACTGTTCAAAAATAAACAACCCAACTCTTTCTAAAACTTTTCTTATGAACAGGCCATGCCCATGCCATGCATTGGTGGCATTGAGTATTTCTAGATCATATGACAAAGCAGAAATATTTCCACATTTTACCAGACTCTACCTAAAATTTCTCACTCAGAAATAGCAGATTGATTTTTAACTATGATTATATACTGTTTAGGCTCTTTTTCTCACCTGCTAAACATAAAAACCAAGTACTTTTACCCCCTGTGCTGTTCACATCTTAAAAAAAAATCCTCTATCAGTTAAGATTTCATGCATCTTCACTTTCTACCTCACCATTTTTTGCCTGGAGACTTATAAACAAACATAACTGGCTAATTTCATTATTCACTGATGGCAGAGGTGCTGCGACCTGCTGTTTCCTTTCCCTCTTCTGCTGGTGTGTGTTTGAGTTCCCTTCAGCAGCAGGTAGCTGAGAGCAGTCTGGGCTGTGCCCAGGTCTGCAAGGCGCAGTGGCAGCATTAATCCCAATGATCCTGAGGGCACAGCAAGCAGCCTCTGAGAAGAGGTGCTTTCCATGGAAAGCAGGGGTGGCTGCTCTAACACCTGCCTGGCACGGCTGCATCCCTGCTGCAGTATTTAACTCTCTGTACAGCAGGGGGCAAAGTGACTCAAAAGAAAAAGGAACTAATCGAAGATGTATGTTCTGGCCTGAAAAAGTCAGTTCCCTATAATGAGATATAAACCTTAATAAATAAAATGTCATGAACATAAAATCCTTGATTCAGTGTAAAACCTGAGCCTAAAGGACAGTCCTGAAAATAAAAATATGGACTTATTTAGGTTTCTCTGTGACTATAGTGATAATACAACACGTTCCAAAGAATACCTTGTGTAATTAGAATTTATGAATTTATGATCAAAGCAAATGCAGAGAATAGAACAGGCTATTTCACTGAAGGGGTGACAGTGACCAGTGAGTCCAGCTGCCTGACCAAGTCAGGGCTGACAGAAAGTTAAAGCGTGGTCCAAATGCCTCTCCATGTCTGACAGGCTTGGGGCATCTTGAGGAATCCTGTTCCAGTGTCTGACCAGTCCCTTGGCAAAGAAATGTTTCCTGATTCTAAGGAAAACGTGCATTACAAAGATTTCAGTACTTTTTTTGCCAATTTCAATTTAAACGCAAGTTCTGAACTTGTTTTGCAGCACAAACTATTAAAAAGAAAAGCTTTTATTTAACGCCAGAGTGGAGCTAAACTTTTGAAGAACTTTTCCAAATTCCTTCTCTTTTGCATATTGTAGGGAATGATGCAGCAGTGTTCAACCACTTGATTCACTCTGCTTTCATTTACAGCAAGTGAAGTAAACCTAATTATCCCTGAGAATCCACATACTAAGACAGAAGCTGCCATATACCAGGATCAAAACTGTCCAACAGCATCAATTGCTGTAATATTAAATAAAACTCAAAAATTGAAGTATTCCTATAGGTAGAGGGATGAATAATTCCTCGCGGCCTCTCAACTTCTCTGGTTGGATCTATCTTTAAATCAGAATATCTGTGTTAGTATGTGGATTTGTTTGTTTCTTTTTCCCATTTCAGCAATTTAGTATTATTGTATTTTTTTCCAATAAAAAAATTGATTTAGCTCTGTGCTAGTATACGCACCCTTTCATTATGACCCTGGCCATGTCTGTGATTTGTAAAATCATACTCAAGTGAATAAACTTTTCAGATTAGCACTTTATTCACATAAAGCTAAGTTTTCAAAAAGATTTTTAGAAAAAAATTAGCGGAAGACATCATAGTGTTTTGATTAAAGTGAAGGTTCTTTGAGCTTTACAGTCACGGAATCTCACATATGGAAATTGCAGTTGGTCTTAATCTGCTTTCAGAAGACTGGTGCAAATATTAAAAAGTAATGAAGTAACAAGATTGTTTGTTAATGCCACATAAAAGTGCTAATTATGCTTCATTTCCTGCCTACAGCTAAACCCAAGAGACATTGCCTAAGAAATTGTTAAGTAAGTTGCCTCACTTGAAATGGGAATAGAGCTGCAGTGCTTGATGGATTTGTGTTTAAGGAGTTTTGTGCCACATAGGGTCTTTCAAAGTGTGGCAAATGAAGGACAACTGCCAAGAAAGTTGTTTAGTTCACAGAAAGTTTATTATTATCCTAATTCTGATTCCAGCTACCTTTCTGAAGAGGAAAGGGCTTCACTCATAATTGCCTTTTTGCTGCAAATTCAGTATGTAGTATTGTATGATACTGCAATTACATGTAAATTGTTTTATTAGGGCTTTAACATTTCAGGACCATAATGATTATTTTTCCTACAGAAAGTATACTTGAAATATACCCCTCTACATCACACTGGCTGTGAATATTTCTGAAATGTTTTACTTTGCATCTCTAACATCTATTTCTACTGTGTTAGGGACAGGTGCAATGTGAAAGGTTCTGCAGAAATATCATGATGACAATTGAAGCCTTTGGGGGAAAATTATTTCACCATTGGTTGTTTTCCTACTGTAAATCTACCCTTCCTTTCTAGGGTAAAATATGAAATTTAAAACTGCTATTGCACTTGATCCTTATTCTGAACATATATATATATATATATATAGAATGAATAGCAGTTGAGTTAATAGTTACACCTTTCATCTATAATAATTCAAAAGTTAATGTTATCTTTTCTCAAAGATACAACACAAGCTGAATGAGGTTATCATATTCCACTTAAATGATGGTTGTGGTGAGGAGGAAATCTGAATAACATTTGCAGTTGGGGATATCCCAATGGCTCTTCTATGTAATTTTGTTTTAATGTAACTTCTTGCCTAAACATAGGGGAAAGAGCTCTACAATACTGAGGAGGGAAAGTAATAGAAAATACAACAGTATTCATAATTATGTGAGAGTCTGGACACATGTATTTCTGCTCCTGACTTTATAGTTAAACAAGCTCCAGGAAAATTTCATCATAGAGCTCATTTTTTTAAAGAGTGGGTTGCCTTTTGGAGAGTGGAAGCATCCCTATGGAGCCTGGGTATCATGGGATGTGGAGGAAAGGTCCTTGTAACCTCCTGTAGTTCAAACCTCATGGGTGGGCAGGAAGGGTGCAGTATCTCTCACCAGACATGGTGCTGTTACAGTTCATTCTTTTGAGCTTAGGTAGTTCAGTGTGCTTAAGTTAGTTTGTCAGGTAGGATTGTTCTTTGGATGGCTGAGTTTGTGCTGTGTTACTGAGCCTTCAGGAGGGACTGCAGGGTGGAAGTGCTCCGTGTGGAAAATGCTGCTCAGTTCTTGGGCAGGGCCCACTGAGGGCTCTCCAGGGGCACCAGCTGGGGAGGGCAGTGCCAGGTGAGCAGAGACAAACAGGAAAGGGCTCCAGTGCCTTGGGATAAAATGGCAAATTCCCCTGGATCTGGCAAAGCCAAATGCAGTGTGAGCATAGTGCAGGCAGCTCAGATGAAATTAAAGGCTTGTGCCAATAGGAAGCTACTAAAGTCTTCACAGCACTCTGCATAGGTAAAAGGTGTCTCATGCATTGTATGGAAATGTTGTTTCTAATTAACAACAATCCAAATTTAATACAGAAAATAACAAAGTTGAGCTTGTGCTGAGTAAAGGCAGCATGGTCTACCAGTCTATGCACGGTCCAAGAAAAAACAGGGAATTAAATTAGTACCTGAAAAACATTTTTATCCCGTGATTTGTGTAAATATATTATGTTCTATTGTTGATCTTTAAAGAATTCCTATTATTCAAATATATTTGGCTTTAAAAAATAATTTATGCCTAGAGTTAGCCGTGATGCTGCACAAGTGACCTATTACTAGTAGAAGTTTCTTTTTAAGGAATAATCAACACTCAGGCTGTGACATTATGCATTGTCTTTAGCACATTTATAATGGTATGAGTTCCTGATTAGCTATTGAGTGACTATAAGGACTCAAAATATATGGCCATTTTTACATGGAGGAGGCAATAATGCCTACTATGGGAAGTGCAATAAAACACATTTATTGGCTGCTTGATGAAGACTGCATTGAATAAAAACATGTATATTCCCTCCTAGCTTCACCTCTGCAAATTGTTAACTACACAATTGCTGAGGATGTGAAAAAGGGAAACAATGAGCTCTCAGATAACCAAAAAGGAAAAAGTGAACGATTCTAAAGTCATCAGTGTCTGTTGTGGCAAAATATTTGAAGTAGAAAGTAAAGCCTCCATGGGCCCATTGCTCTAACAAAGCTAATTTGTTAATGATAATGTCCTGTGTTTCTTTTAATGTATTTGTGGATATACAGTAAAACCAGATTTTCATAGGAGCTAGACAAAGAAATTCGGAGTTTACAGAAATTGTTTACTTCATTGGTTTATTTATAGTTTCCATTCGGAATGTTATATTGTGTTGAGAAATACATCTGTTCTGGGAGATTTAGCATAACCAAATTTTTTATAAAATTCTTATTAGTTTAGGGAATTGTTGAGCTGTAGAATCTTCTATGGGTTTTATTTTAAGCTAAGCAAAGGCACATAAAGGATGTAGCTTTACTGCCATTTTATAATTTGTTTAACTTTTAACCAAATTTGAACTAATTTTGCTTTTAAATTGTGACCATGAAGTAGTAAAATGGAATGGTGATACAATGCATTTCTTACCTCTCCTCTATACTCTGATATTGTTTTCATTTGCTATTAGCATCATTATATTTAATATAATAGGAGTGCATTTATATTGTACTCAAGAGCCTAGTTGTATTGCACAGTAAACACTGCCTAAGAAATCATTTGAGAATACTTGCTGATCATGAAATAATTGTGTATAAGCTGCTTCAGCTTTCCTACTTGAAATCCTCTTTGTTGTGAAATGAAATACAAGTTTGTTTTTCAATATATTTTCCTTACAATGTCTTGCAAGCAGCTCTTCTCTCCGGCACTTATAATATCATTACTGCATGACAATGCAGTGGTTACAGTATTTCCTCAAACTGCACCTATAACCTGGATATAAATTGACAGACATGGTATGTGACAAATAGACTATATATTGAGCTCATTCACCTTTGGCTCTTTTTAAAAAGCAAAGGCTTTCAATCTCAAAAGTGGCTGTAAGTAGTTTATTTACACTGCTTGTATTGCAGTGACAGCCTTCGCCAGAAGACCGAGAAATAATTTTTATACAAAGCGTAGTTTGGAAAGGATTGTAAACTCTGAATAGATTTATAAATCTAGATTTTAACCTTTTCAATATTCTGCTTTTTGGTTGGTTGCCTGAGCTACCTCTTCCCAGGTTACTGATGCTGTTAATAGGAGAGAATAGGAATGGCTAATGAATCAAACTGCAGGACACTGAAAAGGTCAGAGCAGTACACTTTACTATTATCTTCCACAGAATATATGAGGCATTAAAATTCTGATTCTGTGGTCTTGTGACAAAGAATATAATGAGAACCATAAATAATAAACAGCACAACATGAATCTCTTTTTGTGATAATGATTGTAACAAGCATAAGAGGGAGAAAATTCTCAACTCATTCTCACTTTATTAAGATGATATTTCCTTGGATGTATGTTCCAAATATCTGTAATTGTAAGAAAGAAGAAAGGGATTTTAAAGTATAATTGGATCCAGCAAGGATCTTAAATGCACTATCTTCCATGGACACTCTCTTCTAAAAGATAACATTTTTGCACCAAAGGCAATTGTGCATAAATGTGAATACTTCCAATAACATGAATAAAAATGAGATTACAAGAAGGTTTGTAGACCTGAAATAAAGCCATTACCACTTCTTTACAAAACTGTCCACAGACCCAGATAATTAGATGCTATTGACACATTGTCTCTATCTGGCTCAGGTTTCACAACTGCAGGTAGTACAGACATTATTTTTGATGTTCACAAGGATTCCCAACACCTTTGCTCTGAAAATGCAGGAAGGATTTATCACACTGCGGCCAAGTCTCCTTACAAGGTGAACTTGTGACCTGATTTGACAAATGTCTCTGTTTAAGGCACTGTTGTTTTTTGGAATAACTTCCCTCTTCACAATGTACACAGAACAACAGGAAGTTCTTGTGCCAATATCCAGATGCCCTTTCAAAATCTCTCTCTGCTGTTTGTTAAGATTGGTATAACTATGCAGGAATAAAAAAAAATTTAAAAATTATTTAAAAAATATTCATCTTAAGGAATCCTGTGATTAAGTTACTGAAAACTGAAAGGAAATCAAGATAAATTGACAAAACTTCAGCTCACCATCTTCTAATTGCTGATTTCTCTTAGAGTGATCCCAAGAAATTCTGCTTGTTTTCATCCAGGTGTTGCCAAGACTGTTTGAGATCAACATTTAGGTTTTACTGTTGATATAAAATGTTGAATTTTTGATATTTTAGTGAACTATGTACATGAACCCAGAACATAATGATATTAGGTGAAAAAGAATTCCTTCAGGTGGAAGTAAATCCAAGAGGCACTATCAAAACATCTTCTCTAACTGCCAATGAGATAGGAAATAACTTTCCATACTTAACTACTGCCTCAGTGGGAGAAACTTGGTAGTGCTACCACATTATATAGAAATCAGAAGCTTTTCTTGTAAAATTCTGAGCAATCTACAAGTAGAGGATCAAGACCTGCAAATCAGCTTTATACCACCAGTGTTTTCTTCACATCTCCAGTTGTACTTTAGGCATCTCCAAGACTCTTGCCTTTCTGTAACAGGATTATAAGTGGTGTTTCTCACAGACCTGCCACAGAATCCAATAAACACAACTGCACTGATCTAAATCTGTTCTCCCTACACCACTGGTGCTCTTGCAGATTGGTTTTGTAGCTCAGATTCCTCCTGGAGCTTCTATCTGGCATCAGAAAGGATTCCTGAGGTCACTTGGTGTTTTCTTCTCAGAGCTTTGAAATAATTCTTAGTTATTTCAGGATTTTGCTGCTCCTGTTATTGGCTCACTCATGTTAGATACTCTGATGTCTTCTCTGTGAGAAGCCTGTCAGGAAGCTGGACCCAGTTCTCCATCCCAAGGCACCCTGAATCCAGCCATGTGGGTGGTGTGGGACATGAGCCACTTTGGTGTGATAAAATTTCTAAACCCTCATGAAGGGGAATAAATACACACAATTAGAAAATGAAATATCTGGCTTTGAGAGTGTTGGATTGAGAACTTTCCTGAAAAGCATCTGAGTATTTGGTTTATAGTGAAATGGCCTCTAAACTGAAATGAACTTCAAAGATGTTGCTGAGCTATTTTGAGGTTTGAGGTGAAATTCTAGCTGGAAACCTTACATGTGCATATTTACTCTAGCTTAATAAGAGTAAAGCAGTTAAAATTTCCATTATTGTCAAAATAATGCATTTTTCTTGCAAAGGTTGTAATAGAGAAAGAGCCAATTAAATTTTTCTGTATTATTTTGTATATTAAGTAGGTCTCAAAATGCTTCTAAAAAACACAAACTCTAGCATAATTGTGCTTCCTGAAAGATTAAGTCTGAGAAATGAAAGGTCTGCTAACAGATGTGGCTCTGCTGTAAGTGTGCTGCTTTGAGCCAGTGCACATGCTTCAAGAGCTGAGTGTTGCTAGGGAACAGTGAGAATGGAAAGAGTGTGGTTCTGTGTGATTGGCGTTGTCTAATTAGTAAATAAGAAATGTTTGAAAAAAGTTGAACTGTCCATGTTAGACTTGCTTTGGAACTGTGATTGGGTGGAGGTGGGCTGTCAGTCAGCAGATATCCTGTGTTCCCTGGAACCTCTCCCGTAATTAGGCCAAGAAGGTCAAAGAAGAGAAAGACTGAACTCTGTTTTACTGGGCTGACTGAGTCAAGGCTAAGAAGTTTCTAGTTAAATCAATAGCAACTACTTCAGCAGCCAAATAGCTCCAGGCATCCCTTTAAACTGATAATTATATTTGTTAGCTGCTTACTTCTTGCTCTTCCTAGGATGTGTCTGGCTCATTTGGAACCAGAGGGAAGCTGCTGGTGAGAGGTGGCTTGAAAAGATTTAGGGAGAGCATTTTATACCTAATGGCCTGTCCTTGGTGAATCCATTGTGAAGGCAGAAGCAAAAGATCACATTGCTGCCACTTAGCAGAGGGAGAAACTTTGGAAAGGGAGAGATAAGGAAGTGATCTAGGGAAGAACACCAAGGGACAGGATTGGAGTGATTTCCTGCCTCACTCCTAGGTGTGCTGGGGCCTGGAGTAAGAAGAATTTGATTTTCAACCATTTAAATATACAGGAATTTTTCTAGTACCTTAAATGAATATAGGTCATGTTGCAGAATATTATATTTCCAGTCTGAATAGCATAATTCCCTGGATAGGCTTTTAGTTCCAAAAAAAAACCCGAAGGGAGCTTTATTAAAATGAAAATTAGTTAGAGAAGAAATGTTGTCTGAGGTTCAGCTGTTCATTGTTCACTGCATTAAGTATCAAGTAGTCTTGCCAAGGCATATTTTAACTTCTAATGAGTTGTGACCATGTTTCTGGTGCTGAATACTCTCAAAAGTCAGGAAATAAATAGCACTTTTCTTTTTAAGTCTCAAGTCCTCTATAACTGGCTGCTGTTTTTCTGGTCAGAGTACTTAGGAAAATAGTAAAAAATTTCATCCAGACATGGGAACTCTTTCACTTCCTTCCATTTAGTGATTGCAATACACAGCAACATGTGTGGAGTTCTCCAGGAGCCTGAAAGCATCCATGTCTTTCTTTTCTGTAACCCCTTTTTGGGACTGCAATTTGTAATCAGTTTTTCAGCTTGCAAGAAGGTTTAGTTTAACAGGAAAAAAGCAACTGAAAGCGTTCAGGTGTTTAGTTAAATGAGGAAGGAACCAAGATGGCTGTTTCCTCTTCCTTTAGAGAATGCTTGTGTGATCTACAAAGTGATTTTAATACATTAAAGAATTTCAGTAATATTTTTTTTCTTACCCAGTCAAATAAACAGCTTGCAAGATGAAATGTAATATACTGTCTACAATTCAAGATGCAAGAAAATATGCTGAGGCCCAAAATTAAAATAATGATGGAAGTTCACTCAGAAGAAGCACTCCTGATTCTTGCTATCACCTGTGTTTAGTAAAAATGCTTTTAATCATTACTGGTAAAACAACTATTTCCTCATTCGTGAAGGACTAAGGACCTGTCTCGCTGCCTCTGTATTTAGCTTGTCATTTAATATAAAATTGTTTTATTTATTTACCTTTGGAAAAAAACGCATTTATTTAATGTGCTTTTAGCTGCACAACAGAGAAATTTTTCCTCAGTTCTGAAGTGCCATTGTAGGTCCAATGTCAGTTGAAGGCTGCTGTTTTGCCTTGAAATTGTTTGCTGTTATATGAAAATAGATTGTTGTTATTTTTGTGCATTTCATTTATTTATGCAAAGAAACAAAGCATTCAGTACAAACCAGCATGTAAAATTTAAACTGCTCTAAAAGAGACATACAGCAAAGGACAAGAAGCAGATTATAGATGATTTACTTGAGTGGTCTAAATTTTGAAATAGTGTTTGAAGATGGTAAATATGCACATGCAAAGCCCAGCATTTACATCAGCATTTAGAAATTGATTAATTACATGCCTGACTGCCAACTGAAAAGCATGAGAACCTTCTTTTACTGCAATGCTTCTTCTGTGTGTAGCTGGAACAGGTCTGTTTGAAATAGAGAAACCATTGACTTCCTGTATTAGCAGCACTGTGCAAATTCATATTAATGAGTTCATAATGTAGTGACAGATTTAATTGTTTTTCACCTTGCTACAGTCAGCTCCAGCCCATTTTCTAAGTGTTTTCTAATTTGGAGGGATAGAGATTCACCAGATCTTATTTAAAGAAATTAATGCTCAGACTCTGACTTCAAGGCCTTTGAATAAGGACACTGTGTTCTTCTGAAGAAACAATAATTTCCCCATACATTTCATAAATGCCTGTTCCCAGTCAGTGTCCTGCACTTTAGAACATTATTCATAATTAATAAATAAATTGCAGTGTAATAGAAACATAAATATGAACTTGCTCTTAGTACTGAATCCAATTAAAGCATATAAATGAAGTGTAAGATGGATTCCAATGGGCGGAAAACCATACCTTAATAATGGGATCAGCAAAGAGGTCTTCATTCTGCACTCTTGAGATGGGATTGCTGTTCCACCAAAACTAGGAGCAAAATGGTCAGGAGAAGGCTTAAATACGGCACTCTTCATCCCTTCAGGAAACATTCTGAGCAAGAGAAAACTCTGACATGCTTATTCAGAATCAGCCCATTGTCCAGTGGAATAGATCTCAGAAAGGGTGAAAAAGCCAGAATGTTCCAGCTGATGAAGGTGAACTGTTTTTTATTTCACTCTTACCTTTTCCTTTTCATTTTTATTTCCTTTCCAAGTGTTTGGGATAAAGTTTGCATTATTAGACCTCAGCAGTGAGAGATCTGAATACAAACAAATCTAGAACTGGATATTTCGAAAGAACCTAATGGAATTTTTTACCTTCTCCTTTGCACTCTTAGGCTAGTCTGATTATCTAGCCAGAGTACATATTAATTGGCATTTAAATCAAGTGGTTCTCACATCCTTGGTAACAATACCTGAATATTTACTATCCCCAGTGAAGGATTTTTTTCCACAGCACAGTTAGTAAATGCTAAAAGGAATGGGCTGTCAAAAAGCCCCAGATGTTAATAAGTAGTGGAAGATTCAGCATGGCTCAAATTTCATTTTCCTGCTGCTGAAAGTGGATTGGTCATGATTCATGGCTGGAATCTCTGTGTAACACGTCACAAGTGCTCAGAAGTTGTGAAAGTGAATTGCTTTTGACCTTTCAGACACATTTTTCCTCTTCCTTTGCCTCTCCTGTCCGATGGTGCCATTTGCCTGTAGTGGAGCTCAGAAATGCAGAGACACCTCGTGCTCTGCTGCAGGGAACAGATGGATCCAGCCACGCTGGGAGGGTGAGGAGCCTGATGTGAGCTGGCACAGCAGCTGGGAAGTAGCACTCCAGTCTGTGGGGTTTCCACTGTGCTGCATCAAACCCTGCTTCTACACCAGCCAAGCACTAAAGCTTCAGTAGATTGGGGGACTTAAAAATGCCAAGGATTTCAGCATGGACTAGACCTGAATCAGAGACTATGGTTAAACCATCCCCCAGGGATGGCATGGGTGTTTGGAAACAATTTAATCAAATGCCAAAAATCCCAGGTATATGATTTGCTTCTTCTCTTCACTCTATCACATCTGCATATCAATCTAATGTGTGCGCACCAAGAAATCAGCAAATCTTTCATAAATTAACTGAAGTGCTGCTCTTTTTTTTCCTGTTCTTGTCTTTTTTCTTTATGAAAGATCTATTAACCAATCCTGAAAACACCAGGAGAAATTGTAAAGAATTCTAATTATGTAAATGTAAACTTCATGAGGAAAGAATAAGAAAAGCTATATTAGGTAACTTGGATGAAACTGCTTTGAAATATTCACTTGTGCCATCAAATTATCTTCTGTCTTATATTTAGTATAAAGCCTACAACATTTAAACAAACAATAACTTTATTCAGTAAAAACTAATTATATTTGTTTAGCCTAGCTAAAATGCAGATAGATGTTTTGGCTAATTTACAGGAAGGTTTACAAGTGCCAATGTAATGTATTTATTACTTATTGTAATACAGAGCTTGTCTGGGCTGTGGTCTAGATTTTAACTTACAAAGTCTTCTGAAGACAGGAAAAAATGTTCTGGAAGGCTTGCAGAAATTTTTTGGTACAAACTAATCTCTTTTGAGTATCAATCCATGAAGGGCTGTGAATAAATATTGTTCATATTTAATGCAATATTGTAATGGAATCAAAATATGGCATGCCATCCTGAGAGCAATTGCCCATGTAACACAGGTGATGAAGTATTAAAAGTGTGGTGGCTTTTGTGCCAAAATAAGGGCTCAGTAATTTTAGGAGGGGGTTCTAAAATTTTAATAAGTATTTCAATGACATGTAAATTCTATTAATATTTAGACTTTGCATGTCAGGCTATGATTCCAGATCACACAGACAAGCCAGGGCTTGAGGCAGACTTGGCAGAAAAGTGCAATCGCTAAAGTCCAAAGTCTTTGCTGCATCTCCAGAAGAGTGGCCTGGTTTTGTTCTGTAACACCATTGAGCACCTTCATTATTCTTCAGGTCTCTTTGTCTTCTACCTTTCTACTCTAAGTATGAGGTTTTTTTAAGCCTTCCACAGACAGTGAGGCAGGAAAACTTGGGAAAAACCCACGGAGTAGTTCAGACCAGGAAATGGGTTCTGTGACTGGTTTGAACAAGGATAATCTACAGAGGATTTGGCTTCTTTCCTCAAAACTCTTCTTGAAGGTTATCCCAAACTGCTTCTTGCTCTCCCACATCCCACCATAGCCCAGCCAGCCCATACTGTCTGTGCCATAGAATGCCACAAATCAACCAAATCTCATTTTAATCACAAATCTCATTTTAAATGCATATTTGGGATAATAACTCAGGGGCAGAGACCAAAATGAAAGACAAGATGGAGTAGGATCCTGTTTGGCCAGTCCTTCTGTTTGTGGCTACCTGGGTCATACACGGCATTGATGCCAGGAGAGCTCCTTGAATAAGACAGGAGCAGTTTGCTGCCTATTTCCTACTTTTAATGTCTACCGGGACAAGCTGTGGAGGGTGTTGTGAAAAGGTAGTTAAGAATGTTGGTTGTCAAGCTGAAACTTTGCCACTGATCCAACAGAAAAATCCGTTTGAGTTGCAGGAATAATGGTGTAAACACACCTGAAGAAACAAGAGTGAAAAGATATTTGAATTCATATATAGTACCCATAAATGTTGTGCAATGACCTTAATGTTTAATAAGATTTTATTTTTAATAAGCTTTTAAATATATTTGCCTCAGCTCACTTTCCAGCTCAAGTCTTTTTTACTGAGCACATTATTTACAGTATTATAGAATCAGACCCTCCAAAAAATGGGAGTAGCTTTCATTGTCAGTATTGTCTGATCATTATAATTCAGATAAGCCAGAGATGTCACAGGTAATGGTTTGCCCTTGCAGTAATGTGAGCTCAACCTAATTTTGTGTTGATGTGGTATATTAAAGAACTGGTCTGGGAGAGGTTTTGTTTGGGTGTGTGTTGACCCCAGTCCAGCCACTGTGTGAGCCAAAGTCAGAGCCTCAGGTGTCCTCCTGTCTGTCCTCAGCGTGGCTGCATCAGGGTAACGAGAGCTACACAACTGACCTCGGTTTGGTTGTGCTTCATGAAGCTGATTCCATCACTTCCTGCCTCTTGGCAACTGCCAGTTCACTGTCCAAATATTTATATAAAACAGAGAAAAGGAAAATATTCTATCAAAAGTATCTTTAATAGCTGCAGTTTTAAATATCTAGTAGAAGAAAAATCCTGATGATAATTCTTTGAATCTCATCACTAACAAAGCTTTTCTTTGTATTACTATTGTATTGGGGAAATTGTGAACTGTATTTACCATGTGTTACAATTAGTATAAGCCTACTAAAATTATTTAGAGCTAAGGAGAATTCTGAGACTGGAGTAAAAAAATAAAAAGGAAAAAAGCTGCGAGATGCTTTTAGGATATAGGGCTTCTGGAATCTTGCAGTTAAAGTTCAATAAAATTTAGATCAAGAAATAAATTTGAAAATAATCTTTCTACCTTCTGCACATCTGCATCTGTGGGTAACAAGAATAGCAGAAGTGAGGGCTGGTCTCTCTGCTGCACTGCATACACGGTAATAAATACAAGAGATAAACTGTAGGAAATGAAACATATGCAGGAGGACCTGATTTACTGAAAGGCTCACAAGAGGCTAAATGTCCCAGCAGAATCCATGGTTTTCATGAGGCTTAAAATTTCCCAGGAATTAAGACTGTTTTTCTCTTTGTTTTACATTTTCAGGGAGACTTTTCTGAGTAAGTGCACTGTTATTTATCAAACCAAACTGATTTGGGAAGCAGCTGCATGGTGCAGTGTGACTTGGCAGGAGAAACAGCCACAGCATCAGGTGTGGAGTCAGCTCCAGGGGTCTGAAGAGAACCACCAGACAGGAAAGAATCTCTTAGCAGGGATTTTATTTTCCTCTGATTTACCTTGGTCAAGGGTCCATTAACCTATTGCAGACAGACTGTTTTGCTTTAGTTTTATTTCTTATTACACTCTTTGGCCAATAAGATTTTTTGCTGTCTCCCTAGTCTCATACATTTAGTAAACAACATCTAATATTAAATAATTTCAAAATGCAAAAAAGGTTTATCACACTTAATTAAATATCACACATAATTAAATTTCATGGAATGTATATGGAATTCCAATTTAAACTGTCCAATATTGCTTAGAAAGAAGCCACATTTGATATTGCTGATATCACTACATGAATCTGATCTTTTCCCTTCAAAATAAAGAATTATTATATATTTACTTTGATAGCTGAGTTTTAAAATTGTCTTTTATAGCTGTTCTGTAAGTTAGAATCAAAAATTGAGGTCTAAAACACTTGGTGTTTTAGAAAGTGAAGAATATTCAAATAATATTTTAGTGTATTATGTGATATTTAAGGAGACTTCTGAAATTGTTTTGGGGTTGTTTATTTTGGTTAAAAGTATGTATTACCATCACAGGAGAAAATCAAGCAAGCTGGACTGAACAAAGGAAGAAGAGCTATATAACTTTCGCGACCTAGTAATTTGTTTTCAAGTTATATTCATAGTATCATTTTGTCTGTATATTTTTCTATGATAGATATGCTTTCAAAAAGAAATTATATCCTACTGTCACCTTAGAATTACACCTTCCACCTATTTGTGATGACTGTCATTCATATGCATGCAGTTTCTGCACAAAAAAAAAAAAAAAAAAGAAAAAGAAGATGCATTTCAGCTAGAAAAAGGGTGATTTTAGAGATTCCAGGGATACAGGTTTTCATGGTTTGTTTGAATTTATTGCTGGTTTAAGACTTATAGTTTCTTTTGAGAGTTTCATATGTACCAAAATTGAGAGTCCAAGAGTGCTATCCAGATGAAAGCAAATTACCCAGCCTTTTGGCAATAGACATTCCCAAACAGCTATCATGTTCCCTATGCTGTCTGACAGCAGCACATAAGCGCAGGGGTGCTGGGGCAGGGCACTGGTTTCAGACCGTGGTGGGGCTGTGGTTCTGTCCTTCCACACTGGGCAGAGCATTTTATTGCACAGCTGCAGGAACTTCCTTGCTAGCAGGGTGAGTTTGGGATGCTGGCTGAGAGCACCAAATGATTGCTTTTGTAAGAAGTGTGAAGTGATTGGAAACCCTAATGTGATATTTGCCTTCATTAATTAATGCTATCACCACAATGCTCTATGTCATGTACTGCAGAGCAGACTTTCCTCTGTGCTTTCTATAATTAAGTTTCTGACAGTCTATAGAAACACAATAAATTTCTTTAGAAATAAAAGCTAAGCCTGGCAAGCTCAATAACAGCAGAGTAGTTCTTCTTTAATATTCCTTCTAAATTTGCTCAAAGTGTAGAGCAGGTCAAGAGCAAGTTCAATTTACAAATTATTTCTACTGGAAAGTTGCAAGCCAATGAAAATAAATCCAAGATAAAACATTTTTCTGACTTTAAATTAATGTGCAGTTCTCTGATAGAGAAAAGTTAAAATTCATAGAATTCATTAGTACAGCAACTTAATCAGAACAGCATAGTTGAAGGTGGAAATGCATATTTTCAGAAATGTTCAGACATTCTTTAATATGTAAAGTTAATGTTATAATTAGTGGCACATCTCAGCAAAAGCTCCATCTTTTCCCCCCCAGTAGATAAGGGTTCCTCCAGGAGAGGAATATTGCTGCAGCCACTGTGCTTTCAGTTATGGAGAAGTGGGTCCAGTTTGCTAGAGTTTTATTGTAATAAAGCTTATAATTTACTGACAAACTGGCTTGCTTTCAAAACAGTCTCTTATTGGCATGACGTGCTTTTTCCATCAGAAACTCTGATATGCAGTTTAGGTGTTGATGGCTGCAGATGTGTACCTTTGTAGATGGGCAGAAAACCAAGACAAAAAGTGACAAAGCAATCCAAAAGTTTGATAAACATAGCACTAAGATGAAAGATGGGCCCTGCTTTGCTGTGCTGTTAAAAGTTAGGTGCAAATTAGAAAGCTCTGTTGCTCCTCACAGCTGAGCCATTAAGAAGATGTGATTATTTTATTATGTTGATTATGTGCCTTGTAACATGCCATAGAAATGAACTCCCTCAAGCTTTTTGCAAAATGTGTTGAATTCTCCCCATGAAAAGGTTTCTGAATCTCTCAGGTGTTACAGCTTTGTTTTGTGATAGGAGCTACTTGCTATCAGCTGAGCAAGGGCTGAATTTACATCAGTTAAAAAATTACAATGGTAACCAAAGCTTTTGCTGAATCCTTGACAGTTAATACAGATCTGGACCTAGAGATCTCTTTCTTCAGCTTCATTTGCTTTGCTTTTTAGAATTTTCTTTCTCAAGATTACTTCCAAAATTTAACAAGTTGCTCTACAGCTTCAGACAAATAATTTAAATTACTGAATCCAACATGTGGTTGGAACAAGTGCTGCACTCTGACACGTTGCTTTTCACTACCTTAATTCCAGTTTTATATTGCTGAAACTCACGGCCAGAAATGCAAAGTTCCCCCGGGACATTTGGTGTTATGACTTATATATCATTTTTTCTTATGTTAGTATTATAACATAAGATTGGAAAACAAAATATTACAACTGAAAGGATGAGTGCATTATGATTTTGTATTAGGAAAATGTTTCCAAATCTTTGTTATAATTATATGTGAAATAACATACTGGGGTTTTCTTAATGCTTATCTTGTCCTGTGAATAGAGAAAGTGAAAATAGGGCAAATACCTTAGTGTTGCCCAGAACCTGTTGGTGAGGAGTGTGATCAAAACCTCTTTATGGAAGGAGAGGGATGCTCTTACTCTCCTGGGGAAAATTTTTCTTTTAAACCTATGTCTTTAGACCATCTCCAAAGTTTCTACTTTCTTGCTTCTGATAACAGACTGTATCGTCCAACAGGTAATGCAATAAATTTACTTTCCTGTGAAAATGCTGTCTCCATGATGTTGCTTTCTACAGCTCAGTTTTTATTGTTATGTATTTTGGCAGTAATGGTAGGACTTGTTGTAAAGGGAAAAAAAAAGAGTAAATATTGGGATTCTGAATTTCCTTAGTTAGTTTTAAGTAAACATCACTTCAATTTATGCAGGTTTTTTCTATATTATAAGCAAAGTAAGTGTCAAATTTTAAACATTCTTCTTTTGTTGTATTAATTTAGTTTGCTGAAGATTGCCTAAGGTGAAAGTCTGTTGACTAAGGCCTTCATTAGCATGATAAAATAAGCATACTTTTAAATATCTCATACAATTATACAAACACCCCCCCCTTGCTGAGTTTTTTTCTGAACACATCCTGATCATGCATGAAAAGAACTTAATGTAAGAATATAATGAATCTTTTTACATGTAATTACAAACTTTGCACCCTCTAGGACAAACACCTCCCAATTATCTCATTTTGTGCTTCATCCATTATGCAAGTCTGTCAAAAAGTACTGCCTTTTTCCAAGGCACTTGATTAACATTGACCAGTTTTTCTTCAGTTTCTGCTCAAATTAACGTAGTGAGATTAACACCACAATTATTTGTAGTGGGTTAAGGCTCTTGTTTAATTAAAATAAAATAAGGCTGTCCATAAAAAGCAACTTATTTGCTCTTATTTGTCCGAGTAGAACTGATTCTGCAGTTTAATTTATGCAGGAATCATTTTATTCCCCTTCCCAAGAAGATAAAATTTTCATTTTCTTGTTAATATATCCTATTCATTTTAAAGGACAAAAGAGATGGTGATTTTGTTGAGCAAACTTTGCATGAGGGAGGGAATTTGCTGATGTGACATGGTGGTAAAAGCTTGAAATTGCCCTAAATGTTTGTGCTACCAGCCTGCAGTGCTAGTTATTTCTTTAATTACAATGTATCTAATTATATTCCACATTTGTATACACACCCAAAAAGGATCAAATAATGAAAAAATGTGTTCTTTAATTAAAATTCAATTTCTTGTGTGATATCAAAAAAATGATATTAGCATTTCAAGAGAGAGAGTTTGTATTCAGCTGCCCAAAACAGTGGTCAGAAAATCTGCATCTCGATTGATATCCTTTCAAATATATGTTAAATATATACATAACAAGATTCATAGATTAGTAGTCCATGGGGGCATTTAAGACACATTTGGTATGACTTTTCTGCAAGGAACACAGCATTTTAATCAGTAATTTAAAAGTACAAATGCAGAGGAACAAGGAAAGGTTTGCTATATGGATGAAAATAATTCTGAACAGTTATTTTTTTAGTTGACTGACTAACTAATTGATAAGTTTTTAATTGTAACACCATGGAGCTTTTACAGTACTGCTGCTTTCAAGCAAGGGACTCTCCAAGGCAAGACTTGGTATTTCTTTGTGTCAAGATGATATAACTTTGCCTCAGGCACAGCCACAGGCTGGAAACACTTTGAATGGATAAAAAAGGAGACAGATGGACATCTGTAAGTTCATTACCATTACAAGTCTGAGCATGGCTCTTTATTAGAAACTGATGCAAAAAAAATACATGAGAATGCAATTGTGATAATGGATTTTAAATATAGGTGTGTGAAGTAAGGTATAATGATTTTTGAAGAGTTCTTCTCTATACAGAGTTACTATTTTTTTAAACTACATATTTTCAGAAATAGCCCCAAATGACCTTGGGGTTTTAATGAGAAAAGAAAAAAGATATTTTTCCTAATTTCAGAATTGAGGCTGAATTTAATACACCCATTCAAACAGGTCTATTGTACTAAGGCTTATATTCTATAATGTTTTATATTCTGTTAATAAGTATTTTCAATATTTAATGCGCAACAAGCATTAAATATTTCTGCTACACTGCTAAAAATTAAATTAGGGATTCAGTAATCCAAGTTTCTTGGAGGTGAAAAAACTGAAGTAAAAAGGAACCTAACAGGAAAGAAACCCTGATGATTTAAACAGTGAAGTTGCTTTTAGTTTGTAATTATTTGTATTATAATACCCAAGAATCCCATGGGGAACTGGGGTTGTGTTATACCAGGCGTTGGGTCTGAAAAATTTCTCACCTTTTTCCCTGAACACTTGCCATGTAACTGTGCATTCCTCTCTCTTTTATTCTTTTAATTTCTGCTGTTGCTTTTAAAGGTTCATTTTTAACTTGGACCACTTCAATAAAGTTAGGTGGCAGTGAACTTCAGTTCAGAAGTGAGGGTAAATGGCCAAAATGGAAAGGAGGGGCAGCTGACTTTATGCGATGAGGCAGCAGAGCTGGCTTAGCTACACCCAAAATAAGAGTAGGGAAAAGTGGTTTGAAAAGCTCAAGTGATTCTACCTGTCTCTGTTGCACTGAAGCTTGCCCTAGTGATGAATCTAGAAATAGAGTTGTTTATTCCCACATACAAGACTAGTGGAGACAGAGAACTAGAAAGATGGAAAGAACAGCCTTTGTGCTCCCCCAGATTATGAATATTTTGATAAGCTGTGAAGAATTTTTACTTGATTTTGTGGGGTGTGTCTTACATTATGTGAAAGGTACTCCATTATATGTGCTTCTGCTCCCAATTCCTTGGCTGAGAGAAGAAAAAAAGTGATTTGAGTGAGTATCACATGGGGAGCCATGGGTTTTGTGGAGTGGCTGGTCAGAGACAGGGACCACACACACCACAGAGCTGCATGCGACGGCAGCGTGGCTCGTTCTTCAGAGCCTTCTTACACAGGGAGTTCCAAACTCCCAGGTCCAAACAGCTCATTGGTCTGGCTTTACACCACCCAGCCCCTGGGCCAGTGAGATGTCTGCAGCTCAGACAGAATAGTACTGGGTGAGGTCCCTGTCTGTTTTTAAATCCATCCTATTGTTTCTCAGACAGAGACATGTTTGTAGAACTGAGCTGGGTTTCTTATTTATAGCAGAATTAATTGCCCAATACAAGGCCACTTGTACTGCAACAGGCAAGTGGAAGAAAGAGGACACTGAGATAATTAGAAGAGTTTTCAAACCCAAAAACTCCCAGAGGCCATGCACTATGAGCCTGCACCTGGGAGGTGTGGGGGTGCTCATACTCTGCCAATGCTGTTTGTGCATCTGACTTCCAGCCTGGATGATGATAATAATTGTGCTATGCTTACAAGTAGCAGCACAGAGAAATACAATTGTGGTTTCCAGAAGTACAATTCTGCATACTCTCTTCAGATAAAGAAGTGCCTGTGCAGCTCATTGGAGTTTGATGTGTTCTTAGAGTCAACACAGAGATGACGCTGCTCATGCCATTAGTTTTGATCATCTTTAATGATTCCCCACATAACTAAATTAAATTATTCTTGTAAGAGTTTAAGTGGTTTTCTCAATGAAGGCAGCCTATCTATCAATGTATTATTGCTGAGATAACCTGCTCATCTTGTGAATCAACAGTTTTCAGAAATACCATCAGGGTATATTTTTCTTCAGAGACAGATTTACATTTATTTGGAACGCAAAATCTCACTATTGTTCTCTCAGAATGATTCCAGCTTGCCTTAATATATTCTTGTTAATACATACATGTATACTTTGGGTTTCCCGGATTTCTCAGGGACCTTGGAAGCTGAAGTTATGCATCAATAGTAAAAGAATCCACATGTATCCATGTACAGTTCATTTCTATCTACTTGCTATTAACAGTTTAGTATCTGTATCTGTTAGTGCAACGTTGACGGTTGTTATCAAACTTGTTTACTTAAAATTGTTTGCTTCTCTCCAGGCTATAGAGCTGTACAGCTGCACAGCTCCCCTCCTGCTCAAGACCCGCTGTGGCAGATGCAGCTGGTTGATTGACAAGTTAGTGCAAGAGGAGCTAAAGAGAAGTCATGGGACTCCTCTTCAGGGAAATGTGTGAGTTGCCCATGAAAGCAGACTGAGAAAAGGAAGAAATTATTCTGTATCTGTTTAGGTACTTGACAGTCATCCAGTATGGGCAGCTGATAACATTCCCAAAGATAACGTCACCTTTGCTTAGGGAAGCACTCGAAGTTGGAGAAAAGCTGGGGCTATTTGTTTTGGCTGCATGTTCCCTGTCTCTCCACTCTCTTATGGCCAGTGGCAGGTTCATTTAGTGCATTAATTGTTGATTTTGAAATGGGAGGAAAAAACATTTAAATACAATTTTGAGAGGTTGTCTACAAGAAAAGTTTAATGTTCATTTTCTGCATGTGAATGGGGAACTCATGCTCAGTTTAAGTAACTGCTTCTGAAAGTGTACCCTGTAATACCCATCAGAGGAAGGGCAGAAACCCAATTGTGCTTTGAAATGACAGGAATAGATCTTTCCTCTAATGCTTATTGTCAGTTATCTACAATATAGACAAAAGTCAAATTGTCAGCATGATAAATGTGTTAGATTGATTCAAATAATGCTCAAAATGATTTTGTTAGTTTACTACAGACTTTTGCATTAACTATGAGCTGGTGGCAAATTCACTCAAAACAATCACCTCTTGTGAGTGAGGCTGTAACAAATTCTGACAGGTTTTTTAAATTTCCTTTGACAATGTACTTTATTACAAATGTCTGATGAGAGAACCCAAGGAATAATTAGTTACTTCTTGCTGACCACCTCCTCATACAAGTACTAGCTGATACATTAGTCAGAGTTTTCTGCAGTGCCATAAAGGTAACATGTCATTTTAAGTTTCTGCCTGAGCTTCACATCTGCTCTGTCATATTTAGGAATTCTGTCTGTGCTTGGAAGATGGAAAAGATGCTAGGCTACATTTTGATTGCAGACTGCAAAGAATAGATGTGATGTTGCAAAGTGGTGTTCTTTAAAGACTCAACAGCTCTGCAGCTGATGTTGTTTTGGAGTAGATTGTGAGGATTATTGTAGGCACACAGTTTGTGGTAATTGGGAGTGGGGCTGGCCCAGCCTCATCCCCAGTGGGCCCAGCTGTGAGAAGCAGGTGAGCAGCACTGAGAGCAGTGAGCCATGGAGTGCCCAGGGGCACTGACCAGCCACCAAAGGGAGCAGAGGGCACCCAGGTGCAATGCATCAGCAGGAGGGTATAAAAGGTTGGGCTAAAGGAGAAGAAGGGTAGATGCCTGCAGCCTTCTGACATTTTGTGGTGATGAAAGTGGTCTTCTTATAGTGGTCTTCTCAACTGCAACGTGTGCTGTGTGAGATTATGAGCTTTGGTGTCACTGGGGCTTTACAAGGGCTGCACACTAGAGGGAAATAGCATCCAATGCAGAACATGTCACAACATTTTGGAGATTTCTCTGGTAAGTGAACTTTGCATTGTCACACTGCTTGAATTCAAAATGGAAGGAAAGTGTTAAGTTCTGATGTGATAAGCTATTCTATGGTTTCTTTAGATTTTAATCTGTATGTGATGAATTTTAAGTGAAATTATGAATAATTGTTCACTTCTCTGAATGGTCAGAAGGTGTTTATGGAATGTTGAGAAACTCTAGAATAATTCTAGCTACTCTAGAAGGGGAAGGGAGCAAGGTGGCTATATCAGCACTCTTAAAATACTTCCCTTTCTCTTTTGTGGTTTTCTATGCAAGTTTGGTAATTTGAAAGCCCAATTAAGCAGACGCAGTGGAAAAGGACTTTGTTTAAAAATTAGGTCCTCTAGGAATTGGGACCAAGGCACGTTTGTCAGGTGTCTCCAGGACTCCCTTGTTTTAAACACTGAGATGAAAACCACCAGGGCTGTGGTATCTCATTTGGCATAAGCCATTTCATTCATCTGAAGCAGCACCAACTTCTATTCTCAGTTTGCATGTTCATTAACTGGTGTGTTATATTAAGGACCTGGTCCAGCTTGTAAAAGAGTTTCCAGTTTTTTTCTGGAACAGCTCCCCTGTTTAGTCCTTTCTTGGTCCCACAGGAGAGCTGTGCCAGCAGAGAAAGAGAGGCAGCACCAGGGCAGGAATGAGCAGTGAGGGGTGCAGGTGCACTGAAGAAATTCAATCTGGATGGAGCCAGACCACAGGGCAGCAGAGGGAGAGGAGACAGGAATGGGGGCTGGGAAGAGCAGGGAGTGCCTGCGGGACAGAGGATTTTGGCAGGAGAGAGCCCAGGGACTGAGGGAATCAGGGGCTCCCTGTTTGAGGAGGAGTTTAGCACCAGGGAAGAAGCAGAGAGAAATATAGCGTGCAGAGGAGGCAGTAGATGGTAGAAAAAAATAAATAAGGTTAGAGAGCTGCCCTCATGATAAGAACGGTTAATCAGGAGGACATTTTCTGGTCTGAAAGCTTCATGTGATTTACCTGAGATAAAAGCCTTGAAGTGTAGCAGCTGAGGAGGATATGCTTGGGGAATTCACAAAGAGGTTGGAGAAACTATTAGTTTGAACCATGACAGGCCTTTTCATCATTTTCATTCCTGCCATAAGCCACATTGAGGTAGTATATACACTTAGGAAACTAATTACTATAAGCCTAGCAGGCCAGACCTAGATTACTTACTGAAAACAAATCTTCTGAAGGATCAAAGTATTAAGAGATTTCAAACTGCCAGTGAATTATGATGCTTGTCAGTTTTCAATATCAAGTAATGATAAAACCAAGTGGCTGTAACAAATTATTTTGTGTCCAGTTGAATAGATAATGATGACTATCCATCCCAAATGTGCTGCTGTTTAAAGTTTAGTTGCTGCACTGATAACCCTAAGCTGTATTGACCAAGGCTCAGTTTTGATCATGCTGTGTGATAATTCATCTCTGTGGTCACTTTCGTTTTCATGGAAGTGAAATTAACTGAAAATTATGAATTCAACTTTTCCAACATAAAACCCCTAATTCAGCATGGGTTTGGGGGCAATTTCAAAAATATTGGTTTTCTTGGAGAGCTGTTTTTTCTCCTGACGAAACCCTCTTGCAATGGCCAGGTGAGCGCTAAATCATACTATACCAGGAAAGCAAGAAGGTTTATTTAATTTGGGTAGGCAGATTCACAGTTCCTTAGAAGTAACAGGTTGGGCTTAGTTATTCCCTGAAAGTGCAGGAAATTGTGCTGGTCTGTGTGCAAATGGAAAAGGTGGCACAACCTGTTTATGATAGGTTTGTGGGAGCTATGAAAGGGAAGATCATAATCTCACTGATCCCTTAACAGCATTACAGAAATCAGTGTTAGACTGGGTCGTCTTTGAACCTGGCAAAGAAGATTGAGGGTTTGGGGGTGTTGGGATTGTTTTTTTCTTTCCTTTTCCTTACTCTGTTGCCTTTTGCTGAAATTGAATGTTGTTGGTAACACAAGAATATCCAGCATCTGTATGTAGGTAAAGATGATAACATTATTGTTGTGTACATCTTGGCCACAGTCCCTTTGAGAAAGAGGTGTTCTCAAAGTCATTGAAGAAGAAGGAGTCTGAAATTATGTGTTTCCAGTGAAAGCCTTTTCTCTTGGAAAGTAATTTCAGGCACCAAGCAGTGGGATTATTAGACTTAGTGTTTTTCTGCAGTCACATTTTCCTCTGTATTATACCACAGTATTAAAAAAGAAGAAAAGAAAGTGGTCTTGCATCATAGCAAGTGAACTGTGGAAACATAAAAGATACAGGAAATATGTGTCTTCTTGTTTTTGAGATTGCTTAAGGGGAGTGGGGATTTCTGTATTATTTTTGTAATGGATCAAAACAGCACCAGCAAACTCCCTTCAGTCTTATTGATTGAAATTTCTTAGCCAAGGGAAACAATCAGAATCAGAACATGTTCTTTTGTTTGCTTTAATGAGCAACTTTAAGCTCGCTTGATATACCTGATGTGGGTTTTGGCATGTGTAATTTACAATTATAGTGCAACTCTTCGCAGTATGGCATCTTTCAATTTTCTAGTTTCAGACCTCTGTCTGTGCATGTTATACTATTTGCAGAAGGATCAGAGTATATGTTAAGACAGTTTCTAGACAGCCCAGATAGACACCAGGATAAACATAGCTGTGCTGGCCTAAACAGATTTGCAAAACCATAAGCAGTGAAGCCTCCCTGTTTTGCTTTCTGAGTCTGGCAGGTCCGTGTGTGTGAGAAGTCAGACATTCTGGCTCCTCTCTGGAGTAATTTCTGATACAGAAAGTGTCTGCTGGAGCAGTGACTGAACAATATGCTGTTTAAAAATGTATAAAATCATACTTTGTTTGAGAAAGCTAATCATGACATGAATTGCTGTACTAAATGTGGTCCATCTTACTCAGAATTTTACTTCTGATAGTAGCTTATGGCAGACACTGGGGAACTGCCAGTAGATATATGTAAAATCAAGTTTTCATACTCTTCTTCCTGAGTTCAGATTTTAAACTGCCCTACTTAGATATCAATTTAGAGAATGAGATGGAATTTTCTATTTAAAATAAAATAAAATTTTAGAAATTTTTTAGCATTTTCCTTTTTTCTTTCCTATGATTCAGTTCAGTATATCCTTCCTATACATGTATAAATGTCCAATCCTGAATGTCATAGGATAGACTCCTATATGCACATCTGCAGCACCTGGTGGCAGGGAGTTTCACAGTGTAATTGTCACAGTGAAAGCATTTATTCAGTGTCTTCAATTCTACCATCTTTCATTAGCTTTCCTTTTACTCTTGCTTTATGATGTGTGTGGAATGGTAATGTCAGATCTATCTTCCCTGTTGTTTTAGTTTGGAATATGCCCTTTTTGTGTCCTTTGTTATTTGTCTCTTTTCCAAGACAAACTGTTTAAGTCTTGCAGCCTCTCTCTGTGATAGTTTCTCTATGCTTGTATTGCTTTTATTGTCCTCCTTTAGTGCAGCCTGTAGCATTCCAGAGGAGGCTGAATTAGAATGGATTGCACATCATCTTCCCCTCACACCTAGCATATCTTAATGTGATATCAGTCAGGGCAGGGGCTCTCACTGAGCCTCCTGTGCCACAGCAGCCAAAACCTGTGCACCTCCAAACCTAGCAGGAGTGCAAGTAGTTTAAATTCTTTCCTTTCCCTTGCACTTCTACCCGTTGCCTATTCACCCAATATGGCAAAATTCCCCCAGATTTCTTCACAGCTTTCCCTGAATTTAACTTGTTGTCTGCAAATAGTGCTGCTTTGTTGTTCACTTGCACTGCCATTATTAAATATATTAAACTTCAGATTGAATATGAAACCTTGGGGCATTTTAGTGGTCAATACATTACATTTGTCACAAATGATTAGCTTGTGAAACTGTGATGCTTTTGGATCATTAATCCTTTTTAATGTTTACCTTGTTACTGTGTTTTATTGGCAACAGGCAAACAATATTTTTGGTGCTATGCACATATTTTGCTAAATACAGGGAGGAAACTTGAGAACAGAAACTACTTACTAATCCTTTTTGTTAAATCCCTTTTACTTGGAGCAATGTTGTTAGTTTTATCATAAAAAATAAATTGTATTTTGTGTGCTGAAGCCAGAGTGAAAATTTCACTCAAACATGGCAAACATTCAAACTGAAATCATGTTTTATGACTGCACATTAACCCTGTTGCTCCCCTTTCGTTATAAAATACTGCTGATGGTATTAGATAACTCTAACTTCAGTGCAAGCTCTGAGCTTAGTATTTTTTGCTTTATTCTGTTTGGAAGGTTAAGCCCAAATATGAGCCCAGAGGACCCTGTTCATCACTGCTGGAATCTAATGAGTTCTAAGTAGGTTATGGGTCTCTTAAATTAGCAAACATCTCCACAGCCTAACAATGCCACCTGTTCTTAAGATGAATTCTTCTGAATCCTCAATTCCCCTGAAACTAGCACCTATCCACACACCTCATTCCTGACAGATGGAAACTGAGGGCTCCAACTCTCTAAAAATGCACTGAGGCAAAGACACTCTGCATGCAAATTGCCATCATGTCTTATGGTTACCAGGAAGGATTTGTGTCTTTCTTTGCCTTTAAAATTAAACTCTAATCTTTATTTGGCCCACGGAGTGACAGGTGAAGCCTCATGTGTAATAAAAAATTCCTGCATTTCTTTTGTGCAGAAAAGGAAAATCCTCCTCCCTAATGCACATCCCCTCGGTGCAGACCAAACATCCTTCCTGTGGCCTTGCCTTACTCCAGGGAAGTCACTTGGACAGTTGCTCACACACACAAGTGCTGTGTACACTCACTGCTATTTCCAAATGTAAATTCCCAACAGCCACATCTGGAAATGGAGTGGGGAGGCAAAGGAAAGTACTGGATGTGAAGTGCTCATAGGGTGTATGATAAAGTGCCATTTGAAGAAATGCTGCATGAGGGACCTTGGCTGTCTCTTATAGTAAGGCAGGGAAAATGAGTAAACCTGTGTTCTTATTGAAATGCAGCAGACTGGTGTTCCTGGATTATCTTTTCTACAATCAAGAGAAGAGGTGACCTGACAGGGTAAAGAAGAAATGCATGTAATTCTCTTGATGGAATTCACAGTCTCTTTAAAAAATAAGGAACATGCTCAGCCCCTGATCCCTGGCACACGAAGTGAACCCAAACAGTTCTCTGTCAGCTCTTGCCTCACTAACAAGGCTGCTTCTGAGTGAAGCCTGGCTGACACTGCAGGGCTGCACTGGCCAGGTGGGACTGGGGTGCCATGCAGGGCTTGTCAGGCCAGATGTGGACAGATGTGTCACAGCTAAGGCTTCGTGGCTTTTCTGCCCTTTTGTTTTGTACTGAAATGCAAAACACACATGAACAGACTCTTGTTAACAGTCTCTTTGTCACCTGCTGTGTCTTTTGCAAATCAAGTTAGAGGAAAGCATTTCAAAACTGGTTATTTCACTTAACTGGTCCTTAATGACTGTTCCAAGGATAGCAGTGTCTGAACTTGTGATGTATTATAAGACTCCCATTTTTTTCTCTCCTCTCAGAAAGGCTAGAGGAGCAATTGCATGTCTTTATTTTTCTATGACTCAATTTAATACTGAGAACAGAACTTAAAAACCTATGTAAGATGATTGATGTCCTTTAGCTATTATTAGGTATCACTTTCTAAACAGGTTGCATTAGGCTTCAATATTCATCCACCTATCCTTATCAATCATTCAGCTTTAAAATACTGGTTTCTAATGATACATTTCTCATGTTTGTTTTCCATCTTTTGGGATAGGTGAGGTTGGTGCTGTGCTCTAGGATTTTACACCTGGTGGCCACTCATTACATATTCTTTTTTAAGGCCAGAGAGTTTTCCACACCTGCTTAGTTTCTTTCTCATTAATAAGATAATGATGCATTCTGTTATGGCTCTCACACCTTTCAAAAAACACTATTTTGAACTGGATCATCAACTGCAGTGAGCTCCATTCTAAAAGAAAATTGCTTTCCAGGTGTTGAAATTCATTATCTCACTGTAGTGGAAACAAAGATAGAGGTAATTGGGTAATATATGCAATATGACACCAAATAAACTGTGGTGTAAGCAGACAATTCCACAACATGGAGTCAAAAGGATTTAAGTATAACCAGGACAGAACCAGGGCAAGAAATTAACAAACACAGGAGAAGTGAATGAAGGAATGCTGAATGATGTCTCACCTAAGATAAAAGAAGACAGTACAGGCTTTAATGGTGCTAGAAGATTGCTGCTCTCCAGGATGTCTTATCTGAAATCTTTTATGCCAAAAGATAGTATACGGAGGACTTCTAGAACAGGGAAGGTTGTTCTGATCTTGCAGAACAAAACCAAGTCCAAGTGTTGAGTCTGAACTGTTTTATGTACTTAATAGCAAATGAACCCATATTTATCACTGCTTCTCCCAGTCGTGAAAACTGGATGACTAGGCTTTTGTAAAAGGACTTCACAATATGCAGATGATAAATGCTATGGAAGTTTTGGGGGTTTTTTTAAGGAAGATACAGCCATTTTTGAGTTCTTGGATGTCCAGATTTTATTTTCTTGTGTTTGGTCAACCACACCAGCAAGTGCATAAAATTGTGGCTTAAAAAAATTACTATGGGTTAAAAATTATGGGTATAAAATAGTCCTAGTTCAGCTACCCCCAGCTTCTATCCAAATCTATGTGATTTCATAAACTCTTCATATGAAGTAGGATTAGATTGAAATAATGAAATACTGGGTTGAAATAATGAAAATATTAAGGATTACCTACAGCCTGGGAGTGCTTATAAGCAGTCAGTAGCATTAATGCCAATATCCCCTTAGGCAGGTGAAAATGGAATTGTAAGTGGTGTGATGAGAGTGCTGTATTGCTAATAAATCCATGTCAAGGTGTACTCGTGTCTCTGACTATGTACTACAATTTATATGTATGTTTATCAGTGGCTTCAGATACTATTCATCTTTCTCAAAAGCAAAGGAAAATTTTAAGAAGAGTTTGTAGGAAGTGATCAGAGGAAGGGTGAATCTTGAAGCAAGCAGATAGGCAGTTATCTCTCTAGCAGTATTCAGCAAGTGATTTTTTTTATTTTCTTTGTTAATGCAATATACCTGGCATTCAGTTTGTGGTGCAGGATGTGAGCTGCATGGATGCACTGCTAGGGCAGTGCTGGATCTTGGATCAGATGGCATTGAACCCTGCATCATTGCTGGGTGCTCTGCATTCGTGTTTTAATAATACTGGAGTTATTGGGCTCTTATGCTGACAGAGATGCTATGAAGTGGTGCTTCTTTCTCTTTTTTTTTCCTCTTCTCTCTTTTTCTTTCACCCTGATTTTGAATCCCCTTGGTGAACTGAATCTGCAGAGGGGAGAAGTCAATCCAGTGTGTCTGAGTGCAGACAGCTCTGCAGTGACACTGGGACATCTCTACATTTTGTAATGGTGAAGTGTCAGGATCTGGATCAGAAAAATCCTTTTTCTTGACTCACTCTGATGTTCCTTTTCAAAATATGACATGTGAAAGTGCAGCTTCTATTTCTAAAAGTTCTCCAAGACAGGAGGAAATAGGTAAAAATAGAGGAGGATAGGTACCTGTGATTTTTGCTCTGCTGTACATTTAGGCCCACTCAGATGAGTTTATATCTGTGCAACTGTATCCCTGGACTGGTTTCAATGAGCACTAGGGAATCAATACAACCATCAGTATTTTTATCAGCTGAGAATTTTTTTCATGAGCTCAGGACTATAGAACAGCTGTGAATACATCTTGAGTTGTACAGACAAAGGAATTAGTGCAAATATGTACACTAAAAGTAGTCATTTTTATAGCTTCTAATATTACAAATATATTCATTTATTTTATTTTTTTATTAAGAAGTACTGATGTTTTCAGAGTCTGTCCAGGGCATACCCTTTCAGTGTCTTTCATTAAATCCTACTGTACCACTTTTTTTAAGCATGGACAAAAATTTTAAAAAAAAAAATCATAAACCTTAATGATTTTCCATCAGAATGAGCCAGGTGGGATTACAAGCAGAGCACCTGCAGTAAATGTATACCAGGGAAAGCACTCTTTCTTTTCCACATTTTTCAAGGAAAAGTCGTATTCAAAATTCAGCAACAGCCTTTCCTAAAATCTGCACTAATAGAACTGTTCAGCTGTGTTTAACAGCTCAGCTGCACTTGTAAAAACTTCAGCTCTGTCTAAGCAGGTGCTGTGGGAATCCCCAAACCTGGGCACTGCAGAACAGAATGGATTTTACCTCACCCAACACTCGCCACAGAGCAACACGGGGGCTGTGCTGTGTCCAGGTGCTGGTTCCTGAGGAGGGGCACGGGGGCTGTGCTGTGCCCAAATTCCTGAGGAGGGGCACAGGGGCTGTGCTGTGTCCAGGGGGTTGTGCTGTGTCCAGGTGCTGGTTCCTGAGGAGGGGCACAGGGGCTGTGTCCAGGTGCTGATTCCTGAGGCAGGGCACAGGGGCTGTGCTGTATCCAGGGGGTTGTGCTGTGTCCAGGTGCTGATTCCTGAGGCAGGGCACAGGGGTTGTGCTGTGTCCAGGTGCTGACTCTGGCTTGTGTTGGTGATTCATCTGAGAAAAGGGGGCTTATTCTGCTTTGGGCTGGGCTGTTAAATTTGGGTCTTCCCTCACACTGAGAAACTGTAAAAGCAAGGCTCACCAAAGAGAGGAGTTGACAGCTGCTATTTTAACGTCTTCACTATGACTGTTATATACCACTGTGACGTCCTCATCATGTATTCATTGTTTACAGACTTCTAAGTGTGTAGAAAAGTCTTTGTCATATCAGGGCATTCAAGGGGTCTCTAGCTGTCCCCAGGAGCCTGCTGGGAGCAGTGAGGATTCCACATCTTGTGCTTTCATAGGAGGGAAAATGCCTCATCCATACCAGTAGCAGTAAGCCATCGTTGCTGTGGCACAGAAGTTGGTGAGATAAGATAATTAGAAAGCATTAACAGAATGCATGCAAAATTAGTTGTAGCTCACAGAAGGAAAGAGAATTCAGCAAACTCTTCAGAGTATTAATTTTCAGCTGATCCTGTCACAACGGTGGAGAGAGAGAAAATGCTAATGAAGTGTGAATATGTCAAAAAGAAGAAATGATCAATTGAGCACAGTAACTATCCAAATAACAAATATTCAAATGTAACAGATCTGTAAAGCAGTTTTGTTTCTGGGTGCCTACATGGACATAGGAATTTCAATAGTAAGATGAAATCTGGAAGCAAGCTCTTTTGAAATTACCCATTCCCTCAAAAACTCCAGAACTTACTGATTATAAAATTCAATTTTATTATGTAAATATAATAAAATCAGTCCAGAAATCTTTCTATATTATTGCACTGTATATACAGAGGATGCTTGCTTGTGGATGTAATACTTCCCACACATTGAAAGCCTCACAATAAATGGGCCTCAGAACTTGTGCTGAATTTTGGCCCATGAACACTTATGATGTATTGTAGCATTAGGAGCTCCTGCTAGGCCAGGAATTTGTGTAAAAACAGACACTATTCTGTCCAAACATAAACCTCTGCTGCTTTGGGGGGGAAAAAAAGTATATTTTTAGAATAAGAAATTCTTGGCTTTGTACTTTCAAAGACAGAAGATCTTCATTTACATTACAAAGGTTAAAATTATGTAAAATGGGTGCTTTTTGAGCAATCTTAACTACTTTTTTTATTACTACGTTTTATGTGAAGGTAAATCAAATACTCCGTTGACTAGGAAACCTGTTTGCTCTTTCTACTCCACTGTGAATTTGGTGCCACATGGGAGTTCTTCATTTCCATTAATAATCATACTTGAGGATATTTTGTTGCTCAGTACAGTGATGTTTGCTTCCTTTTGCAAGAAGAAATTGTAATATGCTCAGGAATTCACAAATATTTAAATTCATCTTGGAATTTTCACTAGGATAGAATTTGTAGCTGCACAAGGGGGCTATTACCATTAATTAGATGGCCACTACCTTATGCCTGTAAGTGTGGTCTTTGAGTAGTGTAATGTTTATATAAACTTTATTTTGTATGATGCCCTGACTTAATACTCTGTGTAATGAACAGAGGAAACCCTTTGAGACAGCTGAGATTTATGGCTTCACTTCTTTGACTTTTCTTTTTTGCACAAAATCAGTTCTCTTTTAAATAGCCCATTTTTGTATGCAGCACCTCAAGTAAGCCATTTGACAAACTAGTTAAATATCTTTAAATGGGTTAATCACATTTGAGAAATTGAGTTTGATTTATGTTGGCATGTAATATTGAATATGTAACAGAGGAGAGTAAAAATCCATATTGTTCATGTAAATGAATAAAGCACAGAAGGGAGAAGGACATTGAAGAACAGTTTTGAAATATCCATTAATTAGTGATTTTGGTGATAACTAACAAATTGTCTAAAACACTTCATATGAAGACCAACAAAACTAGCCAGGGGTGATTTTATTCTGCTTAGCATACAGAGTCTAAGAATTGTAGCAAATCCTTTGGTAAATTCATCTTTTTATGTTTTGTCACTTGACAATGTCCTCTAATTACAAACACTCTTACTTCACCAGGTGGAATAAGAGTAAGGGAATAACTGTTGGATGACTGTATGTCCTGTGGAAAGTGAGAGAATGACACATGTGAAAATATTGCTTCATTGGGATGAAGAACAGAGAGAGAAGGTTTTAGGGAAACCCTCCTGGATGGGTCAGCACCTTCCTGCCCTGCCCTAGCACGGTGGGTGTGGCACAGAGTGGTTGATATGCAGAGCACTTTAAGAAAGGCACTTTCTGACCTGCATTTCAGAACTGCTGCTCCCGGGCAGTCACCTTCACGTGTGGCTCACACACACCTGGTACAGGTGTGCAGGGTGCACCCTGAGCTGCAGCAGAAAGCAAATCCCTTCTCTTTCCCGTGGGTTCTGAAGGCAGAATGCAACAAGCTCTTGAAAATGTGTCTAACACCACAGCACCTCGTGCCTCAGGACAGAGAAAGAGAAGAGCCCGGTACTAGACTGTGTTTGAAAATCAAATTATTTATAAGGAAGATTGAGAACAAATTTTCTCCAAGTTTTTTTAGCATAAATCATTCTGCTGAATTTGGCTTAGTGATGCTGGCACAATTTCTTTTTGTCTTTCAGCTGCTCTGTAGCCCTCTCTGAATTTTGTTCAGATGAACTATTTTCAAGTATTGTTTTGAGAGAGATCATAATCTAGCAGAAGGGGAAATAAAGGCATCTGGCTAGACTCTTCTTCAACTAACCATGGCCAAGAAAGTCATTAAAGCAAATTAAAAACCAAACATGGTTTTCTCACTTCTTTACTAAATGCCACAGTTATTCATCTCTGAAAATGGACAAACACAATCTCAGTCAGGCTGTCATTATGAAGAGGAATGGAGAAGTTATAATTTGAATGCTAATCAAATTCTTATTTATCAGTCTCAGCTGTGCTGGTTTGATAGGTATGTGCCAACAAACTTAACAAACATTTTGTCTTCCAAAGAGCAAAGTCTATGTTTGCTTTCTTCTCTATAAGTGATTTTAAATAACACTATTAATGAAAGACAAAATGCAATACAATAAAATGAAAATATTGGTCTTGCTGAGGGCGCATCCTCTGGGACAATATTGACATAATGGCTGTATTACATCCGAATAGAAAAGATTTGATGGTAAAAGTAGCTTGTGATGGAGAGAGTTGCAGATTTTTGACATTTGCCTGAGGTATCTGGTGACAGAACAAGAATGATTGCAAGGATGAGTAAGACAAAAGTTTAGTAAATTCCTTCAAGATGTGTAAAAATGCTTTGAAATCAGACTGTGTTATTGATTTCTTTTCTGTAGTGGTACTGCAAATACTATCTGAGTATCTGAAACCACTGGACAGTTATATGATATTATGTCTAGTACCCTCTCTTGAGATTTCCATATCTGTCTTGTTTTCCAGCGAAGCTCCTGTAAAACACTGTCTTTAGCTTTTGCTGTGCTTTAATTCAGTCTGATATTTTAAGGGAGATGGTTTTGACTTTCTTCACATGACAGGTAGTTGTGATAGATCATTTGGAAGTGCGATGTGTCTTTCAACTGGTAAGCTTGTTAACAAAAAAAAAAAGGGAGAAATTCCAGGGGAAGAGGGACAGTGATGAGGGCAGAGCTGGGGCTGTGTTTAGCTCTGTGCTGTGGTGCTGCTGCCTGTTTCCTTGTCCTGCTTGCCCCAGCAGGAGCAGGCTGCTGAAGCCTGTACAGATACAAGGCATTAAGGATGGGTTAGCAAAGCTGATGGCAGCTGATGTGATTTGGCAGCTGGTGTGTGACACGAATCAGAACTGTTCCCCCATCTCTGCTGTTGCTGTGCTGCTGCCAGAGTGGGCTGCTCCAAGTCCTGGGCTCCAGCTTTCTTCTGTACACACACAGCTGCACGTGCTGCTCAGCAGTCCTGCACCTCAGCAACACCAAGCTCAGTGTTACATAATAAAACCAGCATCTCATGTTGATTGTTTTGTGTCCCCTGAGGACAATCCTTGCTCCTGAGTGCAGAGCCCACATAGGCACACGCCAGCCAGACCCGTGTGCAGCTGAAGCACCGTTGCCTGCATATTTTAGGTGTTGATATTTTGGCTCCAAGAGGAGCTGTGTGTGAGCTAGAACAGCAGGCTAATAAGAGTAACACAGGTAGTCCAGGGGAGCTGTGGCTGCCCCACCCCTGGCAGTGCTCAGGGCCAGTTTGGATGGGGATTTGAGCCATGTGTTCTAGTGGAAGGTGTCTCTGCCCATGGCTGGGGATTGAAATGAGGTGATCTTTCAGGTCCCTCCCAACCAGTCTCTGTGATGGCAGTCCTGTGTCTCCTGTAAGGATATATTATTAGTCAATTTGTTTAAAGGCTTTACTGATGCTAGCATTCAACACTTCTAAACCCCCCTCTGCTGTTAATATAATTGACTTGTTTTTTTTAAAATACTTACTTGCCTTTAGCAAATATATTCAACAACTTTTCTAATGACCGTTTTGCTATCTCAGATCTTGCTGAGGGTAGGCTGCCTTTTATCTTTGCCTTTCAAGAAATAACCTTACCTTAAAACTTCTCCAGATTCAAAGCATGGATTTAAAGTGGTGAATTCAGGACATGGCCTGTGTATAGGTGGCTTTAATAACTACAGAGCAGTGCTTACTTTCCTGGGCAAGTCCCTTCAGGGAGTTTATGGGTCACCAATACTGGATATTTAGGAGAAAAGAAAGCATTGATTTTGTGCCGTAGTTGATGTTTGCCTTGCTTTTGGAGCTTTAGCCTAACCCAAGCACAATGAATGAAGGAATTTAATGCCTTTGGTTCTAGTAGGACTTAATGTTAGAGTTTACAAGTGGAGTTTCTTACGCAATATCCCCATTGACTTACACAGAGAAATCAGAATGATTTACAGTCACTGCTGGACTTTAGAATGATTCCCAGAAGTCTGAGCCCAGTAGTACTTCAATAAGCCACTGTAATAAGATATTTTATTGTTATGGCTTTGAATGTCCTGCAGTGTACGGTAATTCAGATATAAAATAATTAGAGGCAATTAAAGACCATTACAGTAAGGATTACTTTGTGCTAATGATAGACTGTTTGACTGGAGGAAAAATACTTCTAAAGTCATTCAGGGAACAGGATACCTAGTGAAGGTGGGAAAAGGAGCATGTCTGAGATTTGAGTGGGAAGAAGCCTAAGTAGATGACTTTTTCTTTCATCATGCTCTCATTTCCTTTAAATATCCCCCAAATTCCAATATATCTTATAATTAAACATTTTGTTCATTAAAGATATTCATTAAACTACAACAATAATGTACAACTTTACTTCATGAAAGGGTATTACTCAAAACATAAGAAAAGATACCATGTTTTGTGTTGAGCTGCTGATTTTTGGTAGAAGGGTTTTATTAAATGTATTAAAATCAATAATGCTAATTTTCCAACTCTGTCAGCAAAATGTTTTTAGCAAAATATATATTTTATTTACTTTACATAAAATTCAGCAACCCTCAAGAGTCTATCAAGGGAGAAGGCATTCAGCTTAGACTGCTTGAAAAATAGGTATCACAGATATTCTAAGTCTTGAATACTTAGGATTACCATAGCCACTTCTAATTTACAGTATGTTTGAAAAAAATATTGGTGATATGGCATCTGCCGTTGTGTGGAAGAAATACACTAAAATTCTGAAATTCTCAAGTAGCCTCTGACCTGTACTACAATTTCCTCCAAAAGCAGAGTAGGCAGGACACAAGAGCAGGCTAAACAGAGAGGTTTGTTATCGATTTGACAAACTGTTATTTTAGTTTATGCACAGCTGAATAAGTCTTGCCTGCTGAGTTACAGAAGTCCTACACATCTAACAGTAGTAGAACACACCTGATAGAGCTACCTAACTGCTGCTTCTTTCCCAAGAGCCCCAAAAAAGTACAGACTGTGCCCAGTGTCTGATCTGAAAGCTTCCTTTCAGTCCACATCAAATTCTTATTGTACTCACTGCTGGTCACTGCACACTGCTTGTAACTCATTCTTGCCTCTTTCTTATTTGAAGAGAAGCTTGTTTAGAAAAAAAAAAAAGCCATGAACAGAAGTAAAATGGGTAAAAAATTTTTTTTATGTATAACTGTGCATGTAAGATATTCTATGTCAGGCAGCTGTCCTTCTGAGATCCATGGCTCTATCTGTCACAGCAGATTACTCTGCAAGAAGCCACTCATAAAGTTCTCCAAATAAGTGATTTTCTCTTTTATAGGTAAACATGAAAATAAATGGTTTTACAAATATCCAGCAGGAGAGTTGTACAAATGTTAGTGCATCCAACTGTTTAATGCATCACCATTGAAAAGAATTCAGTTTTACCAAGCTGATTGCAAACAGCATTGCCAGATCCTCACCTACAGTGATACTGGAGGAAAATACAGCTTTTAACACATAAACATTGGAAACTAAGGAAAATATTTGTGAGTCCATGAAGAATGCAAATGTTGAAGCAGTTTTTATGTGAAGCATAAAGACAAGTTTATAACTTAAATATTGCTCTTTATGTGAAAATAAGCAATTCTGTGTGTAATTTCTTTCTACCTGTCTTAAAATCAGTGATTATTTCTCCTCTGAGAAGTTTTTAAATAAAAGAATTAGAAAATTTAATCCCTGAAAATGGGGAGTAATTGCAAATTTTAGCAATACTTGTGAAGAGAACCTAAGTATGGAATTCTCTCTGGGATCTTTTTACAATCTCAAAGTAAGAACTCTAATTTCCAACACTGTCTGTTATATGAATGCCTGACTCCTATGGAATAAAATCCTTACTGTATCTGTATTTTCTAAACTGAAAGACTTGGACAGACAGTGGTAAATTTATAACCTTACAGAAACTACAATTTAGGGTGTAGTGATGTGAGTCATCCAGTGCAAGAAATGTTACTGAAGTTGTAAACATAAGAAAGTTGTGTGCATTAAAAACATAAAGCAATTGAGAATATTTCCTAGATTTCCTAGTGATGCTCCATTTATCTAATTTTGTGCACTACTGCAGAAGGTATTCCTGCTGCAAAGTCTTGTACATCCTCATATCTATTCAGAATTTACCATAATCTCCTGGAAAGGAACAACATAGTCACTATTTAAGGATCTAAGCATAATAAAACAGTGAGGTGAAAAGAATCTGTTTTTTCTAGTTTTAAAGATGAAAGGAAGCGAAGCATTATCTTATTGAGTTAAAAGGCAGCACATGTAAACCATTTGAATTGCCACTGTGTCAACCACAAAAGCTCTGTCTTTAGATCATGATATCAGTATCCTATTCCTACAGTGATTCTTCAGGCAATTACTGTTCTCAGAAAATCCCTCTCTTATTTTGTAAAGAGTTGTGGGTCTGGAAGCTGATATTTTTTCCCTTTAGCTGAAGAAATGGGAATTGGAAACAAATACTTCATTCACTGTTGTTCCAGGCAAGAGCAGGAGTGCTTATCACTATAATCACAGCTAAGAAGATACTGAAAAAGATGAAGGAATCTCTTTAAATCTGGTAAACTTAATATCTTCAATTAGATTTTGACTAACGTTGTTTATTTGCAAAAGAAATTCTGTTTTTCTTTACTCTCTTAATTTCATAATGAAGGGGAAAGTCTCTTTTAAAATAACAGATTTTTACAAATTTTTAATCAAACATCATAATGCTATATTTGCTTAGTTAATTTTATACCAATTTCTATTACCATCCTTTCTATATTAGATTCCTTTTACAGTGTTAAAAGCAAGGGAAAATAAGCTTTGAAAAAAACCTATTCTTAAATTGATAACTGCAGGGTCTCTAGTGAAACTCTCCAGGTCCTTCTGGCTTACACTTGATTTGCTTTAATAAGGGTTATGGGGAATGAAAAACTATTGAAACTGCATTTTAAAATGCCTGGCAACAGACAGGTAGAAAAGACTTAGAATTACAATTTTTCATTACTGAGGGCCCCTCAGGACTGCACTGGAAAGAATCCTGTCTGCCCCAGATAAGAGTCTCCCAGCAGTTTAATGTGCCTATCAGTTGCGCTCAGCAGCCCGGAATCATCACACTGCAGCTATTGAATAGTTCCAGACCATATGCTCAGAAGGATGGGAAATGTGGTATGTGTTGCACTTCCAAAGAATGATGATGAAGAGCATTAACATGCTGATGAAGAAGGAAAAGAAAAATAGCGAGAGTAAAATTTTGAACAGGCAAAGCCACCTGTGTTACTGAGCCTGACAGGCTGTACGAACTCCTCTATTTCATGTGTAAGTTTGAGTTACCATTAGGCCTACATAAAACTAAAGTTCTTGGGCTCTTCCTTTCTCTTCCTCTGCCAATATGTTCTCTCTTTTGATTTTTAGACAGAAAAGAGTTTAATCATCAGATTCCAAATGTTCATTCCATCTTTTGTTGACATTTTATCCGGTTTGCAGCGTGGAAATTATTTGTGTGCATTTGGGGTTGAGTTACTATATAACAGCTGAGTGATGGACCAAGTATGGCTTCATCCATATTAAATAATACACTGGGAGCTTGAAGGAGGAGTGATAATGAGATTCTGAGAAAATGGGAGAGTAGTAAGGAAATTCGTTGTCATATAGATTTTATCCTTTCTAAAACAATCGCAGCGACATCATCACGTAACATACAGATCGTGGATGAACACATGAAAAACAGGTCACAGGGAGCTGATCTTGTAGCCAGCTTTTTCTGGGTGCCTCATCCAGTGGTCTTTAATGCACAAAACTGTAAAGCAAGATAGGAGTTGGTATAAGCAGAGGAAATTCCAGCAACATCTATATTTGTCCATGGACAATCTTCATATCTCTCCAATTTTTCATAAGTTCTACTAACCTGTATACAGGAGGAGCAGAAATGTAGTATAGGAAGAATTCCAGAGTAGTTGTTTAAAACAACAGAAAAAAAAAATCAAGAATTGGTTGCACAAATGAGATCTTTTAATCAATAAAAACAAACATGCCCTGTGAGGAAACAGGGAATTTCAAGTAACCCAAAATAAAATATTTTTAGTTGATGCTAGCCATACCAATGCCTTAAAGACATGCGTGTTTTTAATGATCTTCTCTGATATCATTACAGCAATAATTTTTCATAACATAGACACAGATGCACTAAATTTGCCAGGATTGTGAGGTATAATGGCTTGTAGAGTGTGCTTTTCTAAAGAGCACTGAAATCAAATTCACAGATTCAGACAGCTTTTAAGAACTGAGTTGTCTGCAGGCTGAATAGATGTCTTAGTTTGGGAGGATGCTCTCATTTTCCTTTGTCACTGTAACAAAAGTCACTGATTAACAATGCATTCAACTGTTATGAGATAAATGACAGGGTTTTTCACATTTCTTCTTTTTTTGTGTCATCCTTTTGGCTTTCTGATTACTCATGAATTTTCCTTAGTACTTTCCTCTATTCCCAAATAAAAATTAAGGTTAGATATTATGTTTCAGTTTATATGAGGTTAAGTTTCAGCCTAGTGGAACTAAATGAATATTGGTTCTGATTGTGTAGAGAAGCATACAAATTATAATTTTTAAAATATAACCTCTTAAGATGAGATTCTCTAAAAGTAATGCCTCCCTCTGATGTATGATTATTAGGGTTTGGTTACGGTTTGTAAAGAAGATATCCAATTGCTGACTTGGGATCAATAGCTTGTACCAAAAGCCTACAAAAAATTAAATGTAATACATTTTGACTTTGGTTTTCTTCCTCTTCTGAACTGTCCTTGTACTGTTCAAGACAGTCAAAGGTGTCTGTTCTGTTCCTTAAAATTTACAATATTGTTGGTAGGCCTTGGTTAGCTTTAGTGATCTGCTGTAAATGGTGGGTTTGTTTTATGGATTGTTACCAGCAAAACTGTTCTGTATTACACTGAGGATCATCCCAGGGTGATGAGCTGGCAGACAATCTTGCTAAGCCACTCTCCATCATTTACCAGCAGACCTGGCTCACTGGGGAGGTCCCAGAGCACTGGAAGCTGGCCAACGTGACCCCACCCACAAGAAGGGTAGGAAGGAGGATCCAGGAAATTACAGGCCAGTCAGCCTGACCTCAGTGCCTGGCAAGAGAATGGAATAGATCATAGGTGCTGTGAGTGCCATCACACAGCACCTACAGGATGGCCAGGGTATCAGATCCAGCCAGCAGGGGTTTAGGAGGGGCAGGTTGTGCTTGACCAACCTGGTCTCCTTTTATGACCAGGTTCACCTGCCTGGTGGATGTGGGAAAGGCTGTAGTTGTTGTGTACCTCGACTCCAGCAAGGCCTTTTACACTGTCTCCCACAGCACACTCCTGGGAAAGCTGCAGCCCACGGCTGGGACAGGAGGATTCTGTGCTGGGCTCAGAACTGGCTGCATGGCCAGGTCAGAGAATGGCAGTGAATGGTGGCCAGTCACCAGTGGTGTCCCTCAGGGCTCTGTGCTGGGGCTCTGTTCAATGTCTTCACTGATGATCTGGACAAGGGGATTGAGTCCACCATCAGTAAGTCCACCATCAGTAAATTTGCAGGTAACACCAAGCTGGGAGGATGTGTCGATCTGCTGGAGAGTAGGAGGGCTCTGCAATGGGACCTGGACAGGCTGGATGGATGGGCCAAGTCCAACAACATGAAGTTAAATGAGTCCAAGTGCCGAATCCTGCACTTGGGCCACAACAACCCCCTGCAGTGTTACAGGCTGGGGACAGAGTGGCTGGAGAGCAGCCAGGCAGAAAGGGACCTGGGGGTACTGAATGACAGCTGAGTCACCATGAGCCAGCTGTGTGCCCTGGTGGCCAAAAAGGCCAATGTCCTGTATCAGGAATTGTGTGGCCAGCAGAACCAGGGAGATCATTCTTCCCCTGTTCTCTGCACTGGTGAGGCCACACCTTGAGTGCTGTGTCCAGTTTTGGGCTCCTCTGTTTAGGAAGGACGTTGAGATGCTCAAATCTGTCCAGAGGAGGCAACAAGGCTGGTGAGGGGCTTGGAACACAAACCCTTTGAGGAACCACTGAGGGAGCTGGGGTTGTTCAGCCCTGAAAAAAAGGAGACTCAGACATGACCTGATCATTCTCTACAACTTCCTGGAAAGTGGCTGTAGTCAGATGAGGGTTGGTCTCTTTCTGCAGGCAGCAACTGACAGAATGAGAGGACACAGCCTTAAGCTGTGTCAGGAGAAGTTTAGGTTAGATGTTAGAAAGAAATTCTTCACTGAAAGTGATTGGGCAATGGAATTGTCTGCCCAGGGAGGTCCCCATCCCTGGATGTGTTTGTAAAAAGACTGGAAGTGGCACTCAGTGCCATAGTTTAGTTGATGAGGAGGTCATAGGTTGGATTAGATGATCTTAAAGGTCTTTTCCAAGCTAGTTCATTCAATGATTCTGTGCAAGTGCCATCAATGTCACTGAGGAAATATTTGTCTTTCCCATTTCATGTTTTCTTCAGTTTATGAGAAGATATATTCAATTTGTATGGGTGTAAGGTGTCAATAATTGTGAGTGACAGGTATGGAAATCAAACCACAGAGTATTCCACTTCAGACAGTTTTTGAAAAATAAACATGGAAAAGTAGCTTTTTTGTCTCTAACTTATTCAACAGTGTTTACTTTTCTACTCGATTCCTTCCTTTCAGTTTTTTTCAGGTTTCCAAATTGAAGTTTACTCTTGCATTCTCTCAGTTACACTAGCAAATTTCCATTTCAAACCAGTGAACAAAACAACTTAATAATTTCTAAATGCTTGTGTGTCTCCTGTAGATCTGTATGATGGAGTCACCTGCCTTTCATAACTGGTACTTTCCAGCATATTTCTGTCTCATTTGGTACCTCTCAGAAAAGTGAAGTATCTAGTTTGAACAAGTCAGATGTTTCACCACTCAGTATGTGTTTATTTTTCATACAAGAGCTGGTACATATTATTGAAAGTGAAATTTCAGGGTGAAGTTTTCAGACTCTCTTCACCACGATGGTGAACCCACTGTTTTGTTTTGAGGTTGCAGTGTGCTGCTTGGTGCTCACTTCCACAGAATCCCTTGGGGTTGGGTTTGACAGAGAAGTGATATTATGTCAAAAGGCTGGACTTTAGTCTGTGTTTGACTGTGCAACTTGGAGTAAATTTTCTTAGGTTTCTTGACACTTGTTCACTGCATTCAAAATTTCTTGCCTTTATCTGGAGCAAACACAAGTGTTATACTTGCTGTAGTTAGTTCTTTAGGACAGAAGAGTGTGAAGCTGGCTAATAATAAATGGAAACTGTGCAGGTACCTTGTGTGCTGAAAGCTTTTCCTGGAGAAATGGTTAAATGCATTGAATTCCACATCTGATCAATATAAAAAGTATTCTGGCTGTTGCTGGACCCAGCAAACATTTTCATCAGATTTGGCTTCAATCTGTAGTGAGACATGTTTACAGAACCAATTTCTAAATGCTTCTCTTATCAAAGGAAATTTTTATTATTTTTGATAAAAAATTACTATCTACTGAACTGCATTATTTAAAATTGAAATAGAAAGCTATTTTCTTTCAGCTCCTTTGAAAACTCCCTAAGAACCTTTCCTTGAATAAAACATATTCTCTTTGATTCCAACAGGCCTGCTTTCCTCACTTAATGAAGCATCTTTGTAACACAACAGGTTTTAATTTTTTTTTCCATTATCACCCTCACTCTAATTCTACCAGAGCTTCCTGTGACTGAATCCTTTGTTCAGAATGTGGCTTTTTCTCAAACAAAGAAGCTGAACCAGAATTTTTTAATTTATGGCACACTTGTTAAAAAGCCAGCTGCATTACATAGCCCCAGGTAACAGCTACTGAGCAGGGACACATGTACCAGACACTCACATGGCCACGTGTGTGGGATCCCTCAGGGGCTGCATCCATGCCTTCCTGTTCTGCTGAGCCAGAGCTGTCTGTAAATTCTGGGGCCAAGAGTAGCAGAAGGACCTTCATCCCTCTGAGTTACGGATTAGCTCATTATGTTCACCCTGTGCGCTGCACAGCTGCAGGAATGACAGACATGGGGCTGCAGATATAAGGCAGGGAAACAGCAGTTCATGGCACCTGCTCTGTTCCAATCAAAATTTCCAGATGTCAATGCTCGTTCTCTTTTGGTTCAAAATCAATCTGTTTGGATCTTAAAATTGCAGCATTCTGCCTTCCTTGCCCCTCAGCTCCTATTTCTTCTTGCTGCCTGTATCTCATTGCAGTAGTCCACCTTCTGGAGCACTTTCTCTCATTTTTGACTTTACAGGGAATGTGGCCTGGCAAAAGACCAGTCGTGCCTTTCTGCCAGTTCCTCCTTCAGCTTTATTTCATCAGAGTCAGAAGTAAGTGTGATTACAGTAAGTGCAGTTATTGATACATTTTCTTCATTTTGAGATTGGACTATCTAATTTGGCAGCTTTTGAAGTGTGTTGCTTGGTCAGATGGGAAACATTTTGTAGAAGGGATGAAGTTTGTGTTTGAAGGTGCCAATGAAATAACAAATACATAAACAAAATTCAAACTGTTCTTATTTCAAGGTGGTTCGTTATTTAGCCAGAGAATTGAAAGACTGCAACAGTACATACTAGAGCTTTTTGTTTGTTTGTTTTGGTATCACTGTATGTCAGTCTAGGTTAGGGTTAATTTGTGAGTGTGAAATGAGACACTAAAAGAATTGGTGGACTATATTGTTTTGGCTTTTTCTTCATAAAAAAAGAGTAGCAAGTAGTGTCATTCCTCTATTTACTTAATTTTGATATTGTATGACTTTTAAATTTTTTTTTCTACATGTAGAAAGGTGGGATTGAGGATTGTGACCATAACGTTGTTTTTCAGTGATATGGATTCGTCAATCATTCCAATTTGGGAATGAGAACTATCAAAGCAGCAGTTTAGTCCCTGCACTCAAAAGGTACAGAATTACCCATCTGTCCACTGAGTTATGCAAAGGTGGTGTTTTAGGACAGACACCTTTTTGCTTTGCAGTAATGCTGTTCTTATTCTTTATTTTTAATACAGAATCATATTGATTTAGATAAAATTTAAGAAGAAAACAAAGCTTCAGGGAGAGATTTCTGTGATAGGCATCAACAGAGTGCTAAATATATGGAAGTTTTTTGCAAGATGCAGTGAAAAGCTGCAATGGTCTGTTGCCTGCTCTTCCCCTCCCCATTCTAGCTGCTTACACACTTTCTTCCTTCAGGAGATAAGCAGGATACTTTTGCTTAGTCTGAACTGCTCATTCACTTAAATAATTGGATCCATGCTGAATCAAACTGAGTGCTAGGGATACATAAGTTCTGCATCCCACTGCCAGCCCTTCATCCATTTTTTCACCTGCTTGACCAAATATGAGACAGGCAGGTGTTTGCAATGTCTGGCAAAGTGGGTAATGGAATGGGCCTCCTTGGACTTTGCCAAACATCTGTGTGAAATGTTAATGCAGTTGTGTGGGACAGCTTGTGCATGGGGCAGAAGGGGGAGTGCAGGCATTATCAAAGACAAACTTGCTTTAGCATATTTGGTATTGTTTCAAAAACATTTTCTCCTCACAAATAACAAGTAAATTGCATATGGATGAGGGGTTCTCTTGCACTGTTGATGGTTTATATTATGGTGTACACATTCTTTCTTCCCTCTGCTCAACACTATGCCTGATAGGAGTGTATTAAGCGAAGTGACTTTGTTTTGTCTTTGTTTCTCAGAGAGATACAATGACTATGATAGAGTTTATTTGTTTCTAGATAACATTGTGTTTATACGTTTGATATGAAAGTCAGTATGAATAGATGCGCTCTGCTCTTGGAACAAAAGGTAAACAGATTGGTCTCCCCAGGCTGAGATTGAGTTCCTCAGTTCCTGGAGCACCTGGAGAGTACTTTGAGAGATGTTAACCCTAAAGAAGATCCTGTATTGTAAGAGGAGAAAACTCATCTCTAGGCCTCATCCTTATGGCCATCAAATGCCCTGAGCCAAGACATCAGGCACTGATAGTCAGGACTGTGTGGATTTTCCATGTTATACAACTGAACATCTGTGAGAAGTGACTTTAGATGGAAAAGTCTTGTGTGTTTCTCTGCTTCAGTGGTATTGAGGAAGGAGGTGAGACATTTTGAACAGCTGGAGCGTAAAAGCCATGGTAACAGGAGTTTTGTTGGGTTTTTTTTGCCTGATCACCAATGGGTGAAATGAAGTTCAATTAATCTTTAGTAATTTGGTCTATGCTTAATTTGGTGTCCCTCGTTTGTCTGCTGACATAATGGAGCACTCTGTTTCACCTGCACTCACCACTGTGCCACCACATGTGCAGGTAGACATGCACACCCTTAAGCAAAGATAATTTGGGGTGATAGTTTTGGTTGGTTGTATTTGGGGTTTTTTTGTTTTTTAATGCTTTTAGTGAAGGTTTGGGGTTTTTTTGCCCCCACAGATTCTGATTTATAGGTTGTTTTTTTTTTTTTTTTTTGGAGTATGATGGTGAAAACAGTAATGATTGCTTTGTTTAATAGAAGATGCCTATTGTATAGCACTTTAGATTAATTCAGCCCAACCTCCAGCTGAAAGGACAAGCTTAAAAATAGCATACCTCAGGTTCTGCTGATTTTGTTTAAAAGGAGAAACAAATGAGTCTCAGCAATATTTCTTTACAATTCAAAAAATTTAAACATTATTATCTGCCTTGAAATTATGAAGTTTCCTGTTGTGCATTTACCCTGAAGTGTATTTGTAAACATGCCTTATATAACTCATGTAAATGCTATATCATGATAAAATGTAGTTTCAAAGATAAACGTGGTCTTAGCTGTTCCTAGTTTAGGTCGCCTTAGCCAGACAAACACTGTCTTTATGGTAATGTCACTCTTTTGATGAAGCTCAAGAGCTGTAGGTGGGGAGCTGTAGGTAGGAACATTACATGTATGAAGTGATCAAACACACAGCTTACACTATAAAACAGAGTAAAACCCAAAAGGCACTTTTAAATCCTCTTGCTCAGGGATTTCTGAATGTAATTCCATATCTTCTCACTGAGATAAAAATATTCTCTGTGGATTACTCTAATTAAGAAATATTACATACAGCTTAAATCTATTTTGAAAATATGTTTAATTTTAATAAATATCACCATTAAATTTCCACATATGTTTTTGTGTCTAGAATTAAATACAGCTTGCTCAGCTTAGGTGAGGGTTCAGCAGCCTGGTAATTTTTTTCCATTCTGTGTCCTGGGGTTTTTTGTAGGTTCTGTTTGTTGAAATATTTAAGTAGCAGACTAGAGGAGATAAAGGCCAAATATTGATAAGCTGTAGAGCATTGAGATAAAATTCAGTAAAAATGGCCAGGATAGCATAATTTAGATGCCCCACCGCAGCAAGAAATATTCTTTATTCCAGCATAACACTGACATTTTTTTGTGAAGGTTTATTCTTTCAATGGGAAAGGCTCAGTATAGAATATCATGGTTTAAGTTGCTTGAACGTGGGCAGGCCAATTGGCAGTGATTGCTAGAGCAGGACACCTGTGGCTGACTTCAGTCACTGGGAGTGAATTGCTTCAGGCTGGACACAAGTGAGACAGAGCTGGGGGGGATGAGCCAACGCCCACCCTAGGAGTGCCTCAGGAATGTTGTTTCCTGGTGGCTCTGGGCTGGCTGTGGGGGCCCAGTGCCCATCTGGGGATGGAGAACCTCCAGCGTGTTCCTGCAGCTTCACCCAAGAAGAGTTTGGCTGTCCTGGCCCAAGCCTGCCCTCGGGATAATGGCACTGGGGGAGCTGGGGGATCCCTACCCTGGCTTGGGCTCCTTGTTCCTACCCCAGCCAGAAGGCTTCTGCTCTGAAGAGAGCAAAATTAAACCCTTTTTGTCTTCTGTGACAGATATTTCATGTGGACAGAAAACTGATTTTTGCAGTGTTTGGCCCCTGAAGCTGAGATGTTGCAATAATTAGTTTTCTGATTTGTTTTATTGAATTCTAAATTCCATTTAAAATAGGAACAGGAGGTATTTTGGGGGCACTTTCCCGTGACAGCTTTCCTTCTAAGGTTAAGAGCCATGTAAGAGATATAGGACAGTTAGAAGGGGAATGAACTTGAGAGTCCACAATTGAGCGAATATAATGGAGGAAGAAAATTACTGTGTGTTCTTCTTGCCTGTAGTTAAAATGTTGAGTACAGAAATACATCATGTATATGTGTGTTTTCCTCTTCAATCTTTTTTTTTTTTCTCTAAGGCATCATAATCTGAATGGTTCAGCATATTTAAGCTTTAGGTTGATATAGTTTAAATCTTGAGATTTAAGTTACCACTAATCCAGGTGCCAAAACCTTACACTGACCTTCCCTTGAGCGGCACAGACCTTTTAGTGTGACTCAAGATAACACTTAGAAATGTGGAAATAGTATCATTTTCTATAACATATTTCTATATGGAATCAAAAACTTTCACCTGCCATCTGGTGGAAAAAAAATGAAAAGCTACAATATGTGAACACCTCCTAACTAAGGACTACACCTGTTTTCTACTTGCTACTAGTATAGAAATATGCAGTGCTAGTTCTATATAAAGAAGATTTTACATTTTCATTCCTGACTTCTTTTCTGTGTATGCTACAAGAATAAGAATTTTTTGGTCCTTTTTTTCTTCCATATCAGTAGGGCAAATCAGTAATTGGGTTCACCAGTTCTTCATATGTGCTTGAATATAAACCATCTACCCTTCATGGTCAAAGCATGCTCGCAGGAAATAAAACAAGGCAGATATGATAGGAAAACATAAAAATGTATTGATTAAACCTTCTGGGAGGTTTGGTTCTACAGTAATATTCAATCACATGTCACCTGCAGTACACCAAATAAGTTTTAAAAGCTTTTAATATTCCATATCACAAAATAAATCACAGAGGAAATCACTGGCTGCAGCAGTTCTCTCTTAATCAGGAATATTGCTCTAATGAGCAGTATATTCTTCCATTAGAACTTATGGTTTTGAAAATAGGGTAGGAAGAAGTTCTTAACTTTGCCCTTAGGAGAAAAATTTCATTTAAGGCTGGGAACTGCCAGTGTGAAGTTAAGTTTTAAGTGTGCATTTCAGTAAGAAACAAGTAGCTGCCAGCTTTTAATTGTGGTAGACCCACAGCACGGACAGCAGTGTTGTGTACATTTGAGCTGGGTTCTCTTTGGCTACTTGTGCTAGAAAATGTTCCTGTTAAGGAAGCAATTCTACTTTCCTGCTGGACAAGTAAAAACAAGCAATAAAGCAGTGAGATTAACCTTCATGTTTTCACTAGGATCTGTAGCTCTGACAACTTTGAGAATAAAACTGCTTTTACTACAAACTGAGGAAATTGACTCTGAATATCTTAGAGATAACAGATGTGAATCAGCATGAATTTTTTCACCCATTTTAGTAGGCCAGCCTCTTCATAGTCTAAAATAACTACAGTGGCAGCATTTAATTAGGGTTTATCCATAATCGAGAATAAAAAACAATGTTGAATTTATGGGGTGTTAACTACCCACATTAATTTGTTTTGTGGAAAAATCTGAAGCTGATTAGTTATCACCTATAAAGACTTTTCTTTTGGGCACGAGGTTGTCCACATGGGAGCTCAGCAGGAGTACCGAATGCATACTAGATACACAATCTACCCAACAGTCTTCTGAAGAAAAAAAGTCTCCCTATGAGCTTTTGGCCTTCAGAAGATATTTATACTGAGCTATTCCATCTCCTCTGAGAGAGGGAAATATCCACAGTCTGTATGGATCTGAATGCTTGTGTAAAGATTTTATTCTTTAAAGTTGTGGTATAGTTCTAGGCAGTATTAAAAAGTTTGGGAGTTTTACCTGCCCCTTAGGTTTTGTTCTAGTACACAGGGGATTCATTTTGGAAGATATAATAGGTCTTAAGCTTGTCAGTCTGCACTATTTATTAAACCATTAAACTGTTTTCAAGTTGTTTAATAAATAAATGATGACATTTTAAAATGTCAGCAGGAGTCCATGAAATCTTCCACACTCAGAAGTTATGTAAGCTCTAAACATGCTTGGTTCTGAATTGTCCAGCACAGAAGTGAGGTGCCTGTGCCCCTTTTGAAGATGCAGGTTAAAGATCCAGGATTGGCTCTAGTTACATTTTGTGTAGTTTAATTTTTCTTGCACTGTATCTCATTATTTCAAATAATCTCACATCAGTCATTGCAAACACTATTAACAGAAAAAACAAAAAAAAAAAATAAACCCCCCCCCCAAAAAAAAGCCCTAAACCAGCAAAGACCAGTGATAGGAAATGTAACACTAGGTTAGTTCAGCAGATTTATAGAGGCAAATAATGCCTGAGCTTGGAAAAGGGTTTGTCTTTGCATTGCTCCCAAAACAATGAAAACTTAATAGAAATGGAAGTTAGTAGAGTCCATTCTTCTTCTCCTTCAACCTGTTACAGTCTGCAACACTGATGCAGTAAATTACTGATCTAAATATTTGGCTTTCCAAAGATCACTGCCTTTTACCTGAAAGGGATTATCCATCAAATTTTATTTTGATTGGCTTTTCAGGATGACTTCAGGGTGCAAGTTATCTGTACAGTATAACAGTTTCTCCCTCGCAGTGAGCTTGCATATTTAGGAAAGGTTTCACAGAGACTTGCTGCTGTTCATAATGTTGTTACCACGTCTCTTTTCTTCTCCAGGCCCATTAAATAGCCATTAATTTGTAACATTTTTTCACAGCTGATATCTTGCAATGTATTTTTCTCATTAAATATGGTATAAAAATGAAACATTGAAATGCTATAATGTGTTTTTCACTCAACTCTTTCGTTGTCTGCCTGAGCGTGTTGGTCTTGTGCATTTAAATAATTAATTTTCTTTTTCAATATCTAGTGATGATATTCTTTGCAGCTGATATTTCCACATGGAAATTCAATTATTTTTGTAGCTCTGAAAGATGTGGGGTGCATAACAACTTTGATAATTAACCCAGTGTTTTGCAGTATATTGAAAGTGATGTTTAAGGATTACAATTCAATTGCTTTTTGTTGCAGTCTTTGTTTGCAATCTTACAGCTGACTGGCATTCTTTTTGTTTGGTTGGTTATTGTTTTGCCAGAGGTCCTGAAGAGTCTTAAATATAATTTCAGTTTTCCATAGCTGAACAACAAGGTTTTAGTGTAGTCCAAATTTTGCTAAAATAATTAGTGAATGTCCATGTTGTAAATGCTGAATAGCATAATTATAATATTAAATAAATATTTAGTACAGGAAATGGCACAAAAAACAAGGATTGCCATACCTTCCTGAAGTTACCTGCTTGATCTGGAGCAAAGATGATTAAATTGCATTGGCGGGATTTAAATGCATTGTGGGATTTATTACCTAGAACTATTTGATTTGTGAGGGAAGGGGAATATTAGAAGCAGCTGCTGTTTCAAAGAAGTATCAGGTACAAAAATATGTTTGGGAAGCTGTGGTTAAGAGTAAAATATAAGAAAATTGACTAAAATCCAGTTAAGTAATGAGATTGACATTTCCTCATGGCACACTGTATTCTGCTACTGAAATCAGGGAAAATCCAGAGGTCTCATCATTTAAATAAGGAGCAATATTTCCTTTGGATGTACAATAGTAGGATCTTCATAAAACCAGTAGTCTGGTAATTCCTAAAATGACTTATAATTTTAACAGAAAATTGTGAATTCTCTTCAGTAGTTGCTGTACCTCCTAATGGTGGTCAGACTGTTTCTGTTAACCCAAATGAGCTGCACCATACTGGTACCTTCTTAATTAAACGGTGCTTTTCCTCCTATCCCTGATCTCAAAGATGCTCTATCCCAGCTATTCTCAAACACTTAAGATCCTGGTCCAGAAGCAGCACAATCCCTTTTCTGTCAATGGATCTCCTCTGCTCATTGGACAGCACTGTCAGGAACCCGGTGTGATTGCTCAGCCACTGACGATGGCTGTGAGGAAGAACATGCAGAAGGTGCTTAAACCTTGCTGTTTCTCCTGGATTTTGTAACGTGAACTCATTTTTGGAAGAGGCAATTGATGTTCATCTTGGAAGTGAATGTTAAAGTAGGAGTGCAGACCTTCTCTTTAACTCCTTGTAGATCAGGCTCTCAGGTGGATGGGTTTGATTTCACCCATTCTTCAACATTAGGTTGAACTGCAGAGAGCTGGTGTAAAATGTGGATTTGCTGTTGTAGTGATCTGTAATTCCTGAATATTTATATTGGAGTTTTTGCAGAAGACAGCAAGAGAAGCTTAATAGTTCTGCTGAGTTTCCTGCAAGACACAGTTAATGCTTAAACAAACACTTTACTTTTAGGTCTGTTCATAGCTTCTTCAGATATAGTTTCCATAGATGTTCCAAAGTGTGAACTTTCTAAGAGGGAAAGTGAACCTTTTACCTTAATAACCCCTGAATCTTCAGAAAACTCCTCTGGAGAAACATTTCCAACACTCTTCATTCACAGAAATTAATGACCTAGCACTCCATCTCTCAATGGTGCTCCTGGGCACAGGAAAGCATTTATGTATTTACTTTCACATTAATGTAGGATAACTCATTTTCAGCCTCACTGGGACAGTCTGAACACTCCTTATTTCATTAGAAAATGACTGCTCTCAACATGTCAGGGAACATGTAACTAACAGTTATAGATAGCACATACATTGCCTTCAGTGAGAGAATAGCAAATGTAATTAAAAACATGTTATAAAACCTAAAAATTCTGTCAAAAATAATACTTGTTGACATTCTCTAGATGTTTGCTATTATACGCTGTCTGGCAACTTGGCCTTTTCTTATTTTATTTCTGAAATACATAACTTTTTGTTCCTAAATTTAAAAAATAGTTATCTTATTTTCCTTTTTTTTTTTCTTTGTTTTTTTGGGGTGAGTGGAGTGGTAATGGTTATTAGGGAACTTATGTTGGTGCTAGAGAAACAAATATGGCCGTGCAGAAGCAGTTATAAAATAGTTCAAAATGTAAAGAAATGGAAGATATTTCTTATTTGCATGAAGAAGAAACAGATTCATTACAAAAATTATAAATAGAATTAACATCTATGGGTTCAGAGAAAAAAAAACCAACAAAACGGGAAATGGAAAGCAGTACCTTAAAAAGTACTTTTATTCAATATTTTTAAGGATTTATTAAAGGCAAAAATGGCATCTGACACATCCAAGAATAGCACATGTTCTGATTAGAGATCATCTCCATGCTCCTATGTTTTGCTCTCAAAGAAGTGAGCATTGCTGAAGAATTATTTTTTTCCACTGTACTGAGGAAAATAGATCAAAAGTCCAGAAGCTTTTGATTTTCCCACTGGAATCTTAGTTCACGAAGATCAGTGTGTTTTACAAGATACTAAACTTGTTTCAGCAGGTATTTTTCCCCCATAACTGTTCAGGTAAATGTTACTGCCAGTTCATGCTTAGGAACCTCACACAAACAAGACCCCCTATATCCTTATGAGATAGTTCTACTTTATTTCTTTCATGTTGCAAGCTGTGAAGCTGGACAGAGTATAATTGTTTTGCTGAGTACGATGGAAAACCAGGAGGAGCCAGGCTTGGAAATAGTTCAGGTGAACAATTAAGATCAGTGATCAGCTTTTCAAGAACTGCTTGTGGCCAGGGTTTCTCACCAGGGCTGTGGGCTTGTTCCTGCCTCCCTGAGCAGTGGCCAAGGACAGGTGTTCATTGCCTTGGCAGCTGGGACGTGGGGGAGAAACGCAATTTCATTGTTATTCCTACAGTCTTGTGAGAGGACCTGCCATTAGCCACTGTCGGGTGGAGGCATTTCTCCACCTCTGAAATAAAATTTGCAAAGGATATTTGAAATGAACCAGTTATATGAAATTTATTAGTGCAAGCCAAAACTGCCTTTCCCCAATTTGTCATTTTCCTATGACATAAACCCATAGCCTATGCAGATTCCAACTTGCTTACAATTCAGGTAACTTCTGCAATGGAAGAATAAGCCTCTTAACAAGATTGAATTTGCTATTGTGCAAGTTGCAAGCTGAACAAACAGAGATTGGGCAAATTTCTGCTCATTCATGTGCCTCTTTTAAAAAACAAATACCAGTTTAATATAAATGGAAATGAGAGCAATGTTAGTGTGGACATAAATCTTGATCTATTGTAACCTAATAATGAAAGCCACTCTTTCAGAGTCTAGATAAATGAAATAAAGTCATAGGATGCTTTGGGGTTTTTTTAATAAGAATAAGAAACATCACTTTTAACTTAGATTTGTCTCCTTTTATTTTCTCACTGTGATTTCAGACAAAGCCATTATTTATGGAAAACCAGTTGTTTGTCTCAAAAACAAAGCACGTCACCCTATTCTACATGATGTGTAATTGTTTCTGGTAAAAGATAAAAACAATGTGGCCAGATATTTGAAAAGAAAGTTTCCTGGCTGACTTCATAAACTTTAATATTTATATAACCTTTGAGCAGTCAAGAGCCTGTGCCTAATGACAGTCAACTAACAGCTTGACCTTTATTGAATGGAAGAATGGTAGCACACTTACAGGAGTTTCATTTCAACAGCAACCTAATGTTGAATTTCTTTGGGCTATTAATGTACAGTGAGAACACTGAAATTCATCTGGAGCCTGGAAATGTATTATTTCCATTAAATAAGTCCTACACAACTGAAGAATAGAGGATTTTAAAAGCAGTCACCTTCAGATTCTGTAATTCTATTTTGATAATCTTGTTGCAAATTAATGTGAAATATCTCAACTTCCTAAAAATATTAGAAGGGGTATATGCAAATTGGCTATTACCATCTCCAAAATCTTTATGTTAATCAGCAGTTCAATAATTTCTATGTGTATGCAAAGCCTAAACACTGTGTTATTCTATTCCTGCCTTTCATAGAGGAATTAATCATACTGTCACAGCAGTTTGAAATAATTATGAAAGTGAGTTTGAAAGATTAAGATTAAATACTTTCAAAATGCTTAACTGAGATGTTTTCCTCAAACATACAGTAGAAGGACAAATAATATTTGAATGTCACTGGGTCCTTTGTAATGATTTAGAACATAGCAAAGCAATTATTTTCTGTAGAAGGTTAGTTTTAAATAGCTATGCTAGTTCAGAACAGTAGTACATAGATAAACATTAAGATATCTTACTTTACTTGATGAAAGTGTCAAGAATGCGATTGTGAGGTGTAAGGAGACAGTTCCAGGAATCATTTGCACAATTTGGGTTGGTGTTTGGTTATTTTGTAGTTATTTGGGTTGCTTTTTTGCACATAGTTTGAGAGAGTCTCTCAAGTTACAGAGAAAAAGTCTAAAATATGTGAATAATTTTCATTCAGTATTCTTGGTCAAGATGACATAGGCACTTCCACTAGGAACACCAAGACCTTTCAAGTATTTTCATGAGCTTGAATGCAATGTCATAGTAAATTAGTGAGAATGGAATATTGCAGGAGTGCTGATGCAGCTATTCAGAGCAGAAAACAGAGCCTTGTTACACAGACCCCTCGGGTGCTTCCAGTCTTCCTGGACATGGCTACAACACAGCAGCACAGACCAGGCCAGGCCCTTTGCAGGGAAAGCCAAATAAACATGGTACTCTCCACTTTGGAGGGAAGAAAAGCTGACAGAGCCATAGCATAGAGGTCTGCAAAACTGCAGAAGGGTTTGGTAAGCTGAATACAGAACATTTGTTGATTCCTGTAATAGAATAACTCCAGATACTCCAGATGCCAGTAGGAGAATAAAGCATAAAGCAGAGGGGGGGGACACAAGGTTTCTTCAGGGAGAGGTAGGGTTTGTGACTCTGGTACCAGGAATTTGGTGTTCCAGAAGCCTGTGCAGGTGGACAGCATCAGCAAGTTCAAAAATCAAACTCAGTTTATGGACTGCAATCCAGGGGATATCCCTATTTGTCCTTTTCTCTTCTTTGTATCCAAGACAGACTCCTGGGCTAGGAAGACAAATGCTCTGACTCAAAGCATTTTTTACTCTTGCATATTCCTTTAGTGTGACAATGAAGATGAAGAAGAGGTTTCTTGCCATTTAGTAGAACTTAATTTAAAATAATGCTCATAGTAAGTCTCCATTAAGTCACTGAAAAAAATACTTCAGTTGATTTATAAAAGAGCTGTTAGAAAACTAATTTTTGAATGGACAGTACTTTCAGTCTTGAGGTTTGTAACTATTTTAAAGCTCTCTATTGAATTTAAGTGACTGGAATCCCTTTATAATCCATTACACATTCTCTAGCTTTCATTTTGGGAAATAAAATGTCACGGAGAGGCCAGAATTGCATAACCTTCTGAAATTGTGGATTTCCAAGTAGGAGAATAAGCCTCTTATGTAAGTAGGGACTCATAGGAATGGAATATTGCCATCTATTTACTGCTATGACTGCTGAGAAGCACATCCTCAGCCCCCAAGCAAGAGTATTCCTGGTTCTGCAGCTTGGGGGGGGGGGGGGGGGAGGGTATTTTGGCTAAGCCACCCACTGGTCTCATTTTGGAATCGCATCTGCAGGGACCTCCAGCCTCTTGCTCTCACTGAGAAAGAGGAGAAGCTAAACATCAGCAGAAGGTTGTCTGCTAAAAGTGCAGCAGTCTGCTGAAACAAGATGAAAATACAGTGTTTCAGCTTTTTTATTTTTTAATTCCAAATTCTGCTTTCCCAGGTTGCATTTGGCCTTCACATAAATTAAATCTTGACAGAGAGCACTTTGAGCACCCTGCAGGAAAGGTATCACTGTGTGAGCTGAAATGAGCCAAACTTGGCTTCATAAAGATGCTCTGACACTTCAACATGAGGAACTTTAACAAAATCAATGCTTCAAATTATTGTTTTATTACTTAGATCATGCTACTGTGTTCCCATAGTTTAAAAGGTTTAATAAATCAGAAGGCTAGAACAAAAGAATTGCTTTTGCAATTGACCTTTCATTACTTTGGCTTACACTTGTAGGTCTCCAACACATAACTAATGTGCACAGTTTAAATGTATATAATGCAGAAGTTAAGAATTAAAAATACTGTAAAAGTAGCTTACTGTTTTTTCACACCTTAGTTTAACTTGGGTATTTTTAATTTATAGGGTTTTCAATTCATGGCTATATTGATACCTACAGTACTCTCAATTAGCATTTGAAGACTTATCAATAACTGTAATTGTAGTCCAATATTAAAATCCCATGTTTCCCTGTAGGAAAATGCACCTAGGTCTCCTTAAACTTTTTCCATTGCCTGGAGGATAGCTGGTCACAAAGTTCTGATGCAGTCCTTCTCTGCCTGTGGGCCTGAACATGTCTGTTGCCTGCCGTGCTCTTCATTGCAGAGATGAGATCTGACTCCTGGAGTCAAGCACTTGGCTTTTATACTCCTCCTCAATATGCTTATTAAAATGAACCAGAGGTTAGTTCATTTTAAAGGCCTGAAGAAGAATTATTAAGGAGCTGATTAAGTCAATTATGCTGCTTAGGGAATCCTTTTTGCTGTGTTGTTGTTAGCCAGGAACCTTAATAGGACAATTAGGATTAATTAAAATCAGCCTGATTGATTAGGATATATAAACCTGCACGTGAGCTGTAGCTGTGTGGTTGTGTTTGTGCAGTCTGTGAAAGGGGGGGAAGGAGCACTGCGTGTTGAGGTTTGTGTTTCTGCAAATATTTTCTGTACGCAGACAGGAGCAGGCTGATTTGAGGATGCAGTTGGTTTTGACAGGGATGATTCCACATCAGAGAATTAAATTTTCTGCATCTCTCTTTTGGGATTAACAGGACATGCTACTGAACAAAGAAGCAGCAAATGGATTTTGCTGTATATATGTGTAAAATGACATGGGCGTGGGGAATCAATCCCTATTTGCCTGTAAGATGGTGTGATTTAAACTCACCATGATCACGTGGGGCCAAGGAGCAACAATGGCTTAATGGCAAAGGAAGGTGGGGGAGAAGGGCACAAAAACAAGGCGTTGGTGCTGCCCCTTGGGAGAGCCTCTCTTCCAGTGGATGTCAGCTCCCAAGTTAGGAGGCTGAGTTGCCATCAGAAATCAGTTTCTGCATGCAGCACGGCCATCTGACTGTGCTGGTGTCTTCAGAATGCTATTAAATGGATGATGTCCAAGAAAATCTGAACATTTCTGTAATGGCTGGTTTAAGCTGTGCCAATTGCACAGTTAATGGACTCGGCCATATGTTCACACAGCCCTGGGATCCTCACCTTTCTCAGGGTCATACAGTTTGTATGCAGGCACATGATGGGAAAGAACACCGTGGGAATGGTCACATGGCTTTTCATCTTCTGGGCAAGTTAGATGGGTCTTAAGTCCCTTGCTCTTTCAATGACCAAGCAATGCTCTCTTCATTTAAAGCATGGCTTTGCTCTCACCTGCTTTTTGTACATTGATTGATTTTGATTACTTCTGGAAACTTTTTATAATCTGCTGTTTTGTCTCTTTGAAATAGCTTTCTTCTAAAAAGAAACTGTTCTCCTGTGGAAAAGGTTATCTGAGGAATGCACCTTAAAGCTTCCTTTGTTTTACTGCCAATGAGCATAAGTAGCTCCACTATTTGTTCTGTATCTTTATCCAAGATTGTTTCAGGTATTTCCTATGTAGAGAAACATACAAAGAGTCTTCACTAGACATCAGCAAGGCTTTAATCAGCAACAACGTTTTTTATTCTAAGCAATTGGGTCTTAGATGAGGGTTATCAGTCAAAATTTCTTTATTCAGGTGCTTCAAAAGAACTTGTTATTTATTAATGATCTAGAAAATTAACTAACCTTTCAAAAAAGTATTTATAAGCATCTCTTCATTTACTGCACTCCTTACCTAGTGCATATCTAGGTAAGGCTGCTGTCTCGGGTCTTATTATTCCACGTACTGGTAAAATCCATTTCCAGGAATGCTTATTCCATCTTAAGGAATGTCTTCAAATGTTATCTCAGATGTCAGTCCAAAGAAAAATAAGCTTTTCACATTACTATTTGAAAATGTTAAGGTTCTTTATTTTTATCTCATGCTGTTAGGAAATACCAGAGGAATCCCTGTTTTCAACAAATAGCATTTAGCAAAATTTGGTGTTTAACTAAATAGCATGTTGTCCTGTGATATGCAGTCTGAAGTTATCTGTGCAGTCCTGGGGTGTCTCTTAATCTGCAGAGTTTCTGCTCTTAAAAACAGTGATAGGTAAGGAGAAAGAGATAAGCAGGAGATAATGGTGTCATTGAAAAAAAAAATCTCATACTCTTTTAATCCTGATAAAAATATTTATTTCAGGGGCTAATACCCAATAAGACTCAGTAAGTAAGAATATCCCAGTTCCATAATCTAAGAAGGAAAAAGTAATCATCCACAAGATTAATTTTTTTTCCTAAATTATATTGGAGTAAATCTCAGTAGAATCCTCACAACATCAAGATATTAAGAAGATACTGGATACCATCTACTTTTATTCTGCTCTCTAAAATCTAATGCTATTCTGAGAAGTTCCTGTATAGTGTCATGACATGCCTGAAAAGTCACAAATCCCTTTCAGGGATTGTAATTGTGGTCATCTCTGGCAGTAAGTAACCCTTATAAGGTCTTTCTAAACTTTCATGTTAAAAAAAAAAAAAAAGCTTAAGAAACCACATGTATGAGTTATCCCACCCCCAGTTTTCATTATTGATGCAGAAAAAGATTATAGAAAGCTTTGATACTTATTTCCCTTAATTTTTTGAAGGACTTTTTTATAAGCTACCTGTCATTTCCAGGATTTTATTTAAACATCCTCACCCAGTGTTTACAATAATTTTTATCTGCCCTTTAAACCTGAAGTATTAATAACTACGTATTTACATAATATAATACAAATCAATAAACTAAAATTCCCTGTTTTCACCAATAGGTGGTGGTGCTAGCTGGTTCTTTATCTGTTGCTTCTTCAAACTCCAGGGCAACTTACTGTAAAAACATCTGCATATTTCTGGCATAAAGAAAAAACCTAGACATAGGTAATTTGAGAGGCTTGGAGCCAGGGTGCCGTGGCTGCAGGAGGGAATGCAGCCCCTGTGAAAGGATGAGCAGTGCTGTGGTGCTGGAGGAAGATGCAGAAAATGCTCTCCACTCTCTCCCCAGACTGTTAGAAAACAAGCTCCCTCTGGTTTTAGTTGCTGTTGCAATGCCTTCCATTGAAGAAACAATCTTCTGAAAATGTTGCCGTGTCACCTGGGCTCTCCCCTGGTTACCAGCTGCCAGTTTATGAGGTGGGAGTAGCAGGGTTTGTGAGTGCACAGAGTGAATGCTTGGATTCCAAGAACAAAACAGTGGTCTATGAATGGATAAAAGGCTGTGACAGAGGGGGCTCTTTTTGCAGGCAGTGACCAAAAGCGCTGAGAGAAATGGAGGTCACATCTGGAGCTAAACCCAAGTGCATCACTCAAAGATTATGAGATTCACACATACAAAAAATTAACATTACAGTAGGTAAGTTACAATGCAAAAAATGCTGGAGTAAAAGCATACATGGCATGTTGAACAGGAGGAAATGGGTAAGAGAAACATTGTTCCTCCCTTGAATTCCCCCTTTGATGGGAGCTTAGTGGTTGCAGAAAAAGTGTTTATTTGGTCAGGATGTACTCTGAAGTTGGTAATGTGACAAGCAGACAGTCTGATGGGTGCCACTTGGGCTTAGCTGTAGGCCTTGTATTATAATAAGCAGTTTCAGCAAGCCACGAGTTCCTCTAAAAGAACAATTAAAAGTTGACACACTTCAAATGAACTCAAGAACAAATTAAAACATGCCTGTAGCAAGGACCATGTTTTTTAATTTTATATAACCTTCATTAGAGCCTATGATAATGTGACACAAGAATTCTTGATGCTAAATAAAGCATCAAGAGTATGAATGTGTTCATCATCTGATTGCTTTCTTTGTTGTGGGTTTTTTTCCCCCTCTTTTTTTCCTTCAGTTGTCTTTTCCTTGTATCTCTGGCCTATTTGCTTCCCTGTTTTTTCTGTGGTCTGCTCTCACTGCAAGGAATAAGATAACTCATGACTGGCAGCCAGCAGCTTGGAGTGAGAATTCTCATTTGTCACATTCTGCTGCCAGCTGCCAAGAGAGATATGCAAAACCTTGTTTCAGAAAGTTCCTGTGTTGTCAGGTTCTCTTGGCTGCTAGTGTCTTTCATTCCAGCATTTTGGAAGGGAAAAAAGCCTTAGGTAAAATATTTGAGCTTCTCTGGTCTTCCCTTGGAAGAAAGAAGAAAGAAAAGAAAAAGAAAAAAAGAAAATATGGAGATTTATTAAGGATGAAATTTTGAAACCACCTATTTTCTTGTGTTTTACTGGTAGGTAACAAGTTTTCAATAAGCATATAAACTCTGTAAGTGCTGAGGTTCAAACATGCAATTCTCAATGCCAGAGAATCTGACAACTTGAGCTCATGCCTGACTACTGTGAAGTGAGTTTACAGACCCACTTACTGGATGTATTCTAGCTTTTCATTCTATCACCTTGTCTTCCTTAAGGGCTTCTCTTATACCTAAAACTGGACCCCAAGACTCACCAGCTTTAAACGTTTTTTAGCCTGTCTATCCTTTCATGCTGTGCCAGCCAGATTTTGACTTTGTCTGGTTCTGATGCTGCTGGGTTAGTTTTTTTTGGTTTTTTGGGGCTTTTTATGGCTTCAGCTTTCTCAAAGATTATTTCCTACCTTTAGCACCAACTGTTGCTCTTTTCTAAGTGTTTCTAGATGAGTGCTGTGTGCATTTGTACTGTCTGTCTGATATGATGTCCTTAAGTAACCGTGACATGTCCTTAAGTGACCATGATGCCACCAGCAAGGGCAACTCCACTTCAGCTTTTTCAGTGTTGGCATGGTCCATTTCATAATCCACTCAGAAGCATCCTAAGGTTTCACTGATTTTGGTTTGCTCTAGAAAAATTCCTGATATCCCTCTTTTAATCTGAGCCACCTGCTGATCAAAACTAACCAATAAATTGAGTTGACAATAATGATAGTAGGGTATCAGCTGTTGAAGTTCTAATGATAACTAAAAAAAATTGAGTTATTTTTGTCACTAAACTGAGCTTTGAAAGAGCTCTCGAAGAAAGATTTCCAGTAGTTGTTAAATCACAATAATCTCTGGATATAATCCCTGGCTAAACCCTCACCAGATGACTTTCTGACAGCCCCCTAATTTCACCTAAGTGTTGTTAACATAACAGCATTAAAATAATCTATTGTGTTTCAGTGAAATACCCAGTATTTCCGTGATGTAATTCAAGATGGGACACGATTACAAACTCTTGAGAAAAGGCAGCAGTAAAGGAGAATTTGCAACACTGAAAGGTAGATTTGAGCATTAATGGTTGAGGAGATGGCAATCTAGGAGCTTGAAGTGCACAAATCCTGAAGTACAGTATCAGCTAAAGAGAAGTAAAATATGGGGTCCTGACAGCACTTCTGTGGCTTTAAGCATTGATAAGGAGCAATGCATGGAACCAGCTTAGATAATATAGTAGTTCTGTAATGCAGCAGACAAAGCATAATATGTAACAGCTAAAGGAGGATTTTTCTGATGGGCAGTTAAGTAAAAAGAATCTCACTTTACAGAGCTACCACTGTACAGCAGATGTGGAGAGCTAAACATGTCTGTGATTTTTTAACAGAGATTGGGATAAATATTTCTGTATGTACATGATTGACACATTTGGCTGTGGAGTTAAGGGAGCCTCCCTCCCTTCTGAGTTGACAGAGTGTATACACACACACAGGGGAGCAGGCCTGAGCTGTGGATTTATACTTTAAGAAAAATAAAGGTGCCTTTGGAGAGTTAACTCTCTAAAGATCTTTATTAGAAGACTTCCATGAAAGATGTTTTTCCTTTTTTTTTTGTTTTTAAATACAACTTCTACATTTTATTCTCTTCTCTAACCTGCAGTGTTTCTCTTTATCAGTTTGAAGTTCTCAGAACTTTAGATTATTAGCTGCAGGACTTAGCTTTGAGCTAGATTCTGGCACTTGTGGTTTCCCTGGAACACGAAACACCACCTCTGGCTTAGGAGGTTCCCCATCTGCACTGGAGCCTGGGGAGCTGTACCTGAAAAGAGTCATTATGTAGCTGCCTTTCTCCTAACTTCTTTCTCAGACACAAGTTTCTGGCTGTTGTGGGATTTGGAACTGCAGACTAAATGGACTTTGGTGTGTCTCACCATGGTCCTTCATTAAACCATCTACTAATTTTTTCCCAAATATTTTCCACTGGAAAAAAAAAAGGGAGTAGCAGTATGTGGGCTGAGCAAAGCTAGAAAGGATTAGATCCACAATGTAATGTATACATGTTTCAAAAGTAGTTAAGAAATAGATGAAATTTTGCCATGAATTAGATTGGGTTGTGCATTTAAGGCTGTGTAATATTTGCTGGAAGTTATAGGGTGTTAAATTAAACATAACAATAAGGGTTGAATTGGTACCTGCTTCATAACTATGCTAATGTACTGTTCTCCGAGCTCGGCATGAAACTTCTGTGGACTGAAAATTCAAGAACGTTTTATTTCATTTGTGGTGGTGGAATTTTGATGAAATGCCAATAAATTTAATGTAAGCACTGCATTTTTCTAAAAACACAAAAGACGGGTTTGCTTCTTTTATGAACTTCTGTTGGCTTCACTCCCAAGCTCAGATAGACTTCCCCATCCTAAATGAGGGCATGCTTTTTTATAGGAGGAAGCTCAAAAAGGTGATTGACTAGATGTGCAAGGGGGAGAGACTGTGAACATGAGATCTTATCACAGACATATCACCGTAAGCCAGGGAAAATCAGAAAGAAAAAAACTTAGTTCCAAGAAAATTCTAAAGTCTTTTTGGTTGGGTGCTGTGTAAAAGAGGGCTATGAATCAAAAAAACCTCCCAACTCTGCGTTATTTTGTTCTTGCACTCATGAAAGTGAGGCATCATTGCAGTGTTGCTTATTTATAAATAATGTATGAAAAATGAGTGATACATTGCCTGTTTTAATTATTAACAAAATCTTTTCCTAATCCAGAACAAGGTGTTCTTGGAGAATAAGGTTCTCTTCCAGTATACATTTGGTTTTTTGGGGGGGTTTTGGAGTTTTTTTGGTTGGGTGTTTTTGGGGTTTTTTTCTTGGGGTTTTGTTGTGGGTTTTGGTTTGTTTTTTTTTGTTGTTGTTGGTTTGTTTTTCTTTTGTTGTTTTGTGTTGGGTTTGGGGCTTTTTGGTGGGGAGGGATGTAGGTATTGTGATAGGGTTTGGGAATTTTTAAGTGAATCTAATATCCAGGGAATTCTTTCTAATAAGAAAGTAAGACTAAATGTACAATTATGAGAACATTTCCTTAAATCTTCATCCCCACCTGGAATGGTGTAGCTTTTGTACCAAAATGTATACTAAGAATAAAAGTCCACTTAACAGTTGCAGCATTTTCTAAATGCTGAACTTCTTGTAGATGCTTATGCACCATTCCTCTGCTTTCTGTAACATACCCCATTCCTAGGAGCCAGCAGAGATTTGCAGTTGAAAAACAATGTGTTCTACAATGACCTGAAGCCAAAGTTGCTTTCTGATTCATAATTGCAGCAAATATTGGTTGGTTTACTGTTCTTTGGACTTTTATTCTTTAGCAGTGCATTTTTAGCTTTTCAGCTGTCTCAGATTGATGATAATCACCTTAATTCATACCACATCTGACTTCTCTTAATGGCAGAAAATATACATGTTGTAATTAGAACAAGTAGTCATGTGGGCTACTCATCTTTTATATTTAATGCCCTATTCTGGTGTGTGTATTTAAGGAAGAGTACTTCTAGCATAATGTTTTGAATGTTAATAATTACTCAAATTCATATTTAATTGTTGCTTATTCCAAGATCTTGGTGCACTCAAGACTGCACTTTCAACAAGGAAATATAATATATGAAAAAGAGTTCCTGTCCATATCCTCCTTTCTTCTTGGATATGACTTCACACCTGTATTATACATATTCTTCATATATTTATTGAATCCTATAAACGTCTTCCTCTGATCTTGGAATATGTTTCATAGAAGATTAAAGGTATTTGGAGTAGCTGTTAAAAATAATGAGGGTAACCTTTAGTTGCTGAACTGAGAAGAAAGATCACGTTTTGATACACTCATTTCTGGAGTTACATCTTCTGAACTTACTGAGAGTCTCTTTTCAGTTAGAAAAGCATCCTGTTGTTTTCTGTAATTTCTTGAAGGGGTCATCTATGTTATGGTTCCTAACATTTCCTTCCTTACATCCATTTCTTATTGTTAATTTAATTTTTTCATGCCTCTACAATGGGTTTCTGTACCTGGCACATTTGTTTTGGGTAGTTTTAACATTTTTCCCCAGATGGATTTTCTTTCATGTGCATCCCACTTCAAATTTTCTTCTGGTAGAGGCATCTGTCAGAGATCAAAGAGAGGATTAGTTCTCTGTGCTTCCACAGATAAGGATATTTCATGGAGCAAAAGTATTTTATTTACTTACAGCTGAAAAGTAGCATATGATAAACTTGTAATAGCTTTATTAAAATTCTGCCTTTAGAATGAATTATCAGTTTCCCAGTTCATTACCAAATGAGCCATTGCAATGGACAAATAAACTAGGTATCCTAGAAGCCTTCTGAGTCCTCTTCTATTGTTCAGTGGGACTTGTTTTCTATTTATATTAAAATATTTTCATGTCTAGTTTTTATGAAATAATTACAGAGGTGGCAAATAGGACCAAATAAGTGGTTCTTGATTATTTGAAGGAGACTAAGATGAAGAGATGGTGCTTAATGTTCACAGGCATGTTGGAAGAAAACAGGTTTTTCCCTGCCTCAACCCCACTGAAAAAAAAACCAGTCACAGCCAACAGATTTATGGGAATAGGTCATAAACCCTAATGTAAGAGAACTGCAGTACTTTGCAAATTCATTGCACTTGTGAGTAGCAATGCCAGGAGCATTTTAAATCACTTCAAAGGTAAGTGATTGAAGAAAAATTAGAGGAAACTAAAGTGCTACCTGATATAAAGTGGTGCATTGTAAGAAAAATGGATTCAAGAGCAATAGAATTTGGAATATAGCTGTAATTGCCAACACAGCCAGTCATTTCATCCCAGGATCCAGGTTGTCCCTTTTACCTTAAAGCCTCATCTCTTGAATTATGTGAACATATCTGTATCATTTTAGATGTTAAACCTAGCAAATAATACTGCTATGACAAGCTAATCATCCTGGTTATGATAAAAAAAAATCTGAAGCTGAAAATATGTTTCAACGTATTTCAAAAGAATTCTTGTTCTAAAGTCTTGACCTTGAAAATTCTTGAGTTTAGTAAGCTGGTCTTACTGCCTTCATTGTGACCTGACCTGGTAACTCAGCAATACTGGCAGACCTGAAGTCTAAAATACAGTATTATGCTCCTTCTGCTAGAGTAGAAATAATTTTCTTTTTCTAGCAGCAACAAAACAGGAAGAGAAAGAGTCTCTTTCTCAGTGGTACTCCAGTGTGGTTTGAGTGACTTGTTCCCTCCCGGTGTGTGATACAAACGTGTGGCCACATTTCAGCAGGAGTGTGAGATCTGCACCACTCCTCCTGCAGCTGGAGGCACCTCATTTCTCACTGCAGCTTACCCCCAAGGTTTGGGGAGGCAGGGAAAAGGGATATTGGTTTCTGGTTTGCAATTTAGTCAGTGATCAATGCAGTTTTTGTTTACTGACTGCTGGTGCCATATAACTCTTTCTGAGGTCTGCAGAGACAAAATGTGCAACTATTTAAACGGAGCAATGGCACGAGGTTATATTGTGAACAATAAAGAACCAGAAGTGATCACTTCTTACAGGCTGTTCCATTCTCCCTTTGATGAACACTTCACCGTGATGTGGACTGTGTAGCTTTGAACAGTTGCTGAAATGTTTGTTTGGAAAGCCTCTTGATGTTTGTGGTGTTAATAGATTCTGCCCTCATGTTCGGTAACTCTGCATTTTAAAACTTGACCCTCCACAGGGCACAAGTCACTCAGAAATTTTGTACTGGTAAATGTCAAAGTTCTGTACGTTATTCACAGTTCGTGTATGGTTTCCTTATAGAAAGTACCTAAGTTTGACTGCGCTGCTGAATGACTTTCAGGATAGAATGTCATTTTGTACATCTGGTGTTCTGTTTAATTGTCATCAGACTTTGGTTTTCAACAAGATAATTGGTGAGCTGTCTTTGGTGCTTTGAAAAATAAGTTGTCTTCAAATCTATTAATGTTGTTCAAATATGTGCTTTTCTGAAAACGTGTCTTCTGTCATGAGGCTTCAGTGGTGCAGAGCAATTTAAGAGTTTATCAGGCTGTTATTGTCACAGATGAGAAAACAAAGTGTTACAGATAAAAGTCATACGAACGTGACTCCTGTCTTGATCACTGTGGAAATTGAGAAGCCTATTTCATTTATGTTCTGGAAATTAAACTAATAGATATAATAGATGACTAGGATGCTACTTTTTGACCTCCTTCCTGACTTCTCCCAGAAGAGAAAATGCAAGGATTAGTTCTCAGTACCTACCTTATTAAAGGCCTTCCTTTACATAGATTGTCCAGTAAAATGGGGGAATATTCAGCAGGAGAGCAAATTGTAGCACTTCTTAAAAGGAAATTTAATATTATAATCACTCTCAAACCAAATTTTCATTGACAAATAATGCACACAATTAACAATGTGGGATAGGTGTCACACCATGAGATGCCTGAGTGCTCTTTATGTTTCCTCAAAAGCAGAAAAAATGCAAAGTCTTGATGGAACAGCTCTACAGATGCAGAAGATGGATCTTGTTCTTATTCTGTGGTTGGCCTTGGGTTGAACCCAATTCATTGACTACAGGGTTTTTTTCATCCTTTGCAATTCACTTGGACAAGTACGTAGAAAATGTGGGTATATAAGTCTTCTGATGTCTCTTGTATATCCTGATTGTGTGAGGAGATCAGTGTTATACCCATTATCACCTTTCAATTCAGCATAAGTGCATATTTCAGATACCTTTGTGTAGTTTTGTGTAAAATGCCAAACTCTGTATGGATTTTTGGTAGATACAATTGATCTGAATTTCTGTTGCTTAACTATGCTCCACTTGGCCATGTGCTTCCTGTTAGCAGTTTGGATCTGACCTGGTGACCCAAGTGTGAGCCCTGCAAGGTGGACTTTCCCTCCTCCCCACACAGAATAGAAAACTATGTCACTTACCCCAGAGATTCTATTAAGCACTACCTTGTCAAATCTCTGCTCTTTGGGGGCAGAGTAGAGATCTGGCCTGTTTTTCACTGATGGCTAATCTTAGGTCACCAGGCCGTATGGTTTGTGACCTGAGACTACTAAAAAGGTCACTGAGGATAAAAGGAAAAGACTGACTTGAAGAAAAGAGGTTTTTCACTTTGACAGTAGTAGATTGGCATGATAAAAACTAGAATCTTCTTTATGCTGAACTGAAGATACAGAACATATATTTCTCCTTTTTAAGTTGCTGGATAAGTTGCGCTTTTATAATAGGTTTTTGTAACAATACTAGTGCTAATAAATCTAAAAAATGATGCTGCATTTGAATTCAGTGATGTGCTATGTAAGGACTTGCCTCCAGACCCAATCAGATAACATTTGCACTGAAAAGCAACTATTAGAATTTAATTTTTCAGCAACAAATAAATTTATTACAACCTAGGAAAAATATTCATCTCTGGTAATGAAACTGTTATTAAAATATATTGCTTTGATGCATTCTCTATCCTAATTTATAGTTTGAGACATGCCACTGTCCATTCTACTGTGCTAAAACACTTTTGGCACCATTAGGTCTTCTACATAAACCAATTCATTAAGTGAACATGTGTGTGGAGTGTATACTATGTGTGCTGCCCAAGACTTAAAGAATAAATTACTTTAAAGATAAAAAAGCAATCACATCTGAAAAAATAATTTCTATTGAAAACATGTTGCGTGCATTATTTGAGATTAGAAGTGTGTCTGTAAATATTTTTTCTCAAGTGATCTAATTAGAATAGAGCAGACCTGTAGAGATATTGCAATTTGTGAAAACAGACTTGTAATAGGATCTATGTATAGGAAACAAAGTGCATTTATTTCATTGCTTCTAAGAGATGCATAGAGGCACTCACAAGCTAGAGATTTTTTTTTTTCCCCAATGGCACAACTGTGTTACATTCTTTTTAAACAAAGGAGCAAAGCCCTGTGGGTGTTGAAGACTGGCTTATGGTGCAATAATACCCCGATATTATATGCATATTCTTAATTTTCTGGTAAAGTATATACTTACTGAAGAACAGTAGTTGTAATTCATGCTGTATTTTCATTTTGTAAATCTATGAAGAGAAAATAATTTTCATACCTTTCTTATAATGAGGTTTCTATAAATAATTAGGTTAATTTTTCCCTAACTGAATTTGTGCATAAATTTTAATTGTGTTTGTCATAAGAGTGACTTTAGTGAGAAATAACCTGTTTATAAAAAAAAAAACCAACCCGACATAATTCTCATGTCAAGTCATGGAGATCAATGCCTCCTTCAAGGTCAAGATGTGTGCCCCCTCCATTGTCTTGTGGCAGGCTGTAGATGGAACGGTGTCGTGGCTGTAGATGGAACGGTGTCGTGGCTGTAGATGGAACGGTGTCGTGGCTGTAGATGGAACGGTGTCGTGGCTGTAGATGGAACGGTGTCGTGGCTGTAGATGGAACGGTGTCGTGGCTGTAGATGGAACGGTGTCGTGGCTGTAGATGGAACGGTGTCGTGGCTGTAGATGGAACGGTGTCGTGGCTGTAGATGGAACGGTGTCGTGGCTGTAGATGGAACGGTGTCGTGGCTGTAGATGGAACGGTGTCGTGGCTGTAGATGGAACGGTGTCGTGGCTGTAGATGGAACGGTGTCGTGGCTGTAGATGGAACGGTGTCGTGGCTGTAGATGGAACGGTGTCGTGGCTGTAGATGGAACGGTGTCGTGGCTGTAGATGGAACGGTGTCGTGGCTGTAGATGGAACGGTGTCGTGGCTGTAGATGGAACGGTGTCGTGGCTGTAGATGGAACGGTGTCGTGGCTGTAGATGGAACGGTGTCGTGGCTGTAGATGGAACGGTGTCGTGGCTGTAGATGGAACGGTGTCGTGGCTGTAGATGGAACGGTGTCGTGGCTGTAGATGGAACGGTGTCGTGGCTGTAGATGGAACGGTGTCGTGGCTGTAGATGGAACGGTGTCGTGGCTGTAGATGGAACGGTGTCGTGGCTGTAGATGGAACGGTGTCGTGGCTGTAGATGGAACGGTGTCGTGGCTGTAGATGGAACGGTGTCGTGGCTGTAGATGGAACGGTGTCGTGGCTGTAGATGGAACGGTGTCGTGGCTGTAGATGGAACGGTGTCGTGGCTGTAGATGGAACGGTGTCATGGAACGGTGTGAGGGCTGCGGTTGGGACGGTGTCGTGGCTGTAGATGGAACGGTGTCGTGGCTGTAGATGGAACGGTGTCGTGGCTGTAGATGGAACGGTGTCGTGGCTGTAGATGGAACGGTGTCGTGGCTGTAGATGGAACGGTGTCGTGGCTGTAGATGGAACGGTGTCGTGGCTGTAGATGGAACGGTGTCGTGGCTGTAGATGGAACGGTGTCGTGGCTGTAGATGGAACGGTGTCGTGGCTGTAGATGGAATGGTGTCATGGAACGGTGTAGTGGCTGCAGATGGAACGGTGTGAGGGCTGCGGTTGGGACGGTGTCGTGGCTGTAGATGGAATGGTGTCGTGGCTGTAGATGGAATGGTGTCGTGGCTGTAGATGGGACGGTGTCGTGGCTGTAGATGGAACGGTGTCATGGCTGTAGATGGAACGGTGTCATGGAACGGTGTGAGGGCTGCAGATGGAACGGTGTGAGGGCTGCGGTTGGGACGGTGTCGTGGCTGCAGATGGGACGGTGTCATGGCCTTTCCTCCATGCAGCCTCTCTGGGGGTTTCCTTGGCTTTTCTTCCTTTTGTAAGTCTCCGTGCCAGTCTGCCCCCCTCCCTGCTCTCAGGGATGCTGCTTTGGGCCCTCTCTCCCGGGCTGTGCCTGTGCTGCAGCCAACAGGTTCTGTCCCATTTCTGCCCAGAGTGCTGGCCTGGCACTGCTGTGCCTGCCCAGCTGGGCAGGACAAGGTGACATCTTCTTCTCCTGCTGCTCTTGCTTGCTCTGGTGCAGAGTGGCAGCCAGGACAAAGTGAACTCCTTCTGCTGTACAGCTGTCCTTTCCCTTAACAAAATGTGCAATACTTTGTTTATACCCTGCAGTTTTACTTTTTTTATTTTCTCTGTCCCACCTACTGAATACTGTTTAATGCTCACTTTTGCATGTGGATTTGGGGACTTAAATCTGGGTCTGAAAATTATTTGCCTAATGGTGGGATCTACTTTATGAATATGCCTCTTTATAAATAGATCTCTTGGCTCAGCAAATTTGTTGACTGTTTTCCAGTATTTTAAGGTAGTACTGCAAAATACCTGAGGAAATAGATCATTACAAAATCTAATTCCTTGTACTCAGCACTGAATCAGGACTAAATTTATTTTACATGACAGAAGCAGAGTGAATATCGCAATGTCCTTGAAATCCAGCATGGTTTTAATTGGATTCTATCTTTTTCTAATGCTACTGTGGAACACAATTTAAATCTTTGGGATTAAATTTATATGACAGGCTGCCATTCTCACTAAAGTGGTGCATCATTTTAATTTATTTATTTTGCTTTTATGTTTCTTGACAAGTAATAAAGCATTAGGTCCTTAGTGGCGAAGGTCTTGCTGCTATTTTTTCCTACAGTCCTTACATTTCAGAACCCTTTTGCTGACACATGGCAAAGTGCAACAACATTCATTAAAAAAAAAGGACAACTGTTCTTAAGCTCAGCAAGAATTCTTGTGAGATACAATTTAAGATAAGGAAAGCTTCATTATTGTTATAAAAAAATAACCCCTAGTAAATGAGATTTGTAATGCATTATCTTCTTAGCCTTCCACTGGGCCCGTAATTATGCAGAATATCTAATGTACTCTAATAATCAGATTTTAACTTGATAGTCCCTTCACTTTATATACAGACTAAAACACTACAGCCCAGTAGATTAGAAAATGAAGACACTGATTGCTTAACTGTAATAAATACATGATGCTGTGAAGGTGAAGATAAAAGCATGATGTGCAAAATATGAAAATAAATTAATATGTTAGGAAACAGGTGTGAAGGGACTTTGAAAATAGGTTCACATCTTTCTTTATGGCATTATGCCAATCACAGTCACTTCTTCTACCAAGAAGGTAGATAAAAGTAAATCATACCTAGGTTAATAAGCTTATTATTAAAAATTAAATTAAAAATTAAATATGGACACATTAGGAAAAATAGAATTGCTATAAATTAAATTTTAAATGCTCCTTATCTGGAGACTATGAGATTTAAAAAATATTATGTTTCAGTCTCTCTGTTCTGGGCAGCAAGCCTGTTTTAATTTCCAGTGTACCAGACTCTTGTTTGCTAATATCAAATGAAGTGCATTATCTGTTATAATGGTTTAAATAAATTATACTGTTTTATCAGCTGGGATTGCAGAAATGGCAGGGATGCTGATGAAGCACAGTTCTGTAGGTCTGTCTGCAGATCCTGTTGGCAGCATCCCCATTTGCATGGCATCATATGGCACAGAGCACTTTGTGTGTGTGTTGACTTTGGGAAGAGTGAAGCAAGTGAGCCAAGGGATTGAGCTTTGGAAATGGGTACACAGATTGTGAACAGACTGGAAAAGTCAAGAATTTAGTCATTCTTTTTCTCCACAAAGCTCATAATAATTAGAAATTAGTAAGTAATAATTGGTAATTACTAACATAACCAAGCCATTGCTGACCATCACCTGCTTGGCATTTGAAGCACAGTGTTACAAGCACAGCACAAGCAGTGCTGTTCATCATTGCATAGGAAATAATCTGGTGTATCCAGGAAATGGCCTTTTTCTTCTTTATGGAACTGCTCTCTGGTTTAGATTTTCCTTATCTGTGACCAGTTTCAAATCTTTGTTTGTATGGCTGGCTGGGATCTGGTCTTGCTGTTATTTTTTTTTCCCTCTCTGCAGTCACTACACAAGAAAGAAACTGAAATATTAATAACAGAAACTCAGAACTTGGGGGAATTCTGCCATGTTCAAACCTTAAAGTGCCAGCAAGTGTTGTGTGTGTGTGACTGGTGTTTTGCTATTCTTCCATTGTGCTGGGTCTCTGCCCACTGGAGGAAAGAGTGCATTCCTTTGTTTCCTGTGTGAGAGCATCCTTGTCCTTTGATTTGTGTGGAGAGCAACAAGAGGCTGTGAATCCTCAAATCAGCACAGCCCCAGGTCACAGAGGGCTTCCTGTGCAATAGGATTTTGGCTTTGACCTGTAAAAATGATTTATTTCTAAAAGCTGTTAGAAATTTTTGATAGGCCCCTTCATGTAGACCACTGATAATTAGAGCCTAAATGTTTTTTGTTTTGCTCCCTACAATCCCATTTGATTTTGCCAATCCATGTCATTAAACTGTTTGATAAAGTCCCATGCTATGTCTTTAAATCTGATCAGCTAGAAATTTTGAGACAACTAGTGAGCTAATTCAGACTTGAATTTTCTGTAGGTATAAAACTAGAGACAGCAATATTTCTCTCCAGAAAATTGTGCCCATCAATAAAATTTAGACTACTTGTGAATTATTGTCTTCTCAAGGCCGAGTACATTTTTGGAAGGCATGTGTTGGGCTATATTTAGAAATAATACTTCTTTTCTCCCCAGAATTGTGGAGGGAAATCATAAGGGAAAAGTGTAATAAACATTTAGTAAATTTTGTGTTTGACTTCTTAGCTCGCAACTATTTTTATTATTAAGCTCTGAACCCTTTAAAAGAAGACACGGTAGCATCTCACATGAGCAAGTAACTTGCTGCAATCTGACAGTTCACTAGATCAAAACAGTTGATGTTTTCATCTCTACCTATGCTGTGCTGGATTTGTTTCACCTGTTTTTATTCTGGCCCCTGATATGAATCATTTCCAGTAGGTCTCTTTGAAGCTGTCCAAAAGAAAACTCATTGCTTTGGATACTTATGTTTGGCTTAGGTGTAGGGACACATTTATGGACCCTCACATGGCATTTCCAGTTTATTTTCCTAAAATGGGCGCCTGACTCTGCAAACTTAGCCAGTGTAGGCAAGTGGAGATGTGCAGCAGAACTACTGTATGAGTCCTAAACAAACTGGGCACTTTCTCCTTGAGCTGGCCTACATAGCTATTTGTGTTCCTTCTTCTACATGGCTGTGATGAAATACAGGCTTGCACAAGCTGCACAAAACTTGTTGTGGGAACAAAGGCGATTCCAGGGTGCCTCTGTAGCTGCAGACCCACTTATTCTTTGTACCTGCCCACGTGAATTCACTCCTAGCAGAGCCTGTGGGAGTGTTGGGAAGGGATGAAGAAGGGAGTTCTACAAGTTGGGGAGATTATCTGTGTGGTCATGTAACCAGAGTGTTATTAGGGAATTTTATACTGCTGGGGTTTGGGCTCCATCCCTTTGTCAGGACCTGTAATGAGATGCTCAGAGGGCAGCTTGCTCACAGTCTTTGACAGTGATTGCAGTGGGAGACTTTAATTGAACCAGAATCAAAGGGTTTGTGCCCTTTCATTAGGAAAATTGTTAGCATTGAGGATGAAGCTCTTATTAATAAGATTTTCTTTCTGTAGAAATTTCAGGTTTTATTTCTTTAGAATTTTATTTCCTCTGTCCAGGACAAATGTACATAATGTGCCTGTCTTGCTAGAGGGCAAAAGCTCCTTAAGTGTTTGGGGAAAGAGAGATCTGCTTTGAACAAAAGGATGGGTCACAAAATTCCACCTACTTTATTCTTTGAAGTCTGGTCTCTTTCATCTCCTGATTATTCTATCTTATAGCTGGACTGTAATTAACTGAAACTTTTGTTGGTTATCAGAAACTTTGTGTTTATAGATGGTATTGACTGCAGTAGTGCAAGGCTCTCTGGGAACTCCGTTTTCATTTGTAATCTGAATTATAATTGAATACTGTAAGCATTCTATAATAAAATTCATGTGTTGTCTCCTACTTTTGTTGAACAGACTAGTTCATGCTGAAACAATTATTTGGGGAAGTTGTCTCAAGCTGCCTGAGGATGTGATCTGATCAGTCAGGCAGCTGCAGGGATTGATCCTAGTCCTTGTGAACAGTCCCTAAACCTGTGCTTATTTATTGCATTACTTGTCTTCCTGCCAAGCACTTACAGCCTGATCAACTTGGTAAAGATCTTCAATATCTGACGAAGATGAATACTCTGTTTTCTGTGGGCCCATTTTCAGAATGACTGAAGTGTAGGCTGAAGCAATTCATGCAGAACCATGTCATGACACATCTGTGGGGGTTAGGAGTAGTGGTGAGGGTTTTAGGGATGAGAGAGTCACAGAGCCTACAGCTCCACGAGCGCTGGGCCTGGGAAAAGCAAGCCAAGGTGGTCATGGGCAGGCCCCAGCATTGCTGCTCCTGCATTTTTCTGATCTGGATCATCCCCCTAGTGATTATTTTAGGGTTAGGGTAGTGACTATTAGTAGTAATTAGGTTATTTTGTAGGGGTATTGGTCAGTGAAGTCTGTAGTGGAAGATTTTGGGGAGTGGTTGTGGGTAGTTTTAAGGGTAGTGGTTAGGGGTGGGATCAGGGTAGTGTTAGAGGTTAGAGTGGTCAGTACCTCAGTGGTTAGTGTGGTGTTCAGGGCTAGGATTGTGGTGGTGTTTAGGGGTAGTGCTTATCCTATACATCTGACAAAGGTGAGTGTGCTATTTGCTGTGGTCTCATTATCCAAGTATCTAAACTGTGTGCTGAAGCAATATGTGTTTAACCCTGTCATTCAAAATGCGTCTGAGACATTTCAAATTCAAAGACATTTAGATGGGATAGGGAAATTTAAAAAAAAAAAAAAAAAAAAGTGGTTCATTTAGTTTTGGAGCATGTGAAAGAAGGGAAGCCTGACATTAGTCTTGAGTAGGTTATATTGCTAGTAAAATACTTCTGTGATGTGAAGAGATTGTGTGCAGTGGAACTGCAATCCAATTTTTTTTCTTCTTCCATTCTTCAAGTGCAAATTGCTGAATAAATCCTTAAAAGGTTAGCCAACTTACTGAATGTCCTTTTTTGAGAGAAGTACAGCCAATTAAAATGAGACTGGTGGACTCCTCCTTGTGCGTAGATGGAATAAGTGAATGCTTGAAGAATGGAATATTTTGCCCCATCTTCCTTAGCAAAGTTGTTTCAATTTCATTTGAGGAAGATCAGGGGGATTGGTTGTACCCCAGACAGCCAAGACTGCTCGTCCAAATACTTCCTGAGATCAAACAAGAGAAGTCAGAAGGGGAGACCAGTTTGGAAGGATAACTCTTTGTAAAGAGTAAGTTTTACTCTGGAATTTGATGATGCTATTGATGATTACTTTAGGATTGTTTTCCATTTTGTGTTTGCGAGATAATAGTTTTTACAGCTCTGAAAAGAACTTCTGAGCTAAACTAAGGCTCACCATGACAGACCATAAGGTGCTGATTAATGTTTTAGGAGAGTACATCTCATTTCAGTGGCAAAGATGAGAGAAAATCTGCAATAAAGTGTGAGACTTGGAAACATTGCTAGTTAAAAATGCTCTTGGTAGATAGGTATGGTTGTACTACTTTTTAAAAATATTTTATTTATTTATTTTAAATTGCACTGGGTTTATCTGATCTTTAGTTAAAAATGTTGGTTGTAAAACAGGTCTAACCTAGCTGTTAAAGTAGCATAATTTAGAATAGTATTGCAATAGTAAATCTGAAAGGATGCTAAATGCTATTTATTAGATAGTAGCCATTAGATCAGCACAACTGGCCACAAGTACACAGCAAAAAATCCATTTGCTTCTGAAACCTTCATGGAGTACCAGCATTTGCAAATAATTAAATGGAGTAGTGGGCTTTTTATAACTCTAAGAAACTTCAACATTCTCTAGTCTTATGCTTTCCCAAAAAATGTTAAGCTGATGATTTTATGAAGTAAAATATTATTTTAGTCTTAAAATGACACTAAAGAAGAAAGTGACTATTTGTAGAACACTGCAGCTGAAACAATTTTGAATTTCTCTAGTCCTGATTGTGTTGCTTTCTTGCTCATGGACAGTAAACAGCAGCAAACATTTGCTGCATTAACAGGGTAGGAGAGGTACACCACCCATTGTTGGTATTTGAAGACTAACAGAAGCACCAAGATCTGCACAAAATAATACTTTGCTTATGCTAAGGAAAGAATATTCAAGATAGTGTAAACTTGTTGAAAAGTAAATGGAAGTGCATCAATTTACAAATTCCTAGGGACTCAAGCATGAATACTCTCTTCCTGTAATATCATTAGATAGCTCCGTCCAGGAGATGGTTCTTCCACAGGTCCTGCCACATCCTGATGTGAAAGTTGATTGAAGCTCTGACTGGTAAAGTTAGAAAGGCAGAAGTACATGCTCACTTAGTGTAAAGAGGCTATTTCCCTCTATTTACACTGCCATCAGTACCTTAAAGTCAGTTTTGGTTGATGCAATTGAGAAAACATTTGGTGCTTGTTCAGGGTAGCAGTAGAGTTAATGAGGTTTCATGGAGCTAAGAGGCTGAGTGTAAATGTCTGTATATTTGAGCAATTTCTCCCTGAAGAGGCACCATTTCCCTTTTTGCCCTGAAAAACAAAGAAGCTTGAAGAAACCGTATGAGGTCTATTGGCTGTTTGAGATAATTATACAGAAGCCTAAGATTTATGCTGGTATTTTCTCAGGAAATCATCAAAACCTTATGTGTGTCTTGGCTTTGATAGAATTATTTAATATCAGCAACATATTACAGTACAGTAAATATTTTATACTTCACAGAGAAATAAATGTATTGTAACTTGTGACATACGTACTAATTCTGCATGACCCCTTTGTCAGACTTCTACTAACATAAAAAATAAACTACTTAACAGATGCTCTATTGCTCATCTCGAGGGTTTATTGCTTCTACACATTTTTATGAAGACATTAATTTTCCAGAAGTATTCTTCCTGGAGTATTCTGAAGTATCTTCAGAAATCAGCAGTTATCAGTCTAACACACTGCTCTTCCTGGAGGCCTGATCTATAGACTTATTTCACTTTCTTTTATTTGAGGAGTCTTTTTGATTTGCCTGAACTATATATATATATACATATACATATATATATATATATATACACATATACTTCTGGGGATTACTAGAAAACTATTTGTATATAACTGAGACATGCATACTGGACTAATAATACTATTTATTTAGTTTCTATATTAGTGTTGCAAAGAGATTATAGAAGATTACACTTCTAAAATTATAGTGGGTTAGGCCAGTCCATTACTTTAAAAAGTGCTTTTTGCAATTCTAATTTTAAGGCGTTGGCTTCTTTAAATGAAGGGTTTGTAGGGATACTAGTATTTATATTATTATTATTATATTGCAGATCTTGATTTTGGCATGATAAGAGGATATTTCACAATCCATATGTCAAAATGGTTTATACAAAAAACCCAATTATTAAACTCTAATTGGGTCTGGATCTTTACTGGTAGGGCTGAAAGTCAAACAGTAGCTCAGAAGGTTGTGTTCCACATGAATGTCTGAATAAGCAGAGCTTGAATTTGTTCTAACTCTGTGTGTGTGATCTTGAATGCCTTTGTAGCAGAAAACTCCAAGTTGTGCTGTCAAGATTGTGCAATCCAAACTTTGTTTTGTCTCATTCTTTCTCTACTAACATTTCTTGGAAATTTATCTGTTGTCAACTCAAATATACCCTGTTCTCCTTCTTCTTTCTTTAGCTATTATTTCTAATAAGGAAACAAAATGAAAGACTTTGGATAGAAGCACGAATGACAAGTTTGTAATTGAGACAGGACTCCAAGAACTCAGTAGTCAGAGACAGTCAGGTCTTGGGTTTTTTCCCTCACTGTTGACTCATAATTTACTCTGCAGAAAAAAAAAAAAATTCTAAATCTATTATACTTTCAGTTGTATGATAGGTGAAGCTTGATATATTGATGATATAAACTAGTTTTCTGAATTAACTGTATTTTTCAGGGAAAGAGTTTGCTCTACTGCTGTGTCCTGTATGGGATAAAAACCCAATAAATGTTAAAATAATAGTGGATTTTTCTCATCATCCTCCCTGGCTTTCTTCCAGTTGGCAAAGATACAGTAAATAGCTCTTGTTGTGGCTTTTATCCTCTCTTTTGACCCTTGAACATCAGGCCAGACCTGAGAACAGGTGGCTCATATTCTCAGTTTTAAACTGAAATCCATGACCATACTAGAGTGGAAGCCAATACAAAAACCCACTACCTGGATATCAAAAGTATTACTTAGTGGATTTTGGAGGCTTTTGTAGATGCAAAAACTAAGGCAGAATTTTTCTGATACCTTAACAAAAGTGTTGGAAAAACCTTTTGGTCAGAAGCCTTGGTGTTGCTTTTGTTACAGTTGTATTTTTCACAAAAGCTGTGTCACTAAAGGCTTATCCACTGCAAAATTATCCTGCAATTGGGAGCATGTAGCAAAAATTAAATGGAATAGCTAAAGTTAGGATTTGTCTGCTTCTGCAAAAGAATTGTCTCACTGATTTTTAAATGATTGTTGCTGCCTATGCATTTCTTTCTGTTAAGATGTTTGGGTTTTTTTACACAGTAAATGTAAGAAAATTTCTGGTAGCTTGGGACTCGCAATCAATATTTTCAGGCAAAATTATGCATTTGTTACTGCTTTGTCCAGTATTTATTTCCAGAGCCCACTAGAGCAAACGTGGCATTATATGGCTACAAGAGATCTCAAGAAAGAAAGGAATGTGTTCCTAGTCCATCCTAGAGGATTGCTGGGGGAGTGGACACGAGTCTGAGCCTTCTATCTACCCTGCTCCTGCTGATGCTCTGATGCTCTGCCAGGAGGGAGCACGGCCAGGGCAGCTGGCCTGAACTGACCAGAGATTTCCACACCACAGACAGCCCTGCCCCGTTTATAACTGGGGGGCTTGGTCAGAGGCCCCTTAATGCTGCTCAGGGCTGGGCTGGGCATCAGCCAGCACGTGCTGAGCAACTGTATTGTGCTGTGAGTTTTCTCTCTTTCCTCCATTACATTTTATTGCAATGATTATCAGTAGCATTCTAATTATTATATATAATTTGTTTCAATTATTAAGCTGTTCTTATTTTGTAGCCATGATATTTTATGAAAATCCTTTTGTCAGGATTTTCTTCTCCTGAGAAGCTGAGAGGGCCTCAGGAACAAATGTAAACAAATTACTATCTGCTGCTGTGGAATGCAAGAGGTGCTTTCTTGATTGGTCCATGTGAGGTGTTTCTACTTAATGCTCAATCAAGGATGCAGCTGGTTCAAACTCTCTGGGAGTCACAAGCCTTTGTTATACATTCCTTTCTATTCCTGTCTCGCTTTCTGATGCATCTTTCTCTCTGTTCTTTTAGTATAGTTTTAGTGTGGCATTTTTAATATAATATGTATGATAATATAATAAACCAGCCTTCTGAAACATGGAGTCAAGATTTCTCCGTCTCTCAGCCTCGTCCTGGCTGCCCTGAAGGCCGCATTATCTCAACCCACGAGGTTTAGTGTTTGCTTTCTTTTCCTCCCTGACTCCCCTCGCAGTCACAGGAGGAGCAGCTCCACGGTAGTGGGGTTAAACCCTGACAGATTTATATTGGATTAGTTTGGTTTTATGCATTTTCTGTATTAGGCATGAAAGATTATCTTGTGATCTATTCTTAACTTGGAAATAATCTTATCTATGCCTAGAGCCATAAAAAGATCCTTTAAGTATCCATGATAAATAACAATGTGTACTGAATGCAGGCAAAAATTCCTCCTTCTCTGTAGCTGATTTCCTGGTAAAAGCATGATCATGTGTATTAGCAACTTGCAGTGCAGCTGGGTGTCTGGCAGTGCTTGTCCATGGGAATTCTCTGATTCTAGATGTATCTTTCAACACAGAAAAAAGTAAAAGTTAACTGTAAAAAGAGAACTTCTGACTAAATATAAGGAATTCATACCAAAAGTATAACTCAAAATTAAAACAATTTTATTTTACCTATTAATCTATGCATTTGCAAAATAAATGCTTTAAAAAGAAATATTATTTTTTATTAAAACAATTCCAAGAAATTCCTACCAGATTGAAAGTTGTTTTGCTAATTAACAGTAACACCACATAAAGCTATATTTCACCTCCATCAGATGTTCATATATTTGTTATGTGATGTTTAGCTTTCGTACTACCTGACTAAATGGATGTGTTGAATCTGTCTGTGAGCACTTTCTGCCTTCACAGTTCTTCATGCATGTCAGTAGTTCTGCTGTTACATCAAACTCAGATGCAAGTAAAGCTTAAAAGCTCCTGTACAAATATTTATTTGGGGGTTTAATACTGTGCATTATGGTGACAGCTCTCCCAGTATGTCAGAGGGGCTGTGGAAACAACTCCTATTGCTCCAGTGTAGGGCCAAGGCATTCAACTGTGTCACTTAAAGCTGGAAGTAAGAGGGCAGCAGTGTAGGAGGGTTGTGAAAGAAAACAGTCTCAGACAAATGGTCCACAAAAATCCCTCAGTGCTTAAAGCCATGGGATTTTACACAGAAATTTCTTTGAAGCAGACCTGACTCTGAAATCAACTTCCATCTCAAAATCATTGTAAGGTTTGTGGGCAATTTTAATTTGTGGTTGGGTTTTTTTTTTTATTTCTTCATTGTAGAGTAATGCAAGATAAATGATAAGTAAAAACTTCCATAAATTTTACTTTCTGACCAGGAAGCACCTCCTTAATTAAGCGTCTTTACTACGTTTTTAGCATCCAGAAGTGGTCAGGTGTACTTTTAAAGCTTGTTTGACAACATGCTGAGACACTGGAGGCTTGGTGGTGTTTGAGGTTCTGGCATACTCTGCTTTTTGGCAAGTCACGTTCAATTATAACTGGGATGAGTGGCAGGGATAAGACATTCCAGCAGCAATGAAAATGTGACACTAAATCTCAGACCTTCTTCCCAGCACATCAATTCAGCAGCAAAATAGTGAGTTATTTCTTGGGGCAGCATTCCTGAACCTTTTCCATCTCCCACCATGCCTGATTAACATTTCTGCAGTAGCCTCTTGTTAGACCCATGATCAGCATTATCTCTGCGAAGGTTAGCATGCAACCAAGTTGCAAATTGTTTCCAGAGGTCTCTATTAGTCCTCCATTCTCTCAGAGGAGGAGAGTATCTTTTTTCCCTTTTTCTTGCATGGCATTAATTTGGTGCCTAGGAAAAGGACAAGCTTTGATGCAGCCCTTTGTGGTGGTTCAAAATGCCTCCCTCTCTCCTGCTGTGAGATATTCTTTCTCTCCTGGCACTGCAATTCTGACAAACCCATACATAGAACATGAAAGCTTTGCTAAAATGCTGCCTCCTGTGCATCAGCAAAGAGTCTGTCAGGATCTGCTCTGTGGTAATAGCAGGGGGATTCTGAAAGGTGAAAAAGGCAATTTGAGGGTTTGAAAAACGAGGCCACTTGCTTAGATGCTTGGCTCACTCTAACTTCAAGGACAGTTGGACATATCAAGATCAGTCACCAGCTTTGGAAATCAAAGGTTTTGGAACTGGGCTGTGGCTGCAGAGTGGCTAGAAGATAAGCCTGGTGACTCTCATATTAAATGTTTGTTTTTATAGAGATTTTTAGAACTTTTTCAATTGATTAAGTAACAGTTAAGCTTCTCTCTGAAAAATAAAAGGAAGTAAAAATGAATCTGAAAGTTTTGGGCAAGATACACTTAGGCCCAAGTGTGTCATGATGCCATTCTCAGGTATCAGGCAAAGTGGGTTGGAGGGGTCCTGCTGTAGGTAGGGAGCTCAGCAAATTCTTTCTGTCTTTCTGTCTTCTCTCTTTCTCTCTTAAGTTAGCACTGCTACACAACTAGCTCTTGATATTTTAGACCTCTTCAAAAAAGCTGACTTTTAAAGTAGGTCTTTTACTACTTAAAGATTCCATTTTCCTCATTTTTTTTCTGAGGCAATATGTGGTTTATGTATCTAGCTTTATTACACCCACTCTGACCACTGGATTTGCTGGCTTTCTTTACTATTTATAAGTAACAATCAATAAAATATTAATGAATGATATCCTTTGATTTACTTTACAGTGCATCTAGATAGTATTATGAAATCATTCCACTACACTTTTTTCAGTTTGTCTCAGTGCTGTTTACCTCATTAGTACTCTAATTCATGCAGATGGGGTTAGTTGCCACTGAAAAACAACAGTTCCTGAATCAGAAGCCCCATGTTACCTTTGATTTACTTCTCCTTGAACTACAGTAGATGCTGTGGCTTGGGAAACAGGGGGTTTGAACCAGTCCTGTAAATGGGAAGTTGAAAAAGGATCTTTATTTTATGCATAAAATAAGAAATGGTTTCCATCTGAAAATAATTACGAGGGTTTTTCTGCAGGACCCTATTAGATGCTACCCTGATGTGCTCTGTGCTCAGCGGAGAAGCTGCAGAACATATTTCCCATAGCACCAGAAAAATCTCTATTATATCTGTGTCACATTAGTGACAGAACTTATCCAGTGGTTTGCTTTATAATTGGGCTGATGTAATTTACACTTCACACTTGTGGTCTGCTGGCAGCATTGTCCAGTAATGCTTTTCTTTGACCCCTCCAGCACTACATTCTAAAACAAATTTCTCTAACAAAATTATGCTATAGGGGCACATAGATATTTCTCTTAAAAGTACTGCATGATTCATGCATCATGTATTGCCAAGTCCTCTGCTGCAGTGTCCCAAAGGAAATGCTTTCATCTTCTAAATAAAACTATAAAAAATAATTTGCACAGTAGTCAGTCCCTGTGTCACTGGCATTTATAATTTTTTGGTAATGAAGAACTGGAGGTAGAGGCTGAAAACTGCTAAATTAGGCCTTTTTTTTTTTTTTTTCCCCCACAGTTTCTGATAGTCCCTGATTTGTATGTTCCCTATTTAATGGCTAGAGGTAGGTATAACTAGTGACCAGCTCACTTGGGGAAATTACTTAGGCATATATTCACATATTTTTCTTTTCTTGATGACCCCAAACGTTTATTGTCCATTGCCAGTAGCTCCCTGTAGTCATGTGGAGGTAGGGGTCTTGGAAAACTGACTTGGCTGAGGCTGGGTAGAAGGAAAGCTAGTGGCAATTCAGTGGTGATATTTTTACCTTATCTGTTTCTTATATATGTGCTCTGATTACTTTTTCCTATCCTAAACCATTAATTATATTCATGAAAGAAGAAATTACTGTCTTTTCTTTGTGATTATCTTTGTTAATAAAGATGTGGAAGATCTCTGGCTGCAGTTGAGGCACGTATTCCCTTCCCCCCAAATTTGTCTCTGACTTTATTGTAAATTGAATATTACAGAGACAACCAGTAAGTGGGGGTTTTGCTGCAGAAAAGAATGGAAATGGGATTTGGCTCAATCCAATTTCTGTGCCTTTTTTCATAACGACTGAGCACTGTAAACGAATGGATGAACAAACCAGTGTTCAGTGCACTCCTTTATCTGGGATGAGTGTAATTGGAAACTGGGTCCTTGGGAGACCTGTGCAACTTCTGTATATGATTCATAGTAAAAGAGATAAATGCATTAAATTTGTTGGGAAACTTTATTCATTTTTATTGAATTTTACCTACTTGCACGAGTGATTGTATGCACACTATGCATAATGTGAAGAATAGTCTAGTGACTCCAATTAAATTATACCTCATATTTTATTTCCCCTTTGAAACTACCTTTTATGTGCAACATAATTCATTTTTGTTTGCATTTCTTCTTTAACCCCAGCTTTACCAGATTCAACTTTGTCAATGTAAAAATCAGATTCAGTGCTAATTTCCTGGTCAGTTCAAATGTCTCTTTACCTGATCTTGCACTACTGACAGCTATTCCTTATTGTGAGGAATAAATATATTTTTGGAGTTAGCAATGAGAAATTTAAACATTTCTTTAGGGTTTTCAAATAATTTATTTTTTGTAATCTCTGTTGATAGAAATTGTTTTGCCTTTAAGGTCTTCAAAGGCTTTAGAGAATGGAGTTTTCTGCATGGGAAACTTGACATTTAGGTGTCCTCAGTCACTTGAATTTTTCTATAGCCTAGGATAAGTGCATGCCTTTGATTTCCTAAGAATGAATGGATACTGGGCTGGTCCTTATATGGCTGTCTATAGAAATTTTTCCTGCAAAACAAATCTTCTGGTATGATATTTTATAACATTCTTTATTGAACCTATGTATCAGGTGCTGCATTACTAATACAGGTTGAAATAAGTATAACCATGATTGTGACATGCCTGGCTGATGCAGATAGGCCAGTGAAGTAGTCTGGTGACAATATCACTATTCAGTACAGGTCTAATAGCAAATGTAGTCCTGTGAAAGTTGATTTACCTGTAAGGACATGTTCAAGTGATTTGTTGGATTGAACACTACTTGCAAAATACACTAGTTCTGAAAAATAGAAAATGAAGGTTGGTATATTTCAATAGAGGAAAGAAATACATTCATTTTAGCAGATATAACCTCCGTTCTCTATCTAGCTGATCTAAAAAAAAAAAAAAAAAAAGTCATTTGCATGTCAATTTTTCAAACTTTGTGTATTCCAAAAGTGTGAAAGTTAACAACACTTTTTTTGCTCCCTGTTGTCTGAAAGGCAGAAGAAACAGGGCTGCCAAATTTTCCACCACCGAGTAGGAAAAGAGGACAGTCTTGCCTGAGTTCAAGCAAGAGCAATGCAAAAGGAGAATCGCTTAGATTGAGTGGTATAAGAGAAATAGTTTTGATAAAATGTTCTTTACCTTGGCATTCACTTGCAATCGAAGTTTAGTTAGGATTACGCCCTTATATTTTGATAAAGAGGTGGCAGCCTCCAAACTGGCACTATCTTGCTGTCTGTTCATAGTACTAGAATGTCTTCAGAAAGCAGTGCTGATAATACAGGACACATTTCCTGCTTTGAGAATTTGGCTGGAGAGTTGTATGCAATTTTTATTAATCAAAATAATAAAACAAATTTTCTCAGTGCTTTTTGTATAAAATATACAGGAGAGCTTCAGGGTGCCACATCCTAATTAAAGAACTTTTTCACTCTATTGTGAACTATTTTGATGCTTTTATTGCACAAAGTTTGTCATCTGTGAGAAATTTTGAAGTATGGGATGTCTCATAAATCTCTCCAGTGTCTCCTTCTGGCTTCCTAACTCAGACTTCTAAGAGTGGTGAATGGCCTCAGACACAATTTGGTATTAAGTGCAATCTGTGTGTGCCCAGTATAATCAGGGATGGCCTTGATTTATTAAAAGTAAAATGTTTAACAGTCTGTGATGCCAGATACACTCTTAAGTGTCATGTACTTTCTTCTGCTTGCAAACAAAGATATTCTTATAGCTTTTCATTATCTTTGACTCTTGTGAAAATATATTCAGAGGTATTCAACCTCATACAACCCCACCTTCCCCTCAGACATGGTGCTGATCAGAAATGGAAGTGTTCCTATGTATTGCTCACTCACTTGAACTGTGTTACCAGAGTGATGGTTGTGACATGAAAACTTTGCAAATATGGCATCCATTCTGATTTTAAGTTTCATAGTCTAAGTTTTGCCCCTGCAGTGGGTTCCTTTTTGTTTAGTTTTCATTTCAGCTATAGGAAGACAGATCAGTGGTTTTCTAGAGAAGTCAGTAATTTATTTAATCTGCTGGCACTGCTGCAAGGTCTGGCTGCTGATGTTTCTGCAGCAGAATCAGTCTTGCAGTGGCTTCAGTGACTCCTAAAAGCTATGTAAAAAGGATATATTAAAAGGAAAGAGTAGAGATCAGAGAAATGTACTCAGATTCCCGACTTCTGCTTGTGTCCATTTTTTTTTCCTGAGTTGTATTTATCCTGACATGTTTTACCAATGTGTTTTTATCACAATGCTCCAGAACACTGCACTCAGCAGTTCAGCTTTTTCTCTCTCTTAATCACTTTCCTTTTTATCAGATAAACATCACTTGAGGGAAAAAAAAAAACAAAACAATGCTGGAATGCTGAAAAGCTGGTTTGTTAGTGGATTAAAGAACAAATAAATGCACATATTGAGTATGAGAATGGAAGAACAAAGCTCATTTTCTCAGTCATTAGTTTTCCTTGTTTTGTAAGGACACTTTGAGGGAAAGATGTTACTTGAAGACGCAGGAAGAAAGTGCAGAATTTTTACCAGTGCTATTGCCTGGTTTAGGTGACTTTGCGTGGGATGCTGCTGAAACTGGCTGATCCACAGGGACAGCTTTGTGAGGTGGGGCTTTGCCTTTGCAAAAAACCCTCATGCCAGCCCCAGTCTCTCAAGACCAGGGAGGATCTCTTCTATTTGAGACTTGTACTTCTGCCAGTATAAAATAGTGTATTTTCAAGAAACTTTGGGGAATTCTGAGTTGTTGGTCTTAATTGAGACTAGCTTTATTCAAACTGCCTCCCTATTCTGCTATCACTTACAGAAGTTTTACTGTTTCACGTTTACTTCTTGTTTTCTACCCAATAACTATGGGAGTTTAATATTTTAAGGTTAAATAGACTTATACTTGTCATTTTGTCTGTGCAGTTGAGTAACACACACCTAGAATCTGCTGCAGTAACTATTGCATGAGGTATAATGTGGTTCCTCGTTGATCTAAAGCTTATATTTTTAGGAGAAATTGAATGCTGATTTGCAAACTTCAAGTGATGGAGAATTCAACACACCTATAGGCAAACTTTTTTAAGATTTGATCGTTCACATGGTAAAGTTATGTGGCTACTGGGTATCAGATGTTGGAAATTCAGCTGTGCTATTCAGGAAAAAAAATCCTAAATTTATATGGAGAGAGAAGAAAGATTTATGTGAGAAAAAGATGTACCTTTTGGGGGGATAATTTTTAAAAATTGAAAGCAGCCTGTGGTGAGCAATTATAAATGTGAAACAGTGGGGAAATGTAGGGAGGTAAAATCACCTTTCTCATTCTCTTCTAGTCTAAGCCTATGATGAAAGGCTAAAATGTAATTTCTTAGTGGTACTGAACGCTGGGAGGACAGCATTTTCTCCTAGGATGAAATGCACAACTTCCCAGTGCCACCACTGAAAGGGGCAGCCTCAGCGTGCAGCAAGAAGCCACGTTTCCTGGGCAGAGAGGGAATGGAGATGCCATGGCATCCAAGTTTTATGTCCCCAATAGATTTGCTAGGCTGCAGAGCTGAACTGAATCTAACCCTTGCTGAATTGCTCTCTGCTGTGCAGCCTGCATTCAGAAATGGATTTCACATGTCCCCAAGACTTCACTGTAGGAAAAAAAAAATCACTCTTATTGTGTATAAAAAGATTTGAACTACTCTCATTTTGGAGATTAATATAAGCCACTTTGATTTATCAGCAAAATGTGCTTCACATCAGGTATTGAACCAACAGGCAATCCATTGGGCAAGGGAGAAGAAAATGAATACCATTAGATCATTTTTTGTCCTTTTTAACTGTCATTTTATCCATTTCCTACCATGTGAGTGTTGTTGTGACAATATTTTGTGCATTCAGTCATCCACTGGCTGTTGTGTATTTCATTTTTCTGAAAACTGCTGCCGCTGGGGAAGAAAGCAAAGCAAAACAATTGCCACAGGTCAAACTGTGAGGAATCCAATTTTATCAAGAGAAGTCTGGAATTCACAAGCTCTAATCTGATGTTTTAAAGTCCCTAGGGTCAACAGTGAAACAATCCAATAAAGGGGGTTTAAAAATGTAGATCTTTATGGAATTTGTCTCACTGGCCAAACCTATTAAAAATCGAATGTGTTAATTGATTTGGTGAGTAGGGTTTTTTACAGTTTTAAGAGATTTGAATTTATCTGGACTAGTAAATAGCAATAGCAAAAACTGATAGCAGCCAACACCAAGTTTTGTGGCAGTGTTGATCTGCTGGATGGCAGGAAGGTTCTGCAGGGACCTGGCCAGGCTGGACCAGTGGCCTGAGGTGGATGAGGTTTGATAAGGGCAAGTGCTGGATCCTGTCCTTGGGTCACAACAGCCCCTGCAGTGCTCCAGGCTGGGGCAGAGGGGCTGGAGAGGACCCGGGGCTGCTGCTTGGCAGTGGCTGAACATGAGCCAGGTGTGCCCAGGTGGCCAAGGGGCCAGTGGCACCTGGCCTCTCCCAGCCACGGAGTGGCAGCAGGACCAGGGCAGTGACCACCCCCTGTGCTGGGCACTGCTGGGGCCACACCTCAAATCTGTGTCCAGCTGTGTATCCTCATGTCAAGAAGGACATTGTGGGGCTGGAGTGTGTCCAGAGAGGGGAACAGAGCTGGGAAGGGTCTGGAGCACAAGGCTGAGGAGGGGGAGCTGAGGCAGCTGGGGGTGTTAAGTCTGGAGAAAAGGAAGCTCAAGGGGGACTTCATCACTCTCTAACTAGAGCCCTGGAATCACCATATGCACAAACAGGGCACTGGCGTTTTGTTAGTGCAGCTTCCTAATTTCAAAGGGTAGAAGCTGCAAGAAAAGGAAGATAAAATAAATTGATTTTATTCACAGAATGTAACAATGCCTGAGAGGAGGTTGTAGACAGGCGGGGGCAGGCTCTTCTCCCAAACCACAAGCAATAAGACAAGGGGAAATGACCTCAAGTTGTGCCAGAGGAGGTTTAGATTGGATGTTAGCAAAAATGTCTACATGCAAAAGTTTGTCACACTCTGTCACAGGCAGCCCAGGGCAGTGGCAAAATCACTGTCCCTGGAGGGACTTAAAAGTTGCACAGAAGGGTCACTTGGGGACATGGTTTATGGGTGGACTTGGCAGTGTTAGGTCAGTGCTGGCACTTGATCTTTCATGTATTTTCCAACATAAATGATTGTATGACTCTAAATCTAAAAAAAGAAAAGAAAAGAAAATGTAATATTTCACTGGGGGAGAAAGGAAGAAATGTGAGCATAATAATAAGCAATAACTTCAGAATATCAATTTAACTGTCATAAGGTTGACTTAGGGTTAGCCATGATTCATATATAGTATTTGCTAGTTTATCTTTTGTGTTACAATAAATTAGAAACATTCCTTCCACTGAGACATGGAAGGTTGTGGATAATGAAACAGCACAGTAACCACTCACAAAAAAGCTTTGGCATTAAATGCTTAAGATGGTTTTAATACAATGTTATACATTCATGAAAATGTCTAAGTTCTGACATACATAGAAAACCTTTCCAAGAAAATACTTATTTATACCATCTTCATATTGATACTGTATGATTTATTCAGCGTAGGTCTATATACTATGGACTTGAGGTGCTACACTGCATCAACAATAACTTCAGGACAGACTATTTAAAGTCCATAAACTTCTTCAAAATACTCCAACCATACCACCAAGGCAGTAGCTGCTTGACATTTGTTCATATGATAGATCATTTATTGACCTTTAATTAAATCACAATTAAAAGACTGGGGTTTAAAATAATAATTTTAATATATAGCGGACTGCAATTAATATTAAGAATAATATTTTTTTCTTCCATTGCAGTATCTCTCAAAAACCTGTTTGTTTAGAACTAATAATAATACAGAATACCTGCAGAATTCTCAGAGTAGATAAAAATAATACTTGGGTCTTAACTGAGCCAGCAGTTGGAAACTGGTGCAGTGTCACTTATGAGCATGACTCTGCAGAGGCATTGCTTAAGATTAAACACAGGCTTAAAAACTTGTCAAAAACTGCTGGTGCTTCCTGGGCTTAGTTTAGCAGGGAGGCAGAGCTGCACCAAACCAACAAGGAGTTCTCCTCTCCATTATTATGGTTGTCATTAATATCTCTCCTGACCTTGGGAAGTTGGTCTTGGATGGGACACATGCACCACCAGTTCATGGGTGGGAATCAGCTCTTGGACTGGTGGGTGCTGTTGAACTGAGTAATATTGGAGTGTATCCTAAATAGAGATGAAGTGGAAAGCAAATCTGTTTTTTGAATCAAATCGCTTAATTTAAAAAAACAAAAACCAAACCCTTATTTTCTCCAAAACGAGGGCTTGTGAATCTGAAGGTGATAAAGTAATTTCATTCATGTCACATTCACAGATGTACTTTTCTTCAGTCCTTACAAAATTATAACATGAGACTAATACTTCTGGAAGGAATGCAGTGTAGAATGTTAGTTCCCTTTTATTTTGAGCTGTTAATTATTAGCTGAAAGTATTGAATACCTCTGTACTAAAAGTAAAATAGAGCCAGTATTCAAAAAGTACAAGTAGCAAAATCATACAGAGAAATAAAATATTGGCTTGTCTCTGACATAAATTATATTCTTTCCGAAATATCAGCTCTACTGTCATAAGTATGGATGTAAGAAATAATGTTGGGGCAGTGGCCAGTCTGAAACATAAATCAATATACTCTGCATTTATCACATTTAGAAAAAGAGAAAAATGCTCACTGAAATTTAGTGAATGAATGCAGAGAATTGTCAATCTCTCTTTAAAAACTCAGTATGTTACCCAGCATATTGCTCTTCTTCCCTAAATAGTTGGGCACAGCATTATCTTTTCATGTTTATGTAGAGTATTGAAATGAGATGGAAATTTACATGCTCACTCCCTAAAAATTATTTCCTAAGCATTAACCTGGTCAGAAATTACCAAAACCAACCAACAAAAACTTTTCTAACATTATTATTTGATACAATTGTTGCATAAAAGGCTATGCTCCATTAAAATAAATGTCTTTCTCAGCCATCATAACTGCAGTGTGGTTCCCAAACTAATGAGGAATAAGGCAATTCCCTTGCTCCACCTGCAGCCCTGGAAACTCCATATGCACAAGCAGGGCATTGCCTTTTTGTTATTGCAGCTTCCCAATTTCAAAGGGTAGAAGCTGCAAGTAGAGGAAGATAAACAAAATAAAATCTTTTTTTCACAGAATGTAACAATGCCGGACTACAAGTCAGGAGCTCACAGATAAAATATTTCAGTCTAACCTTTTGAACTATTTCTGATATTTTAAACTGATTTAGGGTGCTCAAGGGGTTTTTGGTCCTTTTTTCCCTTTGGTTTTTGTTTGTTTGTTTCTTTCCTGATTTGTTAATTTTGTTTCCCTTTATCCTGCAATTAGGTTTTGCTAGGGCATGTGAATGCTGCACTCCTCCCAAACAGGGACTTAAGGGGACATGTGTGACTCCTAGTCATAGTCTGCATAATTTCCTGCTTGAAAAGATAAAAATATCTCATGAGTTTCTCTGCTGTGAGCTTCCATTTTCTCTTCCTTTTATGTAGCCTCATCCACAGGTAAAGCAGGAGTAGATGCTTTCTCTGCCATAGTAATTTTAGGCTTTGAGAAGCAATGCTTATTCATGGTTTCAACTTCTAGCATTTTATCACAAAATGCTTTAAACCATAATGTGGTTCATGACAGCAACGTGGAGAGCTCTGCCCTTTGCATTCTCACATTTTAAGCTGTTCTTCGTGGCTTTGGCTTTCCAGACTTTATTTCAGTGAGATGTGAAAGATAACACCCCAGCATCAATACTGAAACTCTGTGCCTGGATGCTGGTATAATTGACTTAAAGTTGTTAAAATTCACAGGATCGTCAACGTGTACCTCAATTAATCAATTTTTTAGAAACACAGAATTGACAGTTTAATGAGAAAAGCTTTCCCAGGATCATAGTCCCCTCCTCCTCATTACGAGAGTCAGTCTTACATTAAAGAAATGGTAAATCCTATTTGATTTCCCTTTCATGAAAGACTGAGCTGTCCCAGGAGTAACCTTTCTTTTTGCTGGATGAGGAGGACAAGTGCTAAAGTAATGAGATAATCAATAGGAGTTGTTTCTGTATTGTCCATCTCACATCCGAGTGGGGACTTTATGTGTTTCCTGTAGTTTTTGCCCCTTTGTTAGTCCAGCCCCTCACTGACAGGCACAAGCAGTTATTCAAGGTCAGGCCATTCCTTGGTTCCAAACTTTTCTTTGGCTCTTCTCCCGTTGTCATTTAAATTAGCCTGAGCTCATCAACACTTTAAAGCAGCTTTTTAAAAATGCTACTGAGATTGTGGTTTAACGAACTGAGAAATGGATGTGTTGACCTTACCTTTTTAAAGGGGATCACAGGATGGTTTTGCTCATGGCTTCACTGGTCTCATTGTGCAATAACCCCTTCAAGTAAATGTATTTTTCCACAGGTCCCCTACAAAGTTACAGGATATCTCTCAATTAGCTGCAGTATTCTTCTTTTAGAAGAATAAGCAAGCATCTTTTGGAGTAAGCATCTTTTGGAGTAAGTTAGCTGACTGCTGTAATTTACTGGAGACTATATCATGTCATTGAAGTTTTAAGCTGTGCAAAAGTCACTGTGTTAGAATCCCACAGATTTAAATCATTTAAATATTTATATTTGAATATTACCTCAGTCTGAGATTTTCACAATTCATCTCTCATTTCCTGAGAAGGACACTGTTATACAGTGTTTATCTGTAAATAGTTATACAGCTTTCTGGTGTGTGGTGGGAAGGATCATAAGAGAAGAATAAAAAACAAAAAACAAAACAACAAAAAAAAATCAGAAAAAAGAAAAAAAAAACAGAAACCAAATGTAAATATTCTTCTGTGGTATGAAAACTTTTCTTTTGCTTCCTTTCCCTATTCATGATGTGATTTGCATAATAATTCTTTAAATTCAGGTATCTGAATATTGTCTCATTAACATAATTACCTAATTCCTTGTTTTGTGAATTGCAATAGATAAGTAACAATAGTCTTAGCTTATTATCACCCTTTCTGCTCTGCTTTGTGATCACAGTAAACAGATGAGAAATGAGATTTTTTTTTTTTTAAGGAGGGACTATTCAAATATCAGGATGATTATGTGACCCATTTATGCACATGCAAAACCCCCAGGAGATTTCAGCTACTGACTGCAGCATCCTTTTAGGCACCTGCTTGAAGTCTAACTCTTCATTAAGGCTTTCTCTTCATCAGGAACTTGTTTTACCGTATTTGAACACCACAAGGAGCATTAAATGCCATTTTTTTCCTTTAATTTTAGAAAATTAAAACCAAATTATTAAAGGATTTTAGTCCCTGCAGAGATAAGTCTCAGGCACCTATGCTGATTTGTGGCGAAAGTGTTGTTATAGAAAAAATAAAATGCATTTAATTGCAGTTAGGAGCTCATTTTCTGTAAATATTTAATGTGTAAATTATTTGTACTGGCATGAATCATTCCATTAAAACTGCTTTTGCATATAACATGTTTTGTGTATTTGCAGGACGCTCCTGCAAAGGGAATTCATCTTCAGACAGATCTTTAAACCAAATTTTCTATTTTTAAGATAATGTTTGCCATATAAACACTGATGCTGGACTATAAAACAATATTTAACTGGGGAACCAAGACAATTACAGTTTTCAATTATATCTGAATATATTTGGTCTTAGAAAACTTTATTTCAAAGTGCTTTGAGAGGTTTTTATATTGAAGCTACTGTTATGCAAGTCTCTGTAAGGAGATCCTGAGGTGGTTTTGAGAGATCTAAAACCTTGCTTTCACCCAGAAAGGATTAGCTTTAATTAGGCACATTCCCTGAAACCTGAGTAGGCAATAAAAAGGATATTTTTAAGAGTAAAAAGCCATATAATATACAGGCTATACTGTTCTTTTCCAGTCCAACCCATGAAGAAATTATGGTACTGCTCAAAATTCATTTAACATAACTCTAAAAACAGAGATTCTAAGATCCCTACTATCAAATCTGTTTACAGGAATATTATCACTGGCCTCCCACCTGGATCCTGGATGTGGGTTTGGCTGGCAGCACAAAGGAATGCTGGTGGCTGAGGACAGCATGTGCTGGGTTCCTGTCCCCATGAGTTTATAAGTGTCCATTTATGTGACATGGCATTTTATATCTGGATCAAGCATGTCCTATTTTTAATTAATTTATGTGTCTCATGCATGATTCTTTACTTATAAAAGAAATCACTTTGAGGAAGGAAAAATTTTCAGCAGTTTAACTGTGTTAAAAGAAATGATTCTGTAGCAAAGCTCTAGAAAGACCTTGTGAAATTTCCTGTGTCAGTTAAAAGTAAATATGGAAGAAAACTCTTCGGGAAGCAAAGGAGCCTGTGAGGCTTTCACTTGGCCAAGTTGTTTGCTCTGCAGCTATTTGATATGTGCATAAAACAAGACGAAAAATTCATGAATATTTTGCTTTTTCTGTCTGTACCAAACCAGAAGCTTATCTGAGCTGGTAAAAGGCCTCTCAACCTTCGTCAGGTGGGATGAACAAGGGAAAGATGTGGAAGTAAAAATAATGTAATTAATAAAAGCTGCTGGGGGTTGTTTTGTTTTGAGGGGGGGAAACATCTGTATATAATAATAAAAGATGTAATAGAATTATAGAACCTGGAACCTGAACACCCATGTTTTGAGATTGTTGCAAACCCCAAGCTAGATGCTTGATTCAGTTGTTGGATCTGTTTGCCTCAGTCTTAGTATTTTTAACAACAATGGTAGAACTTCAGCATGGAGACACATGTTCTTTCCACTGAATTTCTTAAGAGAAAAATATTGGGATTTGGATTTTCAATCAAGAATTTTTGACCTAAATAGTAAATTTGTTATGTACTTGGGGGGTTGCGTGGTTACTGTGCCAATTTTCCAAAGACCAAAGAGAGATGTTTCAAGAACAATAAAGCACTTGCCTCACAGAGGAGTGGAAAGAGAGAATATTACTTAATCACTGTGTGCTGGCATGGAAGCTGTCCAAAATTATACTGGAAATTCTGGTCCTTTCCTCAGACTGCAGACTCCTGTGACATTGTTACAGCCCAAAGGATATCCATCCATTGTGTCCCTTTGAATTTTTAAAACAAAAACACAATTAATATTTTATTGCATTTTGAGTCCTGCTAAACATAAAATGATCCTCTTCCTTGTTGTTTTGTTTGCACTGCATGTTTTTAAAGTGGGCATCAGTGAAGGCTTGGAAATAGGGTCCTCTCTTTTCCAACTTCTGTAGGAAGCTTTAATGCAATGCTGTCCTTAAACACTTTTTTATTGTCTGGATCAGGGAAAATATGCTCACAAAAGAAGCAAAACTTTTGAGATAAGCTGTTCATTTGAAATGTGTCTGACAGGAATAAACATGACATCTCTAGAGTGTTATCTCATTGAAATAAATATAAAAGACAATGGCAGCAGTTTAATAAGTGGGTTGCCTCCATTTGTTAGGTCTTTGCAGTGAAATAGGCACAGGCTGCCTGTGCTCAGAACTGCTGCATTCCTAATTTGCACTGGAACTTCTGTTATTCACAGAGCTGAACAAAAGGAGTTGCAGAGTGGTGGTGTTGGATAAAATCTTTCTGGGCACTTGTGTTTGAAACCTGCTTTGCTGTTGATAGTGTGGGAGGCAATTGTTGCAACAGCCTGACTTGGAGTAGTGTTTTCTTGAGGGAAAGAGCATAAATACAAAGTACTGTCTTACTTAATATGACTAAAAGTATCACATATGTAAGTGATTTTTAGATGGAATTCCAGTGCATTCTCTGCCTGTGTTTGGCTTTTAATTCTAATTAAGCCCCTTTTAACCGGAAGAATCAAAGTTAGTACAGAAATCTGCCTTAAAATGGGTAATGCATCCAAGTGTCTCAAATTGTATTTTCAGATTGTGACCAGATTATTCATCTGTCCTGGACATACAGTACATGAGAAATTGATTTTGGATTACAGTGGTTAATGGGTAGAGGATACTACCTGAATTGTATCATTTAAAACAAGGATGTGAAAGTTTCTTGGATCCTGGGCTGATCCTCTGAACAGAAGTGATTTTTTTTTTTTTTTTTTGTAATTGAAAATTGATTTAACTTCCACAGAGCTATACAAAATCAAAGCTTTGATTTGAGGACCAGAGGGACAGAAATCTGAGGCAAAGCTTAACTAACCCACATACTTTTTCTTCAAAGCACATAATCAAGCAAATCTTATTTACTTCAGCAATCTGCTACATGATTCTTTTCCTTCTGAAAAAACTCAAAGGCTTGTATGTTAGTGTGGATGGTCTCCTGATACATGAAGTTTATTGAAGTCTTTATCCTCTTTTCTTCAGGAATAATCTAGTGATCTAGGATGTTTAATTAGGCATTTATCTATAAGCTATATAATTTCACAAACCTCCATTAACTAATATGAATTCAAAAATTTGAGATCAACAGTAAAAGTTCATCCAGTTCTTTGAGCTCCAGTTAAATGCTTGCTGGTGTTCAATATCTATCTAGAATTTAAGTGAATTCTTAAGGTTTGTTTACACTTGTCATTGCTATAAATAGATGTCATCTACTGGGTAATTTTGGAGGCCATTATTTCATAAATTAAGTAGATATAGAACATTTTAAAAATTCCTTCATTACTTTTTTAGATTTAAGATTAAGATTAAATGGATGTTATATTGATTTGTCTTACAAAACATGCTAATCAATGTAAAGGGTGAAGGGACACTCTTCCAAAAAACCCTTTTTAAAGTCAATAGAAACTGCCTGAAAACAGCAACTTCTGTCGTTTTTGCTGCAGCTCTAAGAGCTGATTCCAGCTGCCTTTCTGAGAGACATTAACTTGTTTGGACTAATCGCAATAAACACCCATAAAAGCAAACTGTTTCTCAGAGCACATATATATACTAAGACCTTAACAGATTTTATGATTATGGGGATTTTTTTTTTTTTTTTTAAATCATAATAAAAGTAAGGAGCCTTTAGTGGTGAGTGGAATCATCTTAAACCAGTTCTAACTGATAACAAAGCAGCTGGGATAATATTCAGTTATCCTTCAGAAATATTGTAATAGAATTTTAAGCACAGGAAAACAATAATAAAATGTACCAATGTTTTACATGAAATTAAAGAGGTGTGAAATGGAGCTCCACAGTTCTTCATTTGTTATTTCTTCATAAAGTAATAATACTTTATTGTAGTTGTCCATGTAAATTTAGCTTCAAATTCTAAAAACTTATTTGCATTTTTCAGCATTCATTTCTAGCATGTTTAATAAAGTTACTTTTCAGTCCTCCTCTTTTGTAAGGACATGTGGAGCTAAAGATGTGTCAGCACAAATATGTTTCTAGATGGGTGGGCTTTTATGATTTCCATTTTGAGATACCTTTTTCTTCTGATTTTCTCAATCTCAGCTGTAAACATTTCTGTTCCAAACAGTGCTAAACAAGTTCATCTTTTCTTATATTAAATACTTTAAACTAGGGGTTGACCTAAATTCAAGTAAGATTTTTTTAACATTCTTTGAAGTAGAGAAACCAAGTGTTGCTACTCTTTTAAAACATCTCTGAAAGAGTTTTTCAGTATGTTCAATTGTTTGTTTATTTTGGAAGCAACATGAAACCAGTCTTGTTGTTTATGTTGAGATAATGAATCCTTTTGGTGTTTTGATTCTGCACTTGCAAGGAGCACAGAATAGATGGTAACAAGTAAATAAATACTCAGTGTGTGGGACTGTCAGGAGGGGTTCACAGGAGTTTGAATACATAAGCTCAACTGAAGTGACTAGAGTAGCATTAAATACTGTGAAATATTTATTTACATTTCCCTGCTGTAAAATTGTAGCACATACTCTCACTTTTTTTAGTAATATTAAATAAAGTCAAGTCTCTAATTACTGTCAAGGCTGGAGAAGGTGATGGAAAGGAGCAGTTGGGACTCATGGAAAAAGCTGTGCTAGGAAAGGTTGGTGTAAAGGTTGGGGTGAAGCATTTTTGTGACTGAGGAAGGTGAAATAAAACCTCTGTGTCTCTTGGAGTTGGAGGGCAAAGGAAGCCTGCCTTTTTTGCTTTTAAATACTTTGGTTTGTTAACAAGTGGGAGTTTGTTTGGGATTTTTTGTGGCTGGAAATAGAGGGAGACAGAGAAAAGAGTAATTGTTTTATTTATTTTGAACACCTATTTCACACAGGGCTTGGAGCAGTGAAGAAAATTCACAAAAGCTAACTTATTGGTTTTTGAATGAGATGAACAAATAAGTATGTTTAGTGTTGATAAATAAGAATTATGAAAGATGGTGGAGAGGGCTTTTTTATTAAATCAACAAAGCAGTATGATGTAAGCATTATAGATACAAAAAATCATCTTAATTCAGTGGCAAAGTGTGTCCTTCCTTGGATTAAAATAAGTGTTTTAGTTGTTTTAATAACAGAATAGCTTTTCAGCATAACAGGAAGGTTAAGCTGTGCAAGTCATGTCAGTTCAGGCTTTGGCAACATCATCTCAATAAGAATTTTACATCATGAGATGAAGTCTCTTTTGGCAAGTTATTGGAAAAGGAATTAAATTTCAGTTTCAGTGCTACAATAATAGGACTTGAGCTCATGTAATTTTTCTCCTTCAGTTTTGCTATGAAAGTGAATTCTGATTGATTTGTCTGTCTTATGAGAAATTGTGTGTAACAATAAATTCATGCTGTCAGATTTGGGCTTACTTGAGGTGGACGCATCAGAACTCACGTGTCAAGCTGAGTGCCTGTGAACTAAACTGCTTTAAGGATGGAGATTTTATTTATTAAAAGTCATTATAACCTATAAATAATAGGTGAAAATGTTTACAGATCATCTCTCATTCTCATACCAACAGAGGGCATTTGGACCCTTGGAAGTCAAATAGGAATTAAATATTTGTATGCAGATATCTCATAAATGAACTTCACAAAACTTCTAAATGGAATGACAGCACCTGACATTTTACTGCAAGCACAGGTCCCAAGAACCTGTGTCATGCCAACATCTCTAGGCACACAGTTTGTGGTGATTGGGAGTGGGGCTGGCCCAGCCCCAGCTGTGCAGGGCAGGTGAGCAGCACTGACAGCAGTGAGCCATGGAGTGCCCAGGAGCACTGACCAACCACCAAAGGGAACAGAGGGCACCCAGGTGCAATGCATCAGCATGAGGGTATAAATGGTTGGGCTGAAGGACAAGAAGGGCAGATGTTTGTAGCCTTCTGAAGTGACCTGATGTTGCTCTGTATGGGTAGGTGCCTGAAGACTTCTGATGTGGTAAGGTGTTACTGTGTGTGGGTTGAAGCTTTCAGAAATAGTGTGGTGATGCTCTGTGTGTGATGGCTGTCTCAACTGCCACACAAGCTGTGACAAATATCCCCTTGAGTACGCTTTCATCTCCCAGTCCTTTCGAGCCTTGCAGCACAGATCTTGGCTATCTTGGCACTTTACCTTCCAAAGTCCCTGTACTCCAGGAGCATTCCCAAATTAGGAAATCATTGTCTTTATGGCTGCTTTTAAAGGGAACTTGGTGCAATGCAGAAATGGCCTCATATAAAAATTATATCTTCCCTTGACCTATAATCCTAGGAATGCTTGCAATATTTTAGCTGTGTGCCGAAGTTAGTGCCCCATTACAAAAGAGAGGTTGTGTTGCCACTGATGCCTTGCCACTGGGTCCTGAGGGACATGGTTGGAAGCCAGAACACATTGACCTGTTTGGTCATGGCTTGCTAGTAAGATGTGTGACTATGGAACTGATTTTTGGTGCATAAACTTTGCTGGTTTTGCTGAGAGTGCAAGTCTCTGTTTCTTCCCACTTATTATCTCACGCCTGGGAGCAGCTGTACCACTACCAAGTACAAGTGTAAGGTTTTCTCTCTGTATTTATTTATGAAGTAGGTAGTTGTTTTAATATCTTTGGCTTGTAATTATAGCAGTGGGTTTTCTTCCTGCCATTTAAGCTTGGAGGTATTTATACATTGTGTTTACTTAGCAGCAGACACTAGGAAAATGTTCTTTGAAGATTTATCCTTTTATGGGGCTTTGCACTTAGCAGCAAACAAATCTACCTATTCTGTGTCACAGAAAGAAGTCTCCTGTTCAGTCTCTTTCAATTGCAAACAGCAACAGAGAGATTGCAATTTTTTTCTACTACTCATCTACTATCTATTTCTTGACGGGCAAGTTTGTTTTACCTGTTGTTCTCAAATGGCATTTTTTCGTGATTGGAGCAAAATGAATATTTGTTTAAGAGTCTGCATTCGCATAATAATAATAATAATAATAATAATGCAGAAATAACTGCAGTAAAGAAAATCTTCATTTGCTATGGTAATGGTATAAGCAGAATTATGTAATGTTTTTGCAACAGGCTGAAAGCATACTTTGTATACCTTTATAGCCAAAAATAATAATGTTGCCTGCTCACGTCAAAGGAAGTCATGATTGCAGGAATTCTTGGCAATTGACAGTACTGGGCTACTGGATATACTCCTCTTAGAGGCCTTTTTCAACCTAAATGGTTCTGTACTTATGTAATTCTGTGATTTGGTTTAGGTGGAATATATAACTCCAAAATTTTAACTTGTGTAGAAAAAGATTCCTAATTGTTGGAGGATATTTTATCAAAGCAGAGAGTCAAACTGGTTGTGGTTTTGTTGATTGCTTTTCTCTTCCCATTCCGAGGTTAATTTTTGTCTTAGAACAGAGATAATAGAAGTGTTTTCTTTTTAAAAAGTGTATGTATGTTCAGGAATTTCCTAAATATCTCCTGAAGGAGCTACTTTTATAAAACCTTTTGAATTTTGGCTTATTTTCAAGACTGCAACAAAGCAGTTGTTTTTGTTTATACCCATTTCAGTTCAAGTATAAACAGAGAGTAAAATAAATGGTGGTATTGGGGGCTGTGTAAGAAACTGGAATATAGACAGTGATGTAGTTCTTTGGACATCTTTGTTCTGTGTGAGTATAAATAATACTGATTTATGGTGATGCTTTTAATAAGCAAAAGTTGTTTTTTCTATCTGGTACCTTCTCCCACCTCATTTGATGATGTAGCTAGGACTGAGAGCTAATACTCAAGGAGAACAATTTTTCCTGCAAAGCAGCAAGGGAAAGGTTAGGTTTTCCCTTTGCCAGAGAGATCTACAGCTGCCAGGTGAAGGACCACGTTTGCTCTGAAGATCCTCTGTTTCACAACAGTAATTTTCTGATAGATCTGTGAGAAGCATTAAATAAACAGAGCAAACTGGGGTTCCTCAGCCTGCTGCAGATGCAGCCTAGGAAAATGTGTTCGATCTCTGAGGCACCTAAAACTTGCACAGGACTATGAAAAGTAGGTCTGGGGAAGAGGAGACTCAAGTTGTTGGCAGCCATCTCTTACTTCCCACAAGTAATACAAAACATAAATTCACTAAACTACAGCGATTGAAATAAAGGCACTTATCAAAACTCTAATGAGATGAGAGACCTTTGACAGGAAGGTTTGGGCCTTTCCTTGTCTTTGCAGAGTTTTCCTGTGAAGACAGTGCTTGCTGAACTTTGGAGCTGTTCAGTGCATTGATATTGGCATAAGCCAGGGCCTGTGGTGTGTTATGAGACTCAAACACACAGAATCTCAAAGAAGTCTCTTTGCTGTGGATGTGTACACTGGCCTTCCTCAGACTGAAGTCTGGTGATCTCATAAAACAATTACCAAACAAATTTAATTTAATCTAAAAAAATGCTTTATGGAAATTAAACTGTTTTAGTTATATCTGCCATCAGATCACAGCACTTTTCACATAGTCATTAGAGTTTTTTTCTACATAACTAAATCAAATTTGTTTTACTATTGTTTATTTCCCACTTTTTACCCATTGATGTTCTAATGTTAAATTAATAGCTATTATCTTTCTGAAGATTTAATTTACACTAATTTAATTAACTTCAGTGCATCTTGGTAGATATTAATTGCAACATCAATTCTAGCAATCAATAGTTCCTGGAAAATAGACCAACAATTATTGCCATAATTTGTAACAATGTAGTAAGCATTTTTGTAATTGTTATATTGCTCTATTTGATGGCAGAATTCTACCTAGCATGCCCAGGACTTCAAATAGTGGTCATTATTCAAATGTGTTGCTTCTTCCCATACTACTGTTAACTATTAAGCCTGGATGAATCATGTTTTCAGTTAATACAATATAGTAACTCAGTGCACTCTGTTTAAATTGAATTTGTGCTACAATTAAATTTTGACTTCAGTGATAAATATCTACATTTTCCACAGGTATTTCTGGAAGAATTGAATAAAATTGCTTCTTTTTGTGTCAAAGAATCTCATTAAACTAAGCTGGGATTTTTGTTTATTTTACCCCTTATGTCCATTTTATTCAGTGGATTAGGCAATCATCCTTGTAATTGAATTATGAACTTTATCCCATCTCCAAATGAAGTCTGTGTTGCTGGTAGCCACAGCAACCTAAGGGCCACTAGACATAATGTCTCACTTGAAATGGTTTGGATGTGGATTCCAATTCAGATAAGCAGCCAGTATTTCATATTTGGAGCTTATCTTGAATGCTCTGGGTCTGAAAAACTAAGCTATTGTCAGAATTCTTTAAGGATTTCCTGTGCTTCTGAAAACTCATAAGATGAAGAAAAAAAAGAGAGAAATTAATGAAATAAATGATTAAATATTTTTAATGTATCTTAGTGGGGTTTGTTGATACAAAGCAGCATAAATTAATTCCAAGTCATTCCTTTATAAGTGTTAAAATTCAGGTTGAGATGTATTCTCAAAATTTTAGAGAATTATTTTCTTTGTGCAAAATGGAACTATTTTTTCTTGCTGTTTAAACATTCTACTACACTGTAGAAAAAGATTTTTTTTCCCTAATAATTGTGGGTTTATATTTCATAAGTGCATAGATAAAAGTGTAGCCTGGAGGAAAATATAATAAGCAGGTATATATTTTATGAATATAGGTAGATATGCAAATTAGGATCACAGTTAACTCTAGTTGTGTCAGGTATAATTACAGCATGTCAAAACAGAATCATTTGCAACCGGGTTGTAGAGACCTTAGAATGATTATTTTAGATGCATTTTTACTCTTTTCTACCTTTCAGCTAATACCTGAGTAGCTGGCCATCTGATTCCGTTAAATTTATATGTATTTGTGGGGGAGGGTGGGTAAATTGCAATATAACTCTGTTATTTATTAAGGAGATGTGGTTGACAGGTGTTATGCATACAGATAATACATTAGGGAGTGCTAATCTCATGCAGCTGATTTGTATTTCTTCAGCTGAATGCATTTGCTCCATGGAGGCCGAGATGGGATTACACACATTAGTTCATCTAAAAGTTCCACAGGTAAAGAATAACTTTCCTAAGGCAGTTTTCATTATAGAATGTTGGGTTAGTCTGTAAAGTGATTTATTTAATATCCTGAAAATGTGCTGGTCAGATTTCTAGGACAGGTATTAGAAGCTCTGTACGTTTCCCTAGGGGCCATTTTAAACAGTTACCAAATCACCCTGAAAAGGTGCTGGCCAAGACAGACACAGTGTCCATCTTTGTAGTGATTGCAGTGGCAAAAGCTATATTTTAATTTAAGAATTAGGGGGTTTGGAACTCAGAGATTCTATATGTGTATGTATTATCAGTTGATTGTTTCAGAGTTATTTTGCTTTGTGGTCATTATCCCTGGTTTCTGAAAGGCTGAGCTTCTCCCTGGATTTTTGCTCTGTGATAACTTAAATTTGTGTAACATGCTTCATAATGATAGCAACTAATAGTTCAGCTTGACAAAGGTCTGTATTGGCAGTACAGAGCAACATAGCTTTTACTGCTGGGAAAAAAATTAAATAAAGGTCTAGTTCCACTCTGTGAATCTTGTTGGGAGGAATTATGTACTCTGAGATTCTGCCCTCTGAAATGGGAGTAGGTCTTCAGCTCTATACTCACAAAGAAAAGTTGACTCAAAGCAGCCTTGTTTGAATTCCAAGCAGTACAGTGTCACAAATTAATATAATTGGATCTCTAGCAGGATGACTAATCTTACTCTTTTTTTAAGTATATGCTACCTCTTAAGAGTGTAAGAATAAAAACAGGATAAAGCCCATAGCAATACAATTTTTTTTGCTGTTTGATTTATGTCTACTTGAAAATATGTGTATTTTCAAAAAACCTTCTTTTTCTGTCCTAAAAAAAAATGAGACTCAACATCCCTCAGCAGCTAATTTTTAGTACTTAGAGGTTCCCTTGGGCTGCTGTCAGCTACAACTTATTGCATAGGTGCTTTCCACTAAACTCATTATAAAATGAGTAGCCCCAAGGAAAACAGTGTGATGTTACAGCCTGCGCTTTTTATAGGCACTTTTGCAGCTGAAGTGTACATTGTCAAATTTTATCAAATGGTGAGCATATAAAATCATGGGATTAAACAGACAACTTGTTAATAGGGCTGCTGTCTAAGCTGTTTGTGTAAGAAGGAGTATTTCTAAGGAATTTTTTTCCACCGGATTTTCATTTACTGGATAATATTGTGGTAAGAAAAGGACTGCAGCAAAACATAGACCAAGTTATTAATGTTATTAATTAATAACATTTTCTTTCATTACTTGCTAGACAGGTGTCTTTTTTAATAAAATAGCAGGTTTGTTTTGCAAGCAGAGTTTCCACATCATGAATTTGTGACAGGAAGGTGGGTTTTGGAAGGTACCTTTGGACCAAGGGGTTGGTCATGTGAGAGTGGGTCCGGCTCAAGTTAGCAATTATTTCCAATGATGCAGAAGTACAGTAACACTCTCAGAATGGCCCAAACTCTTTTAACATAATCATTGAAATGCCACAGATGTTTCTTGGTTAAGAGGCAACAATCCTTCTGAAAATATAATCTTTGGAGAGCGAGTGTTCCCTTCAGACAGGCAGTGTTCTGTAGTGAAGATTTTGACGTGGATTTTGCAAAGTTATCTGTACCTAAGAACTCTGTTATGAATAATTAGAGAGCAAAATCATCAGTGCCTTGTCATATCTGTTTGGGAAAGCTTTCTGGAAGAGGTGGAAGCAAGGGAGTCACTGGGGTAAAATTTCTGGGTGCAGGAAAACCCTGTTGGCATTTAAAGTGTATCCTACTAGACAGTCTGGAAGAGACCTTTGTCCAGATCCAGTTCTTTATTTAGCAAGAGCTCTTTATTTAAGAAGAGTCTTTGAGTTAAAAGCTTTTGACAAGAGGGGGAATCAAGAGGCTGAGGAGCAGCGCCGTAGCAATGGTGGCAAAGGTGGTGTCCATCAGGATTTGGGGAATGACTGAGGGGCTGCAGAGAGTGTTTTGTGGTTGCATTTCCACTACCAGGGCAGCAACTACTGTGCAGGTTTCACTTCTGTTTCTCATTTTAATCTACACAGAGGATTTAAAACACACAACCTGTTAGCTCTAGTGCAATATACTTCACTTTCTTTACTGTGTGTGAGGCAGGTTGAGGGCATAAGAACAGCATTTAAGGGTTTCCAGAGGACTTTTATTCTTCTGGACTTTTGGTCTGCTGGAACAGTCTTCTGTCTATTTCAGAAACTTTAGGATTAACCTTTTTTCTTTTTTCCCTGGAAAAAGTATATTTTTCCCCTCTCTGTTTTCTCATGTGGTCACAGATAATGCCTGCAGGACACTAAATCAATGAAGCCATTTATTTACCTGAAGGTGCATAGCATAGGCTACCTCAGCCTAGGGAGTAGATTTTCTTCAGTTTTTCACCATATTCATAATCATTCAAAAACTGCCTTTTAAAGATTCTAGAAATTCCAATGAACGTCTTTATTTGAATTATAACTTCAGCATGCCCTAGCACTGTCAAGTGTTTTATCACAGAAAGGGCATTAAAAGTTTCCTCAAAGCCCCAGCACATGAACAGACCCTTAACAGTCCCTAATGAGAAATCCACTCCGTGGACTAGAAGAGAAGCTGAAATGTCAGTTCTGGCAGCTGAAAGGGTGCAGTTAGCCCAGGATTTCCTCTAAGACAATCGAGAGGGCAGATGTTTCAATAAAAATGTTAAAAGTAAAGCATCCTGTCTGTGCCCCAAAGTCCCTAATTAATTAGTGGAGTTATTGGAGCTTGGTGGTACTTCTTAGTCCTACCACCTAAGCACCTTGGGGCAGCTGGAAACCCAGCGCTGAACAAATGGTAGGCGACTGTTCTGGAGTGATTCCAGGTAAAGAAAGCATTACCCAAAGAGCTCTCTGAGGAGGGAGAAATGTACAAATCAGAGAGACAGTAACTACAACTCTTGCTTTATTAAATAGAGCTGATATGGACCTGTCCTGATAACAAGGACTGCTATTTACCACTGTGTCATTTGTCATCAGAAGCAGAGCCAAGATTGTGAATCATGGGGGGAAGAGGGAAACAAAAGGATTTTTTTTTTATTTCTTATTCATGGTTTCAGATAAATGGCCATTAACTGACTCACTGCTGTGTTTTATTTATTTCTTTGTAAGTGAAGGAGTTTGTTTGCAGGATTTTTTCCCCTTCCCCAGAACTCTCTGGGAATCCTTTTGCTGTGAGATCAGCTTTCTTGTCTTGACAGCTAGCAATATATAAATGTGTGCACGTGCATAGCAAGGGTCATTTGCTGCTGCTGCTCTGTACTTTACTTTTTCTGTAGGAAGCATCCATAAAATAGCTGAAATGCTGATGTTATTAATACAGGTTGCATCAAATGCCTAGTGAGTTATTTTCTGAATATATGAAAGGATGTATCCTAATATATATGTTCACACAGTGCAACCAGCATCAAAATTATATGTCTGAAAACACAAGGCTTTTATTTTGCTGATTTGGACTATAGTTATCTTGACAACAAAAGAAATAGTTTCTTACAGCTTTATGATAAAGTTCTTTCAGAGCAGCAGAAAGAAGATAGATACTGAGATATTAGAGAAGAAAAGAAAAGAACCAGTTGTTCACTCTATGTCACCAAAGCTTTTGCAGCCTGAGTGACTGTGAGGCCTTTAGTCTGCCCATGTGCCAAGAATCAGAGCTCGCAGCCCTGCGTGATCCCAGAATAATATTCCACTTAATGCAGCCCTTTGTCACGAGAATTTGCTGTAAGATATTGTTTGGTTTTATCTTTGAAATTTAACAACTGTTTGTGGAGTTTTCTCTTGCAAGCCTTTTGTCCTGTTCAAACAAACTGGAGTTCCAGAACAAAGGATTTGAAATCAAATGTTTCTTTCTTGGGCACTGCTCCAGTGGTTGCTATACAGTGCTATTTGCAAACAAAAAACTAAAACTGGAAAATAAATGTGTTATCTCAAATACAGCTGTGGGTGAAATTTTGGTTTTGGAGGTGAAAATTGAACTTTAGTTCTGAATTTTTTGCAGCCAATAAGAAAACCATCTTTAGACAAGGTAGCACTGTCCTTCGCATTGTTTGCTTTAGCAAACCTTCCTGACTTTTTACATTTTGGTTCAAGGTCTTGAAGACCACAAAGAATAATGCTATTTGAACTATGAAGTAGAAATGCCTTCCTTCTGTGTATAAATATCTTAATTTTTTTTCTTTTTGCTGTATGAAGGGGGTTTCCCCCAATGAAGGTCAAATGATCTTATTTTAATAGGCAGTGCTTGCAGTGTGATCATATCTAAAGATGTGACTGCCTTAATAAAATTTAACTGGGTTGGCAGTTTTCATCTCTGAAGCTATGTGTCACCTTGTGAATAAGTCTCTAACGTATCTACAAGAGCTTGCTTATTCAAGTAAATTTTAATTTACTGGTTTATAAGATTGGAATGGGATACTTGAACAGCATCTTAAGGAAGAAATATTAATATACTGCTTTTAAACTTCTCCCATTCTCTATGATTCAAAGTCCAAACTTTATTTTTCTCACCCCTTCAATAAAATCATTCCCCAGGAGGGCTGCCCAGACCAAACTTATTAGCCACATTTTGCTGTTTTTCTCCTGGTGAGATTAGAGCCCATCAAGTTCACTGTCTGACCTGTTATTCACTGGAGTATCAGTATCAACTGCTATTGTCATGATGGGGTAAATGTTGGCAGCCTTTTAGACACTTCCACTTGGTTGTGATTCAAAGCTATAGGAAACTTCAAATGTGCTGTGCAAACTTAAATATGTCTAATCATGCACTAAAGGAAGCCTTCTGAGGAAACTAATTTACTATCAAATATAAGTCTCTAGTTTTCTTGTACTGGTTTGGTTGTGCTGGGTTGTTTTTGGGTTTTTTAAGGAGTAATTCACCTCAGTCCTGTGGAATACTGTTAGCACATTTCCATAACATTGAATTGAATAGGTGATTTGTTTATGGTAAAGTTGCATTTCATTCATAATTTTAACTTCTCATATTTAAAAAGGTATATATTTTTATTTACTGAAAGAAGAGAAGCATCTGATTTAGAGGGCTAATTAAAGGCTGTAAGTTGCATAATGTCCTGCTCTTCCACTGGGAAATACAAATACAATGTTTGTCTCAATGTTAGGACATGAAAATAAGATGGGGTGAATGAAATCTACAGGGTTCTTAAACATGCTTTGTTTTCTGAAGGATGATAGTTTAAGAGTGAAGAATTAAAGCAAAAATGGAGGTGCTACTATTAAGTGCTTCTATATAGTTTCATTTGCTTTACATGTGTTGGAGGAAAAGTGTGTCTCTGTATGGGAGGAGGACAGCAGGGACAGAGGGAAGCTCCAGTCCCTGCACTTGCCCCATCTCCTGCTTTGTGGACCCCCCAAGGCTGGAGCAGACAGGAACAAGGCCATCCCTCCATGTGTTGGGGACAGGCTCATGTGGCACCAGCAGTGACTGCAGCACACAGGGGGCTCTGCCCTCTCCTGGCTCTGCCTGATGTCAGTGCAACTTTCCCCAGTCACTTGTCCCACACAGGGAGGTTGTGTAATTCACATGCTACTAAGGCAACAAAAAATTTCTTGAGTCCTGACCTAGATAAATCAAATAATATCCTAATTGGATGTACGTAATTGGTGTTTGGAGGCATTTTTAGACAGTGTTTTCTATTTCCACTGGGAATATTTTCATTTTTCTGTTTATAATTTACACCACAAATTTGTTTATTAACAATTCTTGGCATTTCTTTCATCTTCTTATGAATTTCTGCTTGAGAGCAAGGAAAGTACTTCTTTGTTCTCAGGAAAGAAAAGTTACTTTGAGTTTTACTTTGAAGCACCCAATGATATAACTGAAATGTCATGAATAATTTAAGCAAACATTGATGCAAATGTTACTAGAAATAATCAAGAAACTTTAGAGGTTGTAAATAAAACCAATTTAAAGATGAAAATTGATGCAACTTGCAATTCTAATTTTGTATACATGCAAAAGTAGGACAAAATAGTATCTTGGAACATATGGGAATGGAACAAACAGCACCGACGCTACGTGGGTGATTCATTTATGAGTAAAAGAACTTAAATATCTTACTCTGGCTTGCATGTATACAGCAAGAACACTGAATTTAAAAGCCTTTCAGATTTCTTCGTGATATTTTGAAAAAGATTCCTTATGGAATCACAAAATGGTTTAGGGTGGAAGAGCCTTGAACACTGCCAGGGATGGGGCATCCACAGCTTCTCTGGGCAACCTGTTCCAATGCCCCACCACCCTCACAGGGAAGAATTCCTTTCTAATATCCAACCTAAACCTACCCTCTTCCGGTTTGGATTTAGTAGCACATATCTTGCCAATAGCCTGAATGTAAATAGTTGTGCAATTTACATCTCTGTATGTTCCAACATTCTAAATTGCCTGACCTAAATGACCTTGTGGTAATTCTTTTAGAATATTGTCTTGTTTCTGGTAATTTAATCAAGGGAGTTACAGGGGAATTGTGCCGGTGAGGGTGCCATTCATTGACCATGATGTCAGGTTTTCTGCTATCTGCAAGTCTTGCTTTCTTGTTCTGGGTTGGTTTTTTGTTTTTTTTTTTTTTTTTTTTTTGTTTTTGTTTTTTTTTGTTGCTGTTTTGTTTGGTTGGTTTTTATTTATCTTGGTATTTTGAATATTACAGTCCATTTACTGAGCCTGTTTCATGCTTTGAGACACAGTTTGTATGTAGGAGACGATCACAGAACTGATACTTCACCTCAGGGTTTCCACGTGCTTCTTCCACCCCCAAGGGAAGGTTCTGTGTAAGGAAAGCTGTGCCCTTCCCAGGGCTGTGCTGGGCAGCAAGGCACAAGCTCTCAGGGCCAGGGTGGGTCTCGGGCATGTCACAGGGCCAGGGTGGGTCTCGGGAGTGTCACAGAGCTCACAGGGCCAGGGTGGGTCTCGGGAGTGTCACAGGGCCAGGGTGGGTCTCAGGAGTGTCACAGAGCTCACAGGGTCAGGGTGGGTCTCAGGAATGTCACAGGCACAGCACAAGCTGGGAATCCCCACACGCAGAACCATTCTTGGTTTGCCTAAGGAGTGCCTGAGCTGTGGGACTGGACTCCACAGGGTTCCACAGTCCTCTGGATCTTGCTCAGTTTTCAGTAGATACCAAGTTCTTTCAGTCTTGAATAGAGTTTTTCAGACTGGCTGAAAAGTAATGTTTTTGTGGGGTATAAATAAGCTAGAGTGAGACTAAGATAGCATTTCAATCAGTTCAGCTCACTACCAGTCACTGTATCAGTACTAGTAAAGCAAATAGATGTAGAGAAAAAAAGTTTGCATGGATAGTCTTTTTAATAAATAGTAAAGAATAAGTTCATTAACTACTTCCTTTTGGATGCTTTTAAAACATTATGATGATGATAGTGCAAAGCTATCTGATTCAGATATGATTGTGTTCCTATAGTTTATTTCTCAAGGAGAAATCTCAGAGGAGACTATAAAAAATACTTGAAAGATTTAATTAAAATCTGTTCTCTCACATTTAATACTGCCTAATACTTTTAATTAATCTGAATATTCTTAATTGCTTCTGTAATTTTTGCCATGTGTAAATAGCTAATTAAAGTATTAACCGCCATCAAATGTAGTCTAAAATTAAATATATAAATGCTCTGTTGCTGATTAAGAGGATTACATGAAAAAATAGTCAACTTTCAGGTATGAATGCTTTCAGACTGCAAATAAAGGCAGATTAGCTGTAGTAGAAGGGGAAGTAAATAAAGGAAGTTCATGCAGTTTCTTACTGAGTTTACAGTTTCCTACTGAGCCAGCCAATATAAGACTTGTGTAGCTCTAATGGTGTTTAGAGAAGTTTGGAGGTTGTTTGAAACTTCACCAGTTAGTTACAGTCCTTGCGGGACTGTCTGTCAGTGGAGAGTGCTGGAATGCAATATATTCAGCTTCCTTCACTGGGTTTCAAGGACCAGATGGTAGGGGACATAGTTATGACCTACATCCTCTGAGAAAACTTCCTTTCTCATTTTCAAGAGTCATGTCAAAGGTAGAGAGAGCTCTTCTTGCTCCTGGAGGTTGCACTACAGAATAGCCTCATATTTGTGAGCCAAAAGTGGATGGTGACAAACTCAGTGCGTAGGCTGAAGGAGAATAATTTGACCTTTTCTTCATGATCAGCTTGGGAACACCATCAACACAAATTCTCCATAAAGATATCCTCTGGCATAGCTGTCTGCTGGAATGAAATAGCAGCCAATTACCTCCTGGCTTAGACCAACCTGAACCAGTAAATTCCTGTGAGTGTCTCTGGAGTGTGCTCCTCAGCCATTATGGCTCTGGAATCAGCTCATGCTGAGCTAATCCATCCCTGCCCCGTGGCATGGAGTTGCCATAATCAGGAATGTAAGGAAATCTCTCAGGTAATCAGGTGTTGGGAATTTTAATGGCGTAAAAGCTGCTTTTACTATAGAAACTGATAGAAACAGTTTGCTAAACTTATCTTTTGATTTCAGTTTTCCCTGAAATTTGATTATTCTGGGAGTACAAACTTCAAGATTTTCAGAATTTTAGGTCATTGATGCAGGTCCTTATGTTACTTGTGGCAACATTCCCCCCTCACAAACTTATGGACTAGAGATAATCAAATGAGATGTTTTTGTATGGAATGCTGTTATTATTTTTGGTGCTCTGAAAGGCCTCTATAGATAAATTAAAAAATTAAATCCTTTAGCAGTCATTACTTCCAGTGGCCCTTCTGGGTTCTATTTCAAAAATGAGATGGTGTAGACTCTTGAGTTGGCAAAGCCTCAAACCAGTAATGAAAAGCTAAAAAAGCTCTTCTAGTTAAAATAATCTCCAAAACTGTCAAACATTTCCTACAATGTATAGAAAAATCTCATCAGGTTTTGTCTTTGTTATTTCAATAAAGTCTCAGATATAGTACATTTTGCCTCTTCCATGTATGCTCCAAGGGCTTTTCTATATGCTTTTTCCTGTTAAAGTGACAGAGACTGGGTTTAGGTGCCTTTTATGCTCTTTTTTATGGAAAACTTAGCCAAGAATAGAAGAATTTCACTCCTTATTCTGGTAGTACTTCCATGTTATCTGAGTGCTCACAACTAGGAACCATTATTTCAGGTACAGTGCTCCTGGGGAATCTTCCTTGGGTAGACCTGCCATTGTTAGTGAGGCATGAATTTTGGGAATCAGGTAGTTTATATTTCTGTCTTCTGGTTCAGAATTATTAACCTCAGCCTAACATCTCATTTTTAGAGAGGATAATATTCTAATATTTGTCCCAGCTGATTTTTCCTGTAGCCTGTACTCACCACCTCTAGCTCCTGTCCAAAGTCAAGGCAGCAGTTGTTCCTCTGTCCTCATCCTGAACAGTAGATTTCTCCTAGTAGACTATACAAACAATTCTACAGCTTCTTCTGACATAGAAACAACATTTCAACTGAGAATGGTGTACAAGTTGTCGTGGGTTGGTTTGGTTTGGTTTTTCCCATGTAATGCAAATCAGGAGTACTGGTATCAGAAAGTGTCATTTGATTCATTAAGTGTTTTATTGCTGCTGAACTATTAAACATATTTTATGGCTTTGTAGTTTAATTGATGTAGGCATAAGTTACAAACAGAAAGTTAATATTATGATAATACTTTTACATGAATCAGATATTTTATTAAAAAATTACCAGTCCAACTTGACTAAAAATTATTCTCTGTTCTTAATCATCCTGAACATACCATTGGATACTGCACTTGAGCTTTTGAAAGCATCCCCTGAGATTCTGGAAAACTTGCATAAAAATGTTAAATTTTCTTTGTTTTCATTGACATTTTTACTTGATTAGCTGAAATTATAATATCTCCTTAAAGTATGGATAATTGTATTCATGTCATTTTTGCTTCAAGTAGTGGCACGTTGCAGATAGTTTTTTTATTCTGAAGTACTTTTGGCATTTGTGGTGGTGCTGTCAGAATCACAGGATTTTGTTGATGTACATTTATGAACTTATTATTTCTGGCATACTTTAGAGACCTGAACTACTTTCCATATCAAACAATTTCAATAATCTAGCATGAGATCTCTCCTTCTTTTTGTTTTGGAGGTAGAATGTGGGTACTCTGATGAGAACCACAGGCAGGTGTATCTCCTCTCTTTGAGTCCCAAATTTTTGGTTACAGAATATGACAGTGTTAAAGGAATAATGCAGCTGATTGTAAGGAAAAGAAAACCTCATGAAAGGGAGCTAAATGTTCTGCAGCAGGACTGGTGATGACCCAGCCTCTGCCACAAAGCTCTCATGGCATACAAGGGAAAAAACAGTTTCCCAGATAGTCACCATCTGTATTTTATTTTGTTGCTTTCTAACTTAGTAGCCAAGGTCTGACTTAGAGAAATACTGAGGCTGAGAGCAGTGCTTTGAAAGCATAAGGTGCTGTAACAGAAAATATTATTATGGAAACAATGTGGTCCCACATTCTCAAATTCTGCATCTGAAAATAACAGACATGTTGTTTACTCGATGCTTAGTGTGCCTCATCCATAAAATGGGAGTCATCTATTTACCTGGAGCTGTTATGGAAATTAGGTTATCTCTTAATTAGAAGCCATGTATGACCCTTTAAAGAACATGGGTCTCTGGAAACAAATTCAGTCTGTCTGTGATAACAATTGGAGCTGAGTTCTGCAGACTTTGTATTTTAAAGGTTGCTTTTAAAATTCATTGTTTTCTGACACTTCACCCCTCTGCCCTCAAAGGTCTAAAGTTTATTCTTGAAATCATTTAGCACACTTGATCAAAATTATTTTTTTTTCTTTTTTGCACACAGTGTAGGAAATCAGCAGACAATACTGGTTACTTTTCATTCTCCTCATAGAGATGAACCTTAGAACTTGATTGTGTGTATGTAGATTTAATGAGCAATTACATTCCTTCTGTCTTCTAACCAATAAACTGTCTCCTCAATCAAGTGGCAAATACATACAAAATACATGGAAAGGAAAAAAAAAAAAAAAAACAGAAAGAAAAAATACTTTACCACTTAACTTCCCCTCCTGTCTCATGCAGCCCAGGTTGGAAGTGCTCCTTTTCCTCTACACAGAAAGAATTTGCCAATAAAAAAACATTTGGCAAATCAGGCAGAAATGTCCTGTACATGTATCTCTGTAAACAGATAATTATGCAGGCTGTTTTAAAATCACAGCGAGAATCAGCAGTAGGGCTTTCTTAGTGATGCTAATGCACAAACATTGACCAAAAAAACCCAGTGATAAAACAGCAGAGAAATGTGGCAGAGGAATGATGAATTCCTAAGATTATAATGATGTCCAACTTGTCTCATCTTGTCTCATTTTTTTTCTCCTTTCTGTCTACAGAATGCAGTGAGAGTTTTACATAAATGCTTGCAAATAACATGGGAAAGTCAGGTCAAACATGCAGATTAGTAATTTGTAAAACACAATGAGTGTTTGACAGCCATAGGTATTTAGCTTATGTTGATTGGTGTTGTGTTGAACACCTTAAACTCTTAAAAAGACTTATTTCAGAGCTGGAGAATTGTTTTGGGGCCTTTCTGTTGGGGTGGTTTTGGTTTGTGTTTGTTTGTGGGTTGGTTGTTGTTTGAGCTTTTATTTTCCTCTTTTTCTAACATCTGAGGAATTCTACACTTCTGTAGATATATAAAATACTGTTAGATATGGGAAACATTCTGTCCCTGCAGAATGTAAACTTGTAATATAAACTATTGTTGGATTTGAGAGATTTTCTGTCACTGCAGATTCTAAGTCTCTGCATTGTTTCTTTTATAGTTCTTTGCATAGGTTAATCATATTTGTTGACAATTTTGTTCAAAGACAATTCTTTGAAATTTAAATTTCACCTTTGCTTATTTATGCAGAAAAAAATAAAAATCTAAATCTTGGCTGAAGATCAGAGAAATTGTGAGTTTTATGTTGGTGGTCAAGGGTGTAGGATCAAGTGCATTTTCTCTTTGTTAATGACACAATCACTGTGGCTATGAAAAGGTTCTTAATGAGACCAAAACAAAGCTGCTTCCAAAAAATGAGTATATGACTTCTATAAATTTATCTGTACTTAGATTCTTTGGGTGATACAATGCTATTTCAGGAAGGACGGAAGAGCTCGCCTGGTTCTGAGTGTGGGGTGGCATTGAGGATATTTGGAACATGCTTCACTGGAGTGCCAGAAAATGGCACTGGGACATGAGGAACATCTGTCTGTCCAGAAAATTTCTGATAGTCTTTTGGAAGCAGATGATGTTATGGAAGATGCTCGGCTTATTTTAATTACCAGCCTCTGGAAATGAGGAAGTTATAAAGAGGAATGTGTGAAATGAACAAGGGGAGAAAATAAAAGTGTCTATTGCTGCAGCCTGGCTATGCTTGCACCTGCAATGTCCTGGTGATTTCAGTACTAAGAAATGAGTACAGACCTTCCTCTTCTGTGTAGTATCTGGGCTAATTTTGGAAATAACCTTTCTGGGTACTTCAATGCATCCTGCCCTGGTGTCCTAGACACTATATTTCATCATTTCCTTGTGGCATCTGGCATATAACCTAGCTGAGATGAGAGTGATGCACCATTTGTTGAGATGAAATTAGAGTGTAAGTTAATTAGAAGTGACAAGTTTTGCCTTTTTGTAACAGACTAAAAACAGCTGTAGAAGATTAAATTACAGTATCATTGTGGGGGGGGGGGGAAGCCATGGTTTAAATCCAGTTGTGCTCTGTGGTTAAGAAATATTATATTTAGAACTACAGTGCTATAATAAATTAAAATTTTTACATTATGTGTATATTAAGAACAGAATCATAGAATTTTTTTACCTTGGAAAATATTTTAAGATCAAGGCCAACTGTTAACCCTGCCAAGTCCAAAGCTAAATGTGCCCAAGTGCCACACCTACACATCTTATAAATCCCTCCAGGGATGGTGACTCCACCACTGCCCTGGGCAGCCTTTTCCTGGGCTTGACAACCCCTTCAGCGGAGACCTATTTTTCTAATGTCAAATCTAAACCTCCTCTGACACAGCTTGAAGCTGTTTCCTTTTCTTCTACCACTTGCTATTTGGGCAATGAGGCCAACCCCCATATGGCTACAACCAGCTGCATTTTAGCTTGACTCACCCCAAGAGCTCTGTTTATTTATTTCTTTTAACTATGAAGCAGTCAATTTGCATCTTGCCATGAGATGTGTATGGAGAGATCTCTGAGCCCCTGTGGTCTGACCTGTGCTCTTTGTGGGTTCAGCAGCGTGCAGGAATTTTTTACGTGGTTCTGTAATTGATAGTCCAGCAAATATAAACCTCACCTGTATTCACACTTCATTGTAGGATTCAGACATGTGTTTCTTCTTTGAAAGCATTTATAACACCAACTTATTTCAGGCTACATTTTAATCTTCTCACATCTACAACTTCTTCTCTGTAGGGCAGATCCTGCCTGATGGAACAAGAGGATTGTGTGAAAATCAGATATATCATCTTTGGATTTGTACAGGCTACCATGAAAGAATAGAAAAATTCCAACTGAAGGAATAGCATACTTCAACAAGTGGGGGGGCTTGTTTGCTTAAAAAAAAATATCAAGGCCCTTTAATTGTGTACTTTGGCAATTCTGGAACATTTTGCTCCCCATTACCCTACTATTTTTCAATTGCCTTAATTAAGATGGAAAAGGTGATTTCCTTATTCTTCTGACAGTTACAGGTGACCCAGGAAAATGGACTTTGTTTTCCTTCCAGGGAGATTTAGCTATGGAGCTGCTGCTTGCTTGGCTTTGGCGTCATGTGGCCTGGCAGGCTGCAAGCTGCACAGAATTCATACTGTCCTATATGGAAACCCTCCCCTGGGTGAATTGGCATCATAAAATGAACCAGAGATACAGGACTCTCACAGAAACAGTCCTGATTTACCCAATATCTGTGAAAAATGCTCTTTTTAGATACTTATGGTTTTGCCACATACATCACCTTTGTGCCTTATAACTAAAAATTTAGATTGATATCCCCCTCCAAAGGGCATTTTTAGCCTGGTGTAAATCTTAAAATGTAAAGTTTGGAGTCTCTGTAATCAGCCTATTTGAAGCTCCATATCTGAAAATCCAGCAAGTGAACCACGCTTTAAACACTGATACATTTTGAATTTTAATAGACTTTATTACAAGCCTTCAAATTAAAAGCTGTCAGGAGAGATAAAAGGTTGGGGATTTGGATTCAAAGGGACTTTGATTAGACATAAAGGTCAGCAGTGGTGGCAAAAAGTCGATGCATCTAAATTAAGCATAAACCTCTGGAAGAGAATATGCTAATCTTTCATGTAAAGTACTTGTCAGGCTGATCTTGGCTCATATCCACAACAGTTAAACTATTTTCTGTGATGAAATTTTAACAAATGGTAATCCATGTGTAATTTGCCTGTCAAGTGTGTGCCATTTGTTTTTACAAATGTTAGATTTTAACTGCTAAGGAATCATATTATACTACATAATGTGCTCCCGATTAAAGGTTTTGTTTTAGAATCTTTAGCTCAGTTTTTAGCTGCAACTTTTTTTCCTTAGGAATGTAAAATGCAAATAGGAGAAAAGGGAAAAGAAAGAAAATCAAGACTCTAAATGTCATTGCTTTGTGTAAAACTAAGTGTAAATGTATAAATCACGCTTTAATTGAGCAGCTACTTCAGGAGCTTAAAGTTATAGTAACCGGTAATATTTCTGAATGAGAAATTAAGAATCTGCACTGTTAGGGAGCAAACTCATTAAGAACATAAAAGGATGACAGGATGAAAAAGGATTTACATTTAAAGAATCTTCTGTAAAATTATAAGAAATGACAGGCTCCATTTTTTGATGCTGGAATCAAGGTTGCATGTCTAAACCACAGTGACACTGTGGCTGGATTTTGCATAGCTGAGAACTAATAGGAAATTAATAGAATGTAATACAGGCCTGTTGGGTTCAGTCTAACTTGGTAGCTTTGATGTGGAAGAACAGAAGGCATAATTTCAACCTTTGTTTAGTGTGCTGGACAGATAGCTTCACTAACATCTAACTATGGTTGGGATTAAAACTGTGATGGATGGCACCACAGCACATTCTTGACAGCTTTTCTGTTCAAATACAAATTTCTGTCGCAGCCCCAGAATGTCTGAAGGAACACTCTGAGATGAAATATTGTAGCTGCAACAAGTCCAGTGTGAAGCCGTTATGCTTGGAAAGTAAAAATAATTACAAACTGTACATCTCCTAGGCACATATCTGTATTAATAATGAATAGTAGTAAATACACTGGAGTATACTAATGAAATGTTATTGAACACATGAGTTTTGTGTTATTGATAACATAAGGTTATCAATCTGTCAAGGAAATTGCCAGTGCATCTGTCTAGTTTTGGGGGTTTTCCACCTCTTTTAGGCAAATAAGTATTTTGAAAAGTTATTGTAGATCCTGATTTATTCTACTTTTCATAGCAACTCTTTAGAATATTTTCTTGAAGATTTTTTTTAATGTTCATCAATTTCTGTATGAAAAAATATTTCCTTTCACTTAAGACAGTAACTATTGCCTCCAAAAAACCTCTGGCTAAACCAATGCTTTTATTGAAGCACTTGTAGATAGTATATTGTACTTATTGTAGCAGCAAAGTAGGTCAGAACCTCACTGTTTGACAGATGTGACATACAAATTCCCTACCTCCATATTAGTCATGAATAAATGGAAAAAGAAACTGATTAATGCAGGAAAATGTCTGCATTTAAAGAACTAATACCTGTAGTGATTTTCTTCTTTGTGCTTGACTGTTAATTGAAGGAGAGACTTAAACTTTATCCCATTGCAACCGATTCCCAGACAAGCATGGGGAGTCCAGCTGACACTGCAAATGGCATAAAGCTCTGTAATATGAGCCATTGATTTAGCACAATAAGAAAGAAAATTGGACTCCATGAAGTGAGAATATATTGTCTGACTGCTGAATCTCTGTCATGAAATCGGATCTTTTGCTCATGTGCTGTCCATGGGATGAGGTCATTTGTCAGCTTCCAAAGAACTCCCAGTGGTCCTCTGGTGCCATTGTACTCTGGGCTACCTCAGTTATCTCAGCAGAGGTAAACACAGATGAGGTTGCTGTTCGTGTTGAAGAGCCTGTGGTCACACTTGTCAAAGTATCAAAGAACTCAAAAGTGGAGCAGAAATAGCTTAAATGTCTTCAAATGCGCTGCCTGTATTTGTTTGAGGTAATGTTGATGAAAGTGTTGTTCCATTTTAATCCAAGTGCTTTTTTACATCATTCTAAAGGTAAAAGCATAGACCCCCAAATACTTATTAAATAGGCAATTAACCTGTCTCCTCAGTGAAGTCTTGGTCTTCTTGGAATTCATTTATGCATTTCTAAATACTGTTGCTAAGTAGGCCTTGACTGCACTCACAGCGATGGCTGTGTGCAGTCTCCTAAAGCAGTTCAGAACAGAGGGACCACCTCATTTCACACAGCACTGGCTGCATCCTTGCTGCAGTAATGTACTGGTTTTATTTATTCTTGGCTTAATCTGTCAACCGTATAACATTTATACCAACACTTGGGATCCTCCCTATAAAAGTCATCGGTTGAAGAACCTGCTCAAGAAGGCTGAAAAACTGAAGTACTTAGAATTTATTGCAGTCAAAAAGACTAATATTCATATATAAAACAGGGTAGAGGAATGGAAGAGAGATGAATGGCTATGAAGAACATATTTTAGTATTTATTTTTAATAAAATGGGGATAAAATGACTGGGATGTAGTAGGTCTGTCTGAGTAGAGCCTGAAAGCAGGAGAAGCATTTTAATAGTAACTCATTTTGCAAGTTGGTTAAGCTGTGAGAAAGAGCTAAGCAAACTCACCTTTATCTCCTTTATTCTCCAATTCTGTCAGTCTTGTGCAGTCTGCTGTCACTCCCATGTTTTAATTAATACATTTCTTTGGATGTGTATTTTTAAAATAAAAATAATCCAACCACACCTTTCTAAAGAACTGAAAACCAAAAAAAAAATCTTATTCAATGATTGAAAATACGAAATTCAGTCTAAGCAACCAAAGCAACAGGATTGCTGGCTAGAGATAGATAGGAGATGCTGTTTTTAAAATTGAAAATATTTTGGTTTGACTATGTAGATTTGCAGGAGAGCCTGGACACATGGCTCCTTGGCCATGGAGAAATCTGCCTGGTGGGTCTTCCCCAGAGCCATCCCCATGTCACTGCCACAGAAAGTAGACAACCAAGAGTAAATTTTGGCTCTGTCAAAGTTTTCAGGACAGCTTTTCCCAGAGAACTTCCTGGAAGTCACCTTAGTTGGGAAGCTATTCAGTTCTTTATTTAAGTTCAATTTTGGACTAAAATATCAAGTAACAAAAGTCCCTGCAGCTCAATTCTATTCTTTCAATTGACTCCACTAACTCCTGTCCATCCTTTTAACTGAATGTCGTAATTCTCCATTTTCTGAGGAAATCAGCATTGTCATATATGACCAGAAACGTATATTTTTTCACCAAAATAGAGAGAAGAAACACATTGTTACCTGGATTTGTATGATGGATAATATCTTGACATTAGTCTCTTAAATGGAAAGGACTTTTAGGCTTGAATATTTTCTTAATACCATATTTAAGGGAGAATGTGATTCCTCAAATAGGCAGGAACCTGGACATTAGGATTGTATAAGCAAAATGAAAGACATTAAGCTTCATTTAGCAGAGGAAGGGCTGCAAGAGGGCTGTTACCTGGCTTGTGGTTGTGCACATATGTTGTCCTAGTTTGAGTTTCCATCCTGGGCCAAGGTCAAGAGGTGCCTGAAATAGGAAGTATTTTTAACTTAGGCTTATTTAGAAAAAAACACCAGTTTAGAATATAATTTTGGCTCACATTTAGAAGTATGCTATGTTTCATCAGATCTTAAATGACTGAACTAGTGCATCCTTCTACTGATATTTAAACAACAGCTTGAACAATATTTCAGTCTGTAAGACACTAAAGGTCAGGAATGAGTGCATTCCTTTGCTCCCCAAGACACCTGTACTTAGTAGGTGACCTTTAGCTTGAGGAGAAAGGATGGCTGGACTCCCAGAGTACCTCACTGGTGTCAGGTTTAGTCTTCAGGACCACTAGCAGAAAATCATGCTGGTCTGTCACAGCACCTTCACCCAAGGCATGCTGAGCAGCACATTTGGTCTCTGGCAGCAGTGAAGGCACACACCCATATCAGCTGCTCTCTCCCTCTCCTATTGTTTTCCAATTAATCTGGAAGCAAATGAGTTGTGTTTGATACCAAAGCATTTCTCTACTCTGCTGGCACAAGTATGAGTTCGCTCATTTTGCTTCTTTTCTTCTCATCTTACCCTCTCTGAAGTTAGAAAGAAACTACAAAAAATTACTAGGAGCTAATACCAAATGCATTACAGATATAACATTTGTGAATAAAATACTTATTTTGTAGACCTTTTGCTTTGTGAACATTGATGATATAAGAACACACAACCTTTGGTATCTTCTTTTCCATTATAGGAATTGGGTAGGATTGTGTGTTTGGGCTTGCACTGCCTTCTCAGAATGCCTTTGTGACTAAAAGTAATCTTTAGAATGAGAGTAAAGTTCTGTAAGGAAAAAAATGTAATAAAATCAACTTCAAACTGTTAGAAGTTCCCTTCTCAGTGTGGTAGATGAATGTGTGCACTGACCCATGCAGCTGGTGCTTGAGAGTGTAACCTGCTGAGGTGAGAGTCTGTTCATGTTTTAAGGAAACACAATTTCTCATCATAGCTGTGTTGCTAAGGGATAGCTCATGTTCCTCCTCTGTCTTATTCTCTGTCAGATTTCAAAGACCGAGAGGAAAAAGTGTTGCATTGTGTATTGCTTGTTCATGGTGGGGAGTTAGGAATTGATTGCAAAAGCAAGAAAACCTTTAAATAGACTATGCAATATGTAGCTCAATTCTTCTCTTGAGATAGCCCCTTCCCTCGCTTCTTAGTAGTCAGTGGTACTTTCCAGATTTCAGCCTTTCTCCTTAAACTAGACTTGGTGATTTCACGTTAAAGGAAGGTGGCATCTAAAGTAACGTTTTCTACCTTGCACCTTGGTGCTCCTCAGGGTTCTCTTTTTTCCATACTGGTAGCATGACTGATCAAATGGAAAAAAAAAAAAAAAAAAACCTGAAAAAGATCGTGCTTCATTTCAGAAGCCGACTAACTCATCTCTCCAGAAGACATGGATTGGCAAGAAAGAGGAAAATTGTCCCCTTCAGTTTCAGCTCAGTGTTAAACTGGATTAGAAGCAGCCTGGAACTGCATCTGTGGAAATACTAAGAGTCTCAAACAGCACAGTGGATGTAAATAAAAAAAAATATTATCTTTTATATACTTCATTAACCTTATAAATAACTTGAGAAAATAAAAAGACAAATTTTACTCCATTTGGATAAGCACATAAATAAAATATATGAGCCCCAGAAGTAAAAGGAGAGCAGTGGAGCTTTCCCACACTGAGGAATGTAAATCAAGGGTGGCATGTTGGACCCCTCTGGTCCTCCCCAAGATTATATAGGCTGGGACATTACTGAGGGACTAATGTGAAGAAAAAGTAGCATTAAAGTCATGTGCTGTGTAAAAGGAGTTTAATTCTCCATCTGACATCTTTAGAATACAATATTAATAATTTAGCTGAGTTTTAGTAGCCTTTTCTGCTATAGCCCACTAATGACAAGCTTGTTTTCCAATGTTTAACGCCTGCTGTGCAAGTGGTACTTTTAACAAAATACATTTGCTGCAGGCTCTTTGACATGGCTTCACACTGAGATAAACACAATTAGCATGAGCTATTTAAAATGCTTTTCTCTTGTGCTTGTTTATAATTGGTCTTTAAAAATCTATTTTTATTATTAATTTTAAGGAATGTGTATCATATTTGATAGCACAGTGAGGATGTGTTATTCAAGTGTTTTACTCTTGAGATATTCCTGGGTCATCCTCTGCTTGTAATAGCATGTTCATATACAAAGACTTGAGGACTGACCACATTGGTCCTTCTTTTAACATGCAGTACCATGGGATGTATTATAGCACACCATGGAGGATAATCCAAAGGAGTGCAGGCAGGCTAGCTTACATAGCATAAAAATTTCATTAGAAAGTATTTCCAGTGAATCCTCTATTGTATAAAAAGTCTTATCTTTTCTATATGTCACATCGAAATGTCTTTTAGTAAAAATAGTCTTGCAAAGAATGTCTGCTGAGGCGGGCTGCACTGAATATTCATAACATCTGAGTGTGTGCTGAGACATTTTAGAATAAATATTTTTTTTTGTTAAACTAGTTTGGAACATTATTGTTAATCTTCTTTGGATCCTTTCAGGCAGCCTGTTTAAGGAAATTTTTGAATTAAAATAGACAAGAAAGTAATGCTGTCCTCAGTGAGAGCCCACATGCTCCACTCCAGGTCTCATTAAAATCAGTGGAAATCTTCTATTGACCTTGCTGAGAGGGGATCTACTTGGCATGGTTTTGGAGGGGTAAAGGGAAGAAAAGACATGCCTCAAAAGACAAAAGTCTGTTAGAGCCTTCGAGGGCAAGGCTGTTGTAAGGTATATTTTGTGCTCTTCTTTCCAGGCTGCCACTTCTGCTGACTGATTGAAACATCTCTACCCACTTCCCTGGCTCTTTGTAGGGTTTGGTCTGAAAGCACAGCCCTCATGGCAGCATGAGAAAGGAGACTGTTCCTTGCATGTTCCTCAATCTGTGCACCTGGGCAGGTGACAACAATAATTGCTTTTTAATGGTAGAATTTGAAAGAGGCAGTCAGCTGATTTGATACTAGGCAGGTCTTCATCTTAATAAATGAGCATAAATTGAAGCTCTCTAGTTCAGCAGTTGAAGTACAGTAAATATTCTAGATTTGCTTATCACAGCCTTTCTGCCCAATGGATCCTGCAGCTGTTTGTGGGCAGTTCTGATAAAGATCTGTTCCTGGATATGAGTAAAATGCTCAGTCTGACAAAACACATCCATGCTGGCTGACTCTATAGGGGCTGAGCACTGCACTTGGGAGCATATGTCTGAGTATCAGGCCTGATTTTGGCACTGAGCCCCTCGAGACAGAGGGACTTGTTCCATTCTTGAGAACTAAACACTGGTCATTTGGCAGCTTGTGCAGCATGGCAGGAGGGCTGACAGGACCTGGGAGGCTGCAAGCTGGAAAGCTTTTAGAAAAAAGCCCTGCAAACTGTTGGGGAGCTGTTGTGATGGTTAAAACTTAGAAGGGTTTACTGAGGGCACATCAGGGCAGAGGGCACAGCCACAGCCATCACAGCTTTCTGGCTGCTTCAGGGCCAGTGGCAGCATCCCAAATTATGCTTCCCTAAAGAGGTTTTCAGAACCCTATGGATTTCCCCATAAATCAGACTAGGCCATATTTAATACCCACAAGGCATGAGAAATGATGGGTTGATGGCTTAGCTTGGTTTTGAATGTTATCTCCTATGTCCTTTTCTGTAACTGAATTTCTTGGCATCAGATTTGGACTATCCCGGTAGGATCTGTGACTCAGGAATGGGGGAGAAAACAGTGTCTTCTGGGGAGTATGTAAATGGTAGAAGCCTCTGAGAATGGCTGGAGTGCAAAAAAGTCCCAAAGGAAAGGATAGCCCACCTTTCCTCGGAGGATGGACGTGAAAAGAGGGAAATCAATTTCATTTGAAACATTTTGTTTCGTTTGTCACACAGCAGTTTTTCACCACCAGGACTCCATCCAGTGTCTTACTCTGGGTCATGACTGCTGAGTCCTCAGTGCTGTGAAAATACCTGCATCTAAATTCCTTGCTTTGAACCCTGAAATTATTTTGATGCATGCCTGCTTCTATCTCTGCTTTCATCTAGCTTTTTGAAAGTGACAAATATGTGGCTGAGACATCTCAGCTACTGAATAATGTCATTACTTGGTTAATTTTAGTGACTTGATTTTAGAGAATCTGTGATAAAATCTAACACCCAGGGATATTTATCCTAGTAACTGTAAACATGTACTGGATTTTTTGCTCTCTCTAATATGTTGCTGCAATGACATTAGTGGAAATCTATCCTTTGTCCAGTTACTGAGTCTTGTATGGAGAACATTGAGATATCAGAAAAAAAAAGTTCCTTTTAAAAAGAATTTGTTGGTATAACAAAGCCAAGCATTGAAAAAAAGGAAAAAAAAAAGCATGTTTTGGAGTGTTATATAACAATCACAACTGGTTTCTTTAAGAGATCCAGTTTTGCTCTAGTCAGGCTACTGAAATCCTACTTTCATTTGAACTCACATGTCTGGGATGTCTTTGACATTTAAATATTTATAGCTTTGAAGGTTCACCAGGTCTGTAATAAGCACAGGGGAAAATAAATACATTATTGAAAGGGTGATTAGTTTTATCACATAGTCTTCTATGGGGCAGCTGTTTATTTTCAGTGTTCATTTTCTTGGATCAGTCAGGTAGACAGCTGTTCTTTTAGGGCATTTTTGTTAATTTAAGTAACTTCTTTGAATTGCAAATCTACCACCAAATTCACTTCTAAAAATTCAGCCTCCAGCTCATAATTATATCATCAAAAAAAAATCTTTAGATCACTAATTCAAAAATATCTACTTGTCAGAGATATTTCAAACAAATGCAAAGCATATACACTCTAAATCATCTGATACATCAATGTCTATATGAAACCGAATAGAAAATGTCCAGGTCTGCTAGATTTCTAAAATAAAAAATATAATGTACATTCTGTACATTCCCACAATTCCACAGCAAGCTTGAAATACTGTTGTCTCAAATATGTGACTTCATAAATGCTTGTTAACATCAATAGGCTGTTGCAATGATAGAAATATGATAAGTGGTCAGCCTGTAATAATTCTTTTTATTTTATAAATTGCCTTGGATTTTTGCCCTAGCTCAGAGGACTTGGGGAGAATTATAGGACAGAGAAAGGAAAGGAGTGCTGCAGAGTGGGCTGGCACCTACCACACTGTACAGGGACAGGGCTTTTTGTGCACTGCAGCTGTCAGGATCAACTGCAGTGGAGAGGAACTTGCCAGTGTAGTCACCCATGGAACCCTCAGACTTACAATAAACTTGTTGGAGTCAGTGCATGACTATTCAGATGCTCATTTTGTATTCACACTTTCAGGCTTGTGCTATAAATATTTGTGTCCCTTTCAATTCATGTGAAAACATACCTCTCAGCTACCATAGTTTTATGAGGGCATTACTGGAATGTTGCATTAAAATTAATTCTTTGTTCTGCAAAATGCTCGGTTACAGAAAATGTAACATTATCGCTCCAGTAGATCAATCATACTTGGTGGTGTAGGCACTTACGCTGAAATTGCCATCAGAAATTTATTGACGGACATATTTTGACCATTCTGGACCAAACTGTAGCCTACTTAAGCTGCAAATGCAAAATAGTTTTTATTTCACTGTGAACCAGGATTTGTTCCATTTTGAATTGATTACTGGCCTAGTTTGTTCTGAAATAGCCTCACCTGGAGTGTCTGTTCCCAGCTCAGCCTATTCTGGAAGGCGCAGTTTGGGGTGGGGATGAGTAAGGGGTTTAGAAAGGCAGATTTCGTTGGTAATTACACCCACAGAAGATGGAACGTGAGCAGGAGAGAAGCCAGACATGGGCAGTGATGGCAAGTTCATATTCTGTGAGCTTCTGGTAATACCCAAAGTGCCCCTCAGCAGCACTTGGAACCCAAGCAGGCAATGGGGCTTTGTTCATTTGTTGTACAGGGTGCTTTTCTCATTCAGAGCTGTTACTGGTAGATAAAGGAGGATCTTCTCCACTAAAATTTTGGAAGTTGGCAAGATGAGTAGTGAGGCAAAATCAAACAAATAGAAGTTTTGAT